>NC_060246.1:53070279-53412154 GCF_921293095.1 Ischnura elegans | reverse complement strand
TCCTCACAAATATATGTGACAAGGGAAAAATTTTAAGTTGCGAAATTGTATCATACACTCTATGGAAGAAGACAAATGGCAAAGAGCCTGATGTAAGCGGTAAAGTTGGAGATTATTTCTATTTTATCGGCAGAATAAAAAGTGGAGGCGACCAATGCCCTAAATATGTTAAACGGTTACTTTTGAACCTCCCTTTATGAGAGGATATATTAACCGAAACAGCAATTCTTGAACAATGAAGCTCGAATTTATTTCGAGGTTAACTGGCTGCTCACTCTCTCCCTAGGCTTCACATTTTTAGATCGAAGACCAGACGTTGCATTCTAGATGCAATAGAATAAATTTGAGGGATGAATTTTGTGACGGAACGTGTTCGGGAAAGAATATGCTTGTCAATAAACTGGCGCGAATGGAAGTGACCTTACCGCTTCATTATCATTTTGTCTTGAGTAGAGCTTGAATGTTGTCCCAATTTCTTCCCTACTCGATGGATTTGGGTTTATGGGTCGCTGAATGCTATACCATTCTTCAGAAGTAGTTATGCAACCCAGCATTTCGAAACAAATAGGATCCATACCTGGAAAAGTACATCGATATTTGTAGAGGTTTCAATAATTCGTCCACAATCCCCTTATGAACAATTATATCAAATAATATTGCCCTCTAATTCTCATGCAAGTTAAAATGCAGTAATATTAGTATTTTTCTAAAGAAATCCTAAAATTGGCCTTAAAATTAATCCACCACGCACCATGATTTTCCAGAAAAATCGATTGAAATGATAATATATGTTATATTTTAAATTCCAATATGTGATATTCCAATTCCCTTAATGACCCACGGCCATGTACAAAAATTATCTATTGAACCATAATGACTGTAAGCATGACCGCACGACCGACATATGGCCCGAAGGATATTTTGTATTAGCAGTCAATTTCCTAAAATTATTTCATCTCATTTCTTCTCAATAATTGTCTATTATATAATAAAAAGTAAAGGAAAGAGGGGGCGGATTTCATTCAACATGAAATTTGGACCATTCCAAAAATGTTTTAACAAAATGTTATTAATTGTCCTCTTCATTAGGGGTTAGATTAAAGATCAATTTGGGGGCTAGATGGAAGATGGGACTTTCTGGTCACAATCTCGCCCAATAAAGACGCATTGTTATTATTATTATTACATGGTGCACTTATGTATAATTATGAAAAAGAATCCGTTATTATCAATAGGATTCCATGCTGTCTGTATTTATGTGAAGCTAATGCAACGCGAACTTTTAATGAATTGATATGGTATGATACTGAAAATTCTTACGTTTTAATTGCTTTAGAGTGGATGCTTTGGTCGTTGTTTCGCAGGAAACGTCTGACACTAGCAGCGTCAGCGCTGCCAGCGCCATCGACGTGCAAAATATGAGTTTCATGATGTTGAATCCCTGAAAATAATTGGAAAATATTAGTGAGTATATGAGAAAGTATTAATTTTATCTTATCTCTTGGATTATATTCCCAAAAAATATTCGTTAAAAAATTCCAAAACTGAGAGAAGGTTGTATGTGTAGGTGGGACAAACTCGTTGCCAGAGTTGTTTTTTTCTATTCATACTTGCATGTAATATGGAAAAAGTGAGGTACCATAGCTTCTAAGATGATCTTTTGATTGAGCAGCCTTGGATTAATTTTCAATCACATGTACTTTTCGCGCAAATGCATGTTACAATTTAATCATCAAATAATTCTTCTTCTGCTCAGAAACCTCACTACAATCTGTACCTAATAATAGGTCAAAGTTACGTTGAAGAATCTCCAATGTCAACGAATTTCAAATTTTATCCTGGTGGGTGCCAACCTACTACCCAGCCATTAAAATTTAAATGACTTTCGCATAGTCAAATGATGGTAATAAAAAAATCTTCTCTATGCAAACCATTTTCTGGAGCTTACTGATAGCTGAAAATGGGTACTAGAGGAAACAATCGTTGCATCCTTGGTAGATCAGGACCCCGTGGTAATGTTTTGCCGATTGAAGGCACTCTGAAAATGGGAGGGTGGTGTAAAATAATGCAGCATACTCAAAAGTTATTATGGCTACCACTCTAAGTTATTTAAGTCTAATGAAAAAGGTCGAGGGCCTAATGAAAGAGGTCAGAGGTCTCCATTTGAGCAAGAGTATGTAGTATTATTAAACATCACCCGGCCTTGGTAACTTTTCGGGAAAAATTAATTATACAAGGTAAACTTTATGTAACCACTGGAAGCGAGCTGAATGAAATGCACGGGACCGTATTTTGAATGAAAAAAATTGAAAGGATAACCAAAGTACATGAGGATGGAATGTTCTCAAAAAAGCAGTCACTAAGAAGTTGAGGGTGAATATTCATCGATTAAAAAAACATGGAATTTTCACTTGTGGACTTCTAAACAAGTGTTCAATGATAATATTAGAAGTAATTTTTGGGCAATTTTAGTTACTTTGTAGTGAAATTAATAAAAATAATCTGATTCCGATTTATGCACATGAACAATCGAAAATTCTACTCTTCAATTTATTTAGTTACCCACTGCCGACCCTTCCAAAAAACCTTCCTTTTATATGTTCCCTGCCCTCTAATTCACAAATCTCTATCACCACTGCTGGGAGGAGGGGAGGGCCTGCCCAGGCTTAATTTTCCTGTCTAGGGCGCCCTGGATAAATTTTCAGGCACAGGGAACGTTATCATGTGCTCTCCTAAAATCGTCATGGTGGGCTGTTGTTTAATCACATTACATTCATACACATTTCATATGAACTCACCCCTCTCTTCCCCCCCCCCGCCCCATCCTTTCGCTCACCCTCGCATTGCCACGGACGGTGCCAGTACCAAATTTACCTAGTCTGGCCCTACTTTTTTATCTGTTCCTCCTGCTTTGTTTAAATACCCATTTTAGAAGGAGTTGATCATATCAATATTTATACTTTGTATATGTATTTGAATATACACTTTAACGTTTTTATCGTCCGTAGCTTGACTACATATGTAGTACATATCAGTGAGAGTAGCCTACACCCAAGTAACTCTCCTGCTAAACAGTATAAATGGTATTTAGAGCTTAAGTATTTCGCATTTATTCATAAATGACTGTAGTGCTTCTTTTTTATCCGAAATTTACTCGTTTATTTTATTGAAATCAATTTTATCGGAACGTTTAGCTCTTGATCAGAATTCCCACTACGTTTCAAATTTGAACTTTAGAATCTATTCACGTAGTACTGCTCTCAACTTACAGTTCTAACGAGTAGATAAAAATCTCTTTTTACTACTTCTAACATTTTAAAAACCCTTTGGCCTCAAATCTACGCTATGTTCATCCTTTTCGTCTTTTATTCGTATCCCTTTTATATCCACCTCTCAATTTTTATGCATTGCCTCTTTTTTCCTCGTTAGTTTCTTCCGCGTAAAATATTCACCTACTCCACATGATATGTCATCTACCCTCATGGAGAATTTTTGTTCGTAAACCACTTTAGGACTAAGAGGAAACGTAGCAACGCAAGAACTATACAGCTTATAATTTTAAACAGCGCAGTAAAGTTATTCAAGTACTTATTTAAAGTGAATATTTCGTTAATATTTTAGGTATAAATCGTAATTTATTGTTGTTATGTGCTTCATTTATTGAAAAATTTCTCATCCAACCGGATCTCTCTCGATGACATAAGCTATAATTACAGGTAATTGCGAGCAGTCAATCTAAATGCACCTACCATGACGCACACGCATTCAAGGCCACATCTAAATCACCGAGCTAGCTGAGTTATCAGCGCATCTCGGTTGAATTGAGCATTAAACGTTTTCTATATACCGAAGAAAATATACTGAGGTAATAGATTATTTATAAAACTGCGTTTGATGTGGGGTAATTTATTGAGTCCCTTTCCTCTTATATTTTACGCGCTTTTGAATATCCAATTAGATTATCCCACACTATCCTGAATCGAGAGAAGTAAACCTTGAGAACATGTCTGGCAGTGAGAATTTATTTACGCATTCCAAATGGAGAATTTCTAAGCATTTTTAGCTCTGAGGTCGATGCGTTAGAACTGTACCATTATGTACTTTTGAAGTGCATGCAAATTTCCATATTGTAAAACAATGTAATGAGACTACTAGTTTTGAGGAACCGCATCATTTTTGAGTCAGTTAATCGAAGTCTCTTTGAAGAAAATAGTCATCTCTTAAATTATTAAGTGCGGTAAATTACATTTCATTCGAAAGTTCGTAATCTTGGCATAGACTGAAAAAGTGATTGGCATAAAATCAGAGAGAAAGCTGTACAAATATCTTCTTGCTGAATATGATAAATCAGTGTAACTACGAGGAAAACAATAAAGAAAAAGTTTTTTTCTTGAGTCATGAATTTTCCGTGGATTGAATGGGTTTCCTTTTCTGCTGTAGATTAAAATAAAAAAATGTTCTCATATAGTTCGGTGAGTGGATGTAATTCCAAAATTATTCCCTGTATGTTGACCAACATGCATGTATATTGTTAACTTTTAACTACTTAGAGCGTGTACACTGTATCATTACGTGCCAAATTATTCGTGTCACAAAGTCGTGCAATACTTCGTTTCGTCGCTGCAGAATAGACTTTCCTGACCGCTTACAGTGCTATTAATCATGGCCATACAGAGCCGCTTAGGTATTAGATCTGAGATTTACTATGTTCGACTAAACATTTTCTGAATATGATTTTTGATCAAGAGTTTGATAATGCAAGTCAAAATTTTCGCTCGATACGAGAGGCGTAAACAGATTACCCACGGTTTCTGAACACCTCCAGATCGAGTGGTATGAATGGAATATATGGCAGTAAATGAATACAAATTTTTCTCAGCCTTATTAAGGGCATAATATATGCGTATAAGAAGCAGAATTTAACAAAACCACGGTAGATTCAACGTTCACTATTGCTCTCAACATTCAAGTTGTACAAAAAAGCTCTAAATGATAATTTTACATCTTTGTTCCCATATAAATGCTTTTCTTTTTTACGTGTAAGCAGCAGATCGCTTTTATTTGGTATCGATGGTACCACATAGTGGATGAAGTACGTTTCCATAAATAAATGCCGTGGTACAGTTCAGTTAAATTTATCAAATTCTAAATTTAAAAAAATGGTAGATCCATTCTATTGAATTGCGTATTTCTTTGTGCCACCTGCATGTCGGTTGTGATGGATAACTGCTGTGACGGAAAAGTATAATTGTACTCCTAATTTTTTTTATTAACCGTACTTATCGCTGTGTTAGTAGCAAGCAGAGAGCACTATTCGTTACCTATTCGTTTTCCTTAGAAGATCCTAAAAAAAACACTCATCAAATATGTATAGCCTGAGTATTCCCTCGATCTGTTTCTCATTTTTCCTTTTTTTCAGAAATAGAATTCTAAGGCTTAATTAATAATTAATTAACAAATGATGAACCTTTGAAGTGTAATCAGGTATGAAATAAAAAATATTTTTTCTTGTTAATAATGCGGCAGAAATTAGTCTGAAATGTAATTCCGTTGGCATATGAATTTATGCCTATAAGCATTGAAATAAACCTTGATATTTCATTGAGTTTCGTAGAAAATGGAAAACTGTTCAAATTTTGCTGTGAATTGATTATCGATGAAATTTGATAGAGACAATGGAAAATAAATGAAATTACGAAAGGGTAAAGTTTCCTAAAGCTACATGAACCTGACTGCGAAGCTTCGGATTAATGGTTCTTAATACAGGAATAAAAAAAACGGAATGACTCTTACCTGCGATACTCCATCCGTTTCCAGTGAAGAAATGGACGCTACTGGCAAGCTTCATTGCCACTCCACGTAGTTTTATATAAAAACCTTGACGGGGTCGTTCTTGGAAATCTCCGTTGTGGTAAGGATTCTTCGTGCATTGCCTATGATGCGTTGAAGTTGATTGACGACCAAGATGGGGTGGGGGCATGTCCATGGTGAAAGGCAAGTAGAACAAGAAGGTGTGGGAAATGGCGAGAGTGGTAATGTCGCCATTCGGCCAACATTCACGGTCAGTCTGCAGAGTGAAGAAGTGGAATGGGTAATAATTTAAGTCCCATACTTGTTTACCTCCGTCGTCATCATTTATGAGAATCCTTGCGCTACCCTCTAGCTCTCTTTATTTAGAAATCGCGTCTGTCGCGGAAACTAAATTGCTCCCAAGATGCGACAAGAAACTTGATTCTTTACCTGCGGAGCATGAGATGATCAACGTCATGCATTCGAGAATCCATTGTTTTCGCTTCTGTCAGAGGCCTATTTGCTGAAATATTTCTTTCGCATTTTAATTTCTTCCTTAGGGAGGGAAAGATACCGTTGAGTAAAAAATAATTGACGTAAGATCATAGTTAGAGCTGTTTGTTATGTTTTTTCTAAAAGGAATGTGGTGATATTCCTCTGTCTAGTATGATCATTTCCTGAAGCCTGAGATCGTAATATTATGGACATAGGTGATGAAAACATAAAGGAATATAATCAATTCCAATAGTAAAGTCAAGAACGCAAAGGCGAGGGTTTTGTGATGCTGGGGTTGAGAAGAATGGCAGTGATCTCTCAGAAGATGACTATATTGGATGTGCTATAGCGAAGTAAAATGAATTTGTTGTATATGTTCGGAGGAGTTACTGGAAGGGTCATGTTTGCTCTTGGGGGAGTGAGAAATCGTTGAAGCTGGATACTTCCCTAGGATATTCTAGAAGAATCTCCGCTGATCAAATATTCAAGACAAAAGGAACTTGAAAGGCATGTTAGATATGTTTATTCATCGCAGTCATTCGCGGCAGGATAGGTAAAAATTGACATATGATTCAGCGGAGAGGTTTACATGATATGCTGCGCGCGTGTTTTCTTCTTTGTAGCCGTTTCGCCGGCATTACAGTCTGCTTCTCTCGGTCAATGAAGAGCTGAATGGCGGTATCGACCCTTTTGTATGAATACATATCCGTCGGAGTCAGGCGTCTTCTCGTTGGTCCATTTAGGATGTAGCAGACTTCTCATTGGTCCATATTGGAGGCAGGAGACTTCTCGTCGTCCCTGGTGTTTTCCTTTCTGTTTTTCTCACGAGTTTGTTTGAGCACTCTTTTCCATGAGTTGGATAGCTGGTATCTGTCTTCCCAATTGAAGGTTTTCGTGGATTTTATGATCTTTATCGCAATCCTAATGATGCGTGGATGGTATCTCTTCTCTTTGGATATTACTTTTCGTTGTCAAAGTCAACATTGTGAGTGGGCCAACTTACCAAATGGAAAGATGTGTTGTGACAATTTTTTGGTGTTACCTCCGCAAGCATACTACATTTTAATGCATGAAAAGAGGCTATTTGAATCTTAATGTAAGTAATTTAAGAATTAAGCGTCATTGGAGGAGTTGTATGGGCTTCATCTAATTCAGCGAAGGGTTATGCCATGGATCCAAGTAGTAAGAAATAAAAATCAGTGGCTTTTGTTATAATTTTATTTAATTCCTTCCGCCCTTCTTATCAGCAGACAAGCAGCACGTCTCGCGGCTTATCACTAGCCAGATAAATTGGTGTTTTCCATGTTGTACATGCTGCCTTCGTTTCCACACTGAAATCCATACAGAACAATTTATTAGTACAGGAAAATTTTGGGAAATGCCACGGGTTTTTGCAACATTTGAAGCGATCTCTCATGAAACACGTTAGCAGTTTAGGGATAGGTGGGCACCCAAAAATTACGGTTGGTAATACAGAGGATGGTGGGCCAAACTCAAAGTAACGAGACGGAACAGCCCCGTCTACAAATCAGAGATTATGTCTCACTGTTGAATGAACAAGGTCCGATTTTCAATTTTTTTCTGCCCCCTTCCTTAGCGACTCCGCTCCTATTTTGAACTCTTTGTAGAGTTTCATGTGGAAAGAACTGAACTTCCCACCTCTCCCGCTCAGCTAACGTCGTTTACAGATTCGTTACTTTAGTTATTCGAATCCCACGTCTCAGTGTGCTACTGCGCCCTGGTACTGTGAAACATTGGCAACACGTAAAGTTGTTCTCGCACGTTTCCTTATTTCCTCAGTTAATAAAATACCAAATTACTGATTACAGTTAGAATGACTCGAAAACACAGTATACTTACATAGAATTCGAATTATATTCCATGTTGGTGACAGATAAGTGAGAAACGAGGAGGTTTTGGATGCACGATAGGCAGAAGTATTTTAGTAATGTATTTGGTTTCCAGCTCCATGTAACTCGTGCTGCATAAACTTGCCGGATGTCCACGTCGGAAAACCCAAGGATGGTATGCGTCTCTCCCGGCTTCATAGTGCGGAGTCTACCAATGTCAAAGGAAAAATTATATAGCAGTTGCACATTTCACAATGGTAGTTGTGTATTCGTTGAAGATTTTGCGGGCCATTGAAGAAATATTAATTACAAAATCAACATTTTATGAAATGAACTTTTGCAATTTTGTTTCCATGGTAGAATAAGAACTAACTGAACACATCGATACCTCCACTGCAAAAACTCTCAACAATCGCCCGCCGAGTCAAATCCAGGGATGGCAAGCGAAACTAAACGAAAGTCAAAACCAGTAAAATTTCAATAATTTCGTTCCCAGAAACAAAATGAAGAAACGAAACGAAAAGGAATTAAACCCGAAGAGCTAAACTCAGGGTCGAAAAGAAATTGGAGTCAAAACTACTTCGGGTCGAAATTAAACTAAACCTCTGGGACGAAACGAAACTCGTATTATGTTTCGCACCGGAGGGACCACGTGATTCACCTTCAAACAGTTTACGAGTAGTAGTTTCGACCCACCACCGTCTCAAAAGATTCATCCACAAAATCGAAAGGCAGGTATGTGTATCATCATTGACTCAAATCCGCTCATCTAAATAGGCGTAATAGATGAGCGGATTTGATTCGGAGGGCGATTGTTGAGCGTTTGTTCAGGGGAGGTATCGACAACGAAAAATCCTCTGAATAAATGATTTTGGTGCGGACGGTTTTACCCATCAGGACAATTTAAGGCACATGAACACAATGGTATTCACTGCATGAGTACCTGCAGATGCCCTATCAGGTGAAACCTATCCCCCGTAGTAGTAGTAGTAGAAATTGTCCGTCGATTTTACAAAGTGTTTAACCATTTTGATTTATAAAGTAACGTAAATATTATAAAAATATTTTAATAAATAATGAAAAAAACGAGTAAAATGTGCAAAAGTTAATTCACATGTTTTACAGAAGAGTAGGATACTGATATATCTTTGGAAATTCCTTAAATACGAATTAATTGTTTGGAAAATAACAGATACTTTCCCTCCGGCTATGTAAAACGATTACCAGAGTGATGTATTTTGGTGAGAAAATTGGTAAGCTGTTCTGGGTTTTGTGGGGCTCGGGTGATATTGAGCCATGAAAAACTTATATCCAAATTTACGAAAAGTTATATGCCAGTAATTCATCTTTGGACTAGCCACGGTGATATTTTTACGGAGTCACCCGCAAAATTGAATAATTTATGCGAAAAATCCATAGAGAAAAAATCATTCGCCTTGACCAAGATTCGAACCCAGATACCCCAATTTCCGGTCGAGTGCTTGCAATTTTTTTTTAGAAAAAGCGGTCCAAATGTTTTGCTAACCATCTTTGTGTAATGATTTTTAAGTGAAATCCTCTACAAATTTTCAAACAGCAATGAGTTCCCTACCCTGCTTACAGATTTTCATCGTTATTTATTTTCGAATTGTAAATTTTTTGCATATTTGTTAGATTGTATTGATATTAATTCATGAGTTGTCTTCATTTTCTTTTGTTATTTTTTTCCTTCTTTTGCTTATGCGCTTGACAGCAAGTAACCTGTTACCGAAGCCAAAGTTAAAATTTCAATCGATCAGGTCAACCGATACTTTATAAACACCATTAGAAGGATCAGCAGTCGGTTCACATACTTCATAGGACTGCTGCATCACATTAAAGAGAATCGAAGACCGTATAATAATACAATTTTTATAACTCTGGAGGTAAGTATAGATAATGGTTGGTGAGGTACACAACGTTAAGGTGGCAAAGGGGTGCAAGTTAATCACGAAATCTGTATATACAATATACACTTATCAACGATTTTCTTGTATCCCCCTGCCACAGCAATATATTGTAGCCCACAAACAATTATCTGCACTTATCTCCGAAATTATAAAATTGGCACCTGTAACCCTTGTATTTAAGGGTCATCAATTTAAAGGGGTAGTACAGTGACCATCAGTTCATAGGGTCACTGGGTCCGCGAAACCAATATAAATTTTTTGCTCCTAGTTGTATACAAGTATGATCCGCATTATACTTTGTGATGTATTCTTATGCATCTTGATCAATAATTTCGTATTATTTTTTCAACCACACTGCGAATTTCCTTTTCTTAAAAAAATACAGCTTGCGCTTGGAAATTCGGAGAATTCTTTTTAAACCACGGCTTTGTTACGCCGGAGTATTTTATTACATTTGAATCCTGTAAGAATGCGAGGCGTATGATTTTAGATACAATATTGGTACTGACTTAGGAGTAAAGTGAGCTGTGGACACTGAGCCGTCGCGTCCATTGATAGCTGCAATGATATCCCCAGACGCTGCATCACTTTCCCTGGGGTATGCGGCAACAGTCACGTTCATTGCGTAGTGATGTCCTGCAAGGCAAAAAATGCGATGCTATTTTTTTTAATCGATGGCGAAGGCCACATTATGAAACATAACTGCATTCTATCATTTAAACGCCGCCGAGGATCGAGAACAAATAAAAAAATAAGAGAAATCTAGTAGAATGCGTTGAGGAAGTACCTACTATGTCTTAGGTATAGAAACATGGAGAAAAATCAGCAGTATGGAATTATGAAAAAATTGAGCTTTTCCGATTCAAAAATTGGAAAAGTTTGCTTGCCGGAAATAATATCTGCTGGGGTATAGAAAATATTCAATTGCGTCTTTGATTTTTATTTTTTCTTCGGAATGAGACTTAGTAGCAGTGAAAATATTTTATTTACTCATTTTCGTACGCTGCGAAAGCTGGCTTTATTAATTAGATAATGCTTAGTTACTAAATTCCGGGCAATATAATTTATTCCTTACCGCAATATGGAGGTGATGAATTAGTCACTAAGTAGAATTTCCTGGGGCCATTTCTTTTGCGTTTTCCTGGATACTTATCAGCATCAATTCCCATCAAGGCGCATCCCAAGCCATCATTTCCACAACTTGTGCATTGTCCCTGCCGAAAGTTCAGAATGAATGAGAACAGTGATAAGATGCGTGTCTCATACTTACGCACGGTTTATTCCATTGAAGCCTCTTCATTACATTGTTATACACAAAGCTAATTCAGGGGCTGTCTGGCCAGGTCGGCTGGCTGGCAATAGCATAGGGCCCCGAGATTATGGGGGCCTCAATAGCCCTCGCGTCTATCAAGAAGAGTATATATGAAAGGTGTAATAAAAAAGTCGTGGATAACTTCAACTAATTATTTTTTCAATTAGAAAATGATACGTTTCCCTTAGTTTCTTTATTTACAACATACTCTAAGTGTAAAAAAAACACAGAAAATAAATAAAATAAAGTCGTCAGAAGATTATCGAGTTCCTGGTGCATTTTTGAAAGGGTTATTCGAAAAGGTTATTTTAGAGGTTTTTTTAAGATATCAGTATAGTTTCAAGGAAGAAATTCACTAAATAGATGATATAACCATAATGCATTATTAAATTTTATAACCTGTGAAATTCTCAGTTTTCATAGTATTTTTTTCTAACTTAATTGTTATCTCTTATTAACTTTGATCTAGTTTTAAGAGCCGGAATAGCGTCAAAAATCCATATCCATACATGCAATTTCCCAAAATTTTCCGGGGGAGGACCCCCGCAAACCCCGGTAAAGAAGGGCCCCATCATGAGCCCCAGCCAATGGCCCCACGATCACCCTAGACCGCCCCTGAATTAATGAGTGCGTATAACTTCCGCTCAAGAATTAATCAGGCAACTGCCCCCCCCCTAGAAGCGAAAATAAATTTAGTTCAAAACAAAAGTTATGAACAATTTTTCCTTTGGAAGAAAAACGATATTAGTATAAGATATGGAACTAAATTGAAAATCATTATTTTCATTATTTTTCAAGCAAATAATTATAAAGACTAATAAATTGCTGTCACAATTTTATTAAAATTTTTGCTTCATTGCAAAAAAGTGCAAAAAAAGTTAAAATTTGAACGACCACGGCTAGTTCCCCCCCTCCTCCAGTTTTGATTATAGGTTCGCGGATGCTTCATAAGTGGGATAGTCTATAGAACCCATAAAACTGCCCCTGCCTGTGGCTTAGTCTGGGGCGAGATCTTCCTTCATCTGTCCATTCCAACCTTTCGGCGGAAGCACTGAGAAGTGAGTGAGAGTTTACAGAGTGTATGTGACTGGCATCACCTACTCTCTGCGTATATTTAACCCTCTTAGAGCCGCGGGCCAATATATCGGCTTTTGCTTCCCAGCCGAAAAGTGCCACCGGCCGAAATATAGGCTCTGAGGTAGGTAATTGTTCAAATTAATGCAGTCACTAAACTTTAGAATAAAAAATCAGGATTAATTATACAGTAAAAATTAATATATTAAGAGTAAAATAAAAGAAGCCATTTTGATACACCAGAAAATGGTAAAACAGATATTTTGGATCGAATATGTTACAGTTTAAATACCTTTGGCATTTCTCGCCACTGCCACCCCAAGTGAGTGGCAATGATAGAGTTAAACATGATGTAACTGAACTTATACTCTGACAATAGGTTATGGTTAGTGACGAGTTTGATCTGGAGTGTAGCTCTCTACGGCGCGGAAACGTGGACACTAAGGAAGGAGGACGAGAGAAGACTGGAGGCATTCGAGATGTGGGTACGGAGAAGAATGGAGAAAGTGAAATGGACAGAGAGGAGGAGGAACGACGGAGTGCTGGACAAGGTTAGTGAGGAGAGATGGCTTTTAGATGAGATACGGAGGAGACAGAAGTAATGGATGGAGGGAGTACTTAGCGGGGAGGGATGTTTAAAACGGTGTTAGAGGGTAGAATGTTAGGTAAACGAGGCAGGGGAAAAATATTAATGATTTCCCTTTAACTTGTTGCGGGTAAAATTTCCCTTTTAAGCCATCACAATTTTGTGCATAGATAATATTTTTTCATTTGAATTTCAATAACGAAAATAAAAATCCCTTACGTTCACGAAGTCTTCGTAAGTGTGGCACAGGAATCCGACCAAATGGCAGCTGTTGCTGGTGGATCGCCCCTCCGTGTTCAGGTAGGGAGAGGATTTAATGGATTCGATGAAGAGTTCTTGGGAGCGCGTGTGCGAGCACGGAAGGAGGTTCTCAAAGAGGAACCTCAATTTTAGGATGGCGCTCCACTTCCGAATCATGGGCCATCTGCATCCCTTCTGATGGTATCCCCCGTTTGGGAAGAAGTCCACGTCTCCAACTGCCTCTACCAGGCCAAGTCCTTCAAAGACAAATTTCAATCTTAAAAAAGATTTTTTTTTCATAATTTTTCCGTTAGGATTAGTTGAGGCCAAATTTTGACCCATTCTTTTGCATTTGGATTTTAATACGAATACATTTGGATTATTCCTCACGCAATGGGGATTTCAAAAGCATTCAAACGTCTGCACGCCGAGGTCTCATGTCAGTTGAAGTGAGACGATCTTACCGAGTCCCTCTTTTTACTCCCTCCTATCCTACCCTCTTACCCTTACTTCCTTTCCTCTCCCTCCCACAACTAGAAGTCTCAACCCCTTCCACCTACCTTCTTCCTCCCCCTCTGTATCTGATGAAGACGCCGCTGCGTTGAAACTAGTCATACTATTAAAATAAATTGCTGGAATAACACCATTTTTTTCATTTTATTATTTACTTACCGAGTGTCAATGAGTTCATCTGGATGATTTTAAAGATTAAATGATGCACAAGAGGGTGGTTTCCTATTATTTTTTTATTGCCCAAATCGAAATATCATTACTCCTGGAGTACGCATTTCACGCTTTTAGATTTTTAAATGACGATATCTATTTTTCGTGATTAAACGAAGAGTGGAAATTTTCAAGCGCGCGAAAACGCGACGGCTAAGTATGAATGCCGGGAAATCTCCGTGTGAGGTCGTTCTGGTTCCCGCTGCCGCAAGTGAGGTGACCTTCGGGCGAGGCTTTGAGCGCTGATACGACGCAGGATGCTAGCAGGTAGCAGAGTACCCTGTTACCAGGTAGTGTTTGGCTTAAATAAGGATTATTATTCTCCTATCAAACGAAGGAAACTTTCCGAACTTAGGTATTTTTAATGTGTGACTATTATGAGATGTTTCCCTGAGCTCTGTGCCTCATGCATGAATTGGTAATCTCAGACCATGTAAAACTCCTATCTACTCGTATAGAAACTAGGTACCTGTGACGTCACGTGGAGTGGAATCGCATGGGCGCCAATCTGGCCTTTTTCAAATGAGGTTAAAATTGACCGTAGCCATTCGTCTAAACTGGGATTTCTAAAACCAAATAATTTGTATATTATGAATACACTAATGGAGGGTAACGAATCGCAATCAATGCATTTCGTTTTCTTTGATGAAGGAAATTACCCTAGTGTATTCAACCGTTTAAGTTTTTTCCCATAACACCCTTGTCTACTAGCCAACTGCTGCCCTCATCACCTCATGTAATTGATTGATGTGCCCTTACTTGAGGAGGCAAATGGCAGCGCAGTTTTTTTAGCTGGTGGGGCAGGTTTTATATGACTAAATCATGAATGACGGAGAAAGAGAGAAAACAATGGCTTAAGATTCCTGAACGATAGGCTCCTGCATTAACGTATCGTTCAGCGGAAGAATCAATGGTAATAGGCATTCGAAATGGAGATCGAACACTGCCCTTCATCATTGAAAGCCAGAGCTCAATCTAACTTCATTTTCGCCTACATCTGGCTGATATCATGCCATTAAGGAATATCGAAAAGATGTATCCTCATTTCTCCTTTCCTTTACAAGAGTTGTGAGCATTTGTTTTTCAGAAAATGTGCTAATTTGCTATGTGCATGAGAAATGTTCGTGTTGATCACGTAAATGTTCAGGTTTCATTGTTCGAAGCTCTCATTATAGCCCGGTCAAATAGGCCCAAAAAATAGGGGTACCCTTGCATAAATTCCCAACAAGCTGAAAATTTGCACGAACGTTAAGGATGCCACAAAAAATGTGCAAAAGAATTTATTCAAGGTCAAAGGTCACTAAAATGGGTTTTTTTTGCATTTTATGGCAAAACGGTTAATTTTATGATAAAAATTACTCATATCAAAATTGTAGATCAAAATATTATCTACAAAAATGTCATCTTACGTTTTTCTCTAAGATTTACCGTTTCTGAGAAAAAGCCATACGAAAGTTAGCTGGGGCTGTATTCTCCGTAATATGCATGACTATATTGTTGCGCTCTCCGAACATTATTGGACGCGTAGCACGCATATTGGTTACTAGCTCTCACCTGTCCCTCCGCCAACAATCGGGACAGAGGGTTTAGTTTTAAATGTTCCCTCTTATTGAAAACATGTGGTTATTGCTAGAAATATACGTTAAAGTTTATGCTATATTTAGTTCTTAGAAATTTTCGGGTATCGCTTCATCTGTAAAATAACCTTTGCCTGCAAGTGAAATTGCTACTGTTGATCGTGGCTCAAAGACGTTGATTGATGCAAGTGCTGAAAGAAGTAATGAATTCATTTACTACCAAAAAGAGTCAAAAATCAGTGGCAAAACATGAGCAAAGTCGGAAAAACTACTCTGGAGTAGTACTTTTGCCTCAGTGGAAAGACATCATGAAGAGAACCAGATCAATCCAGTACATTAAAAGTAAGTCCTCCTCGTACAAGAGCACCCGTAAATGTCTCAGATTTTTGTTTTAAAAATTATCCCTTCTTTTGCGGCAATGACGGAATGAAGAACAGAAAGAAAACGAGCTGAGAAATATCGGCTTAGAATTTGTTAAGTTACTATACTTTCATTCGAAGAATCTGTTCTATATATAGCTCATAATAATTCGTTCTGATAATAATTCAAAAAATATTATCGCTCGCATAAGGTTTAAACATAATTTAGTAGCTGATGAGGCTAGTTAACGACATGATAGCAGTTTCTTTTTCAAAACCGCTCACTGGAGGTAAAACTGGTCGTCCCCGAGATGAAGCATTGAATCTGGCCAGGGAAGAAATATTTGCCTACATCGAGAGCAGTGACGACTGTCAGAGTACATTGGAAGAATTCATAAATGTTTGCCAAAATTCATATCTTGATAATAGAAGTGTTCAACTGCTATTAATATTAAACGTGGTAATAAGGTTATTATCACAGAGAAACCCGGAAAATTAACATTTACATGCTTAATTGATAATCATCATGATCAATTAAATCAAGAAAAGAAGGGTGACAAGATCCTGGAAGCTGCGGCAGCAACCATCCGAGATGATATTCAATCGTTAGCCATCGATAATTCTCATTATCCTCCACAAGGTCGCATGTTTTGTAGATATAAAAAATCTTATTCCGTAGTCGTTGACACATGTTTTAGAGCAAACTATTTTAAAAGATAAATGGTTAAATTTAGAACATATGAAATCAGCATGCGCAATTTTATCTTTGCCTGATCTGTGCCTTTGTTTGATCTAGGGCTTAATACACTGATCGTAAAATGGAATCACAAACACGATCGTAAAACAGGATTACTTTGCTAATGATATGTATTTCTTTTTAATATCTTCGGATAGTGACCACATCTGTTCTTCTTTCTGTTCATCATAAATGAGAATAACTTCATCTGAAATTTCGCTTTACTCTATTTGTGACTCTTTTCTCTCGACTTCGTTAATCGATTTTCATACTTATATGGCCATTGTAGGTATTCACTTATTTATGATTATAATTGCTCATTGAATTATGACGAATCTTTCCTTTGGCAACTGTGGATGTATTGTTCGTGAATGTCTAGTGAAATCGCTATCGCTGGCGATAGTTTACTCTGATGAATAGTATTATTATTCAGTATTTATTTTATTTCTCCAGGAAGTTTATAATTTATTTCTCTTGAGTTTTTGCTAGAATATCCCTCTGATTCCGTAATTATTTGCAAAAAAACAATTTTAATAATTATGCATGAGGTTCATTAACTCACCCACAAATTCTGCATCGGTGTGTATGATGTCAACGAACTCAGCATCAAGTCGATCTAAGCGGACATAGCTGGGCATTCTGGTGAAACCCAATCCAGCTGGATCCAACCCTTGAAGCCAATATAGTATTATGAATCGATCACAAAGAATTGGGTTAATTTCATTTCATTTTCCAAGTTAATTTAAAATTAACGTATCGTTTAAAAAGGTCAAAAAATTAAATTGACCGCATGAAAAATTTTCATTTTCCTAACAATAAAATTTTTTTGACGGCTCCCGAATTTGGCTCTTATTTAGTTCTGAAAAGAAGAAGCAAAATTAGTCATGCATCCTTTATCAAATAGTGCTTGGCCTACCTCATTTGGCCAATATTTTTTCGGAACGTATTTTAATTTCGGGCAAAAGTAATCAAAATGTTTCAAAATTACGGATGCAATTTTGATTCAAAATTGAATTGTCTTCGGACAGAATTTTCTCTCTTACGTTTGGAACTTTGTGCGTAAAACCAAATTTACTATAACTTTTTTCGGTCTTAGTGACCTTATTATTAGATAAAGATAGTTTTAGATAAGTCATGATGACTATTGGCTTTAAACATCAATACGTATGTCGTATGCCCAATTTAATTCATGTAATAACTTTGTACGTTGCTCCTAGAAATTCTCTTGGACGCCTTTTTTTATTAATTCCTGCGAAAAAGGAGAATTAATGGCAGCAAATACTAGAAATAAGCCACAGAGATAGGGAAGTAACTGGATTTGTGATTACCATTCAGCCAATTTTCATGTTTTTTTACATATATTTAAGACCAGCTATAGCATAATTATAGCAGTCACTTCCACGTCTCTTTGACTTATCTTGTAGAAGTGGGGGGGGGATGCCTGCTGCCAATGGTCTCTCATCTATCTACGACGTGAATGCATGTGCCAGTGAGTACCTGTGAGAGAACGATCAAACAGGGAGTAAAAAAATAAATTTTCTCAGAAATAAAAGATACAGTGTCCGGCGTGATGCGGTGGAAATCTTTGATATTCAGCTTATTAAAAAAACTTGTCTGTTTCCACACTATTTTATTTTTACCGACCATGGTTTCGGCAGCTTGTGCCATTGTCAAGGTACATAGCCTTGGGTTACAGCCTTTTTATAGGTTTTCATAGGTTCTCTCCCCCTCCCGAAAAACCTATAAAAAGGCTGTCACCCAAGGCTATGTACCTTGACAATGGCACAAGCTGCCGAAACCATGGTCGGTAAAAATAAAATAGTGTGGAAACAGACAAGTTGTTTTAATAAGCTTTCTCAGAAAACTTTAATTTAAACATCCTACACGGAAAAATGTAAAATTAGTTGCTCCAAAAGCCGTAACGAGTTAAATCACGAGCAACTCGTCACGGCTTTTGGAACAACTCATTTGACATTTACCTGTCAAGGCCGTGGAGCTAATGCCCTCATATTCAGTGATTCTGCACGGAGTTTTTTTAACGCAGCTTTTATTTATCCCATTTCTGATATTTTAAATCGATAGCTGCAGATCTTGTTAGACCTCAGATGAGGAGAATATATAATCTTAAACTCCCGAGGCAGGTACGATTAAATATTGCGCTAATTCTCCATCTAACTTTGGGAGAGGCTGAAGAAGCCGAAAGGCTCGAGAAGCAGACAATACGTAGACTGCGCCTACCATACAAAAAACGGAAAACCTCTTTCTTATGTTTCCGATGCAAAGTGCCCGTGTTCTTGGTATGCACGAAGAAAATTTGTGAAGACTGTGTGGAAACGGAGAAATGAGAGCTATTGTGAAAAAATGTTATTTTGATCGCCTGCATAATGCATCAAGAAAAAAAATAACGAGATTACTTCAATTGCTACTTATTATTTAGCCTTCCAAATTTAAGGCCTTATTTTTTAATCTGGCGGAATATTTATACTTAAAAACGATAATAATAGCTCACGTGTTTTTGACATCAGTTTTTCAAATCTTGTTTCAAACAATCACTTTTACAGAAAAATTTGTTCTTATGGTAATAGATAAAATTAAATGTAAGTTTTGGAATAGTTAAGAAGATAAAGAAACATTAAAATGGCCAATTAAAATCGTGAATTTTATGAATATTTGATTTATTGTGGTCTCCCAGACGTCACTGGTTGTTTAACAAAATTTGCTCGTCACCGGTTAAGATTGTCTTTTTCTTTCCTAAGAATTCAAAATTTATATTTCACGTCCAATTTGAAATGCCTTTTTCGGTGCTATTCGAGATTTTTTTATATCACGAGTAGTAAAAACTTTGCATACCTGTAATTCTTCCAAGTCCGTCAACGCGTGATCCTGCGTAACCGGCAATATGCGCTCCAAGGCTGTGGCCTATTATGTGGAACGTACCCGGATTCGCATTGTGATTTTCCTTGAGGATTAAAGCCGATTGTAAATTATAAAGTCTGATCTCAAAACTTTTAAACACCATATTTGAAGAAATGCAAATTTTTCATTCGTCAAAATAGTGGTATTGGTGGCATTTAATCTATATTGACATAATCATTCTCTATTCCCTCATAGCCGTGTATCATAAAAGAATGGTTCATTTATCTAAAGTATTTTTCCCTCAGAATTGAATTTTCTGCAATAGTCGAAAAAAATCTTAACTAATTTATGGACTTCTTCCTGTCATAAAAGAATGGTTCATTTATCAAAAGTATGTTTCCCTTAGAATTGAATTTTCTTAAATAGTCAACGAAATCTTGACTAATTTATGGACGTCTTCCTTATATTTTAATGAAGTTGAATAATTTTATTTGAAGGATGAAATTAGTGAACATATTCACCAGAAGGTATTTTGACAATTTGACGCTGACTTTCCATCAGTAAGTTAAAATATAAAGTGCATCCTGCTGTGGACGAAATTTTGATTCCATTAAGCAAAAATTGTCAATCAATAAAGACAAATCGCTATCGTACAAGGTAAGATGCAAGTAAAAGTTTTGGAATCCTGCATAACCACAACAGAAACTAAAAAACAACTCCTCGGAAGAAATTATCTTCCAGAAGAAGACGTTCTACCATTCACATCTATCAATTCAACTTTGAAAACTTCATGTTGAAAAACACCTCGGAATTAGTTCAAATATTCGGGATACGAGACTATAATTTATACCTCATTTAAAATATGGAGTAAATGGTATCTTCTTAGATTCAAATCTTCCAAATATCGGTGATTTGGTTAGATTGAAAAAATATATTGAAACATCGAGTGTCATTTCTACAGATTATAGTCTTTAATATTTGCAGCCATACATTTCTGACATGGCTCCCAACTCATATTCATTGAATCTTTTGGCCGTGGTTATTTTGGAAAATGATAGAAATCGAACGGAGGTAGAGAAATTTGGGATTGCCACCGGATAAGGTTCTCCATCTCTACCGACGTTTCGATGGCCGAGTCGTCCATCGTCATCAGGGCCCTGATGACGATGGACGACTCGGCCATCGAAACGTCGGTAGAGATGGAGAACCTTATCCGGTGGCAATCCCGAATAAACTTCAACAACATCATACGCCGGGAAAACCTCAGATCTTTCTTCGAGGTAGAGAAAATGCAGATATACATTTCTATCAAAATAAATAGGGAAATACCATAGTGAATCCAATTTGTAGTAGAAGAAATGAAATTTTCACGCCCTAAACATCTCGAAGACAATTCATAAAGCAAGTAAAAGGAAGTAGCGAAGAAGTTCTTGAATAGATAAGGTGGAAAAAAAGGTCGTGGGATGAAAATTTGTAAAGAATTGTGGGTTTCCGCCATAATTAGAACCAAGTACGGAACGATGAGAGAAATATTTAAATTCATAATGAATAATCTATTTATATGCTTCAATAAAACAATGATATTTTGTTGGAAAAAAGCAGTGTGCCTCAGTTGTTCACAAGTACTTTTTTTATGCTTGTTAAGTTGAATCAACTAAACCGACCGCAAAGTTGCCTCTGAAGAGGACACACATTTGAAGGAAACACGGAAGGCAATAAAACTGCTGTCTGCGTCGAGCAAGAGGGCGTTTACCTTAGTTTTATGACACTCATTGGTAGCGTGCGCGACATTTGTGCCATTAAGATAAAGCGTGCCCTAGGCATTCGCTCTCGCGCCGCTACTGAAGCACTTCGCCCCTTTGCAATCGTTTCACTTTCCAACCTTTGCCCGAACAGCGGAAAAAACGCTTATATTCTGATGATGACGAAGTTTAGATTTTCGCCGCGTTGGTATTTGCACTTGCTGATTTCGGGAATCACTGCGAAAGGAACTTGGTCACCCGAGCATTACCGTCCGCTTGATTTTCACGACTCTATTTTGATCCTTACCGCTGGCATTGATTTTGCTCTTATTATTTTTATTGTTATACGCAATATTTATCACTTTTATCTTTAATTATAATCATATTCATCAAAAATATTTTTTATTTTTAAAAGATTCAATAAACAGGAGTTGGGAGCCATGCTAGAAATGTATGACTGCCAAAAATTGAAGACTACATTCTATACCAATACTACTCCATGTATATGACTATTACCTCCTAGTTCATGAATATCTTTGCATTTCTTTTTTTATTCTCAAATGCTTGCCCACATCCTTTTAAGGCTTCTCGCGACACATATTCTCTTTTTTATCTCTAAATCTATTTACTTTCCTCCATAACTCTGAAATATGCGTTCTTACAATTTCCAACGCTCGCATCCTCTGAGTTTCCCTAGCCTCCTCTTATGGAATTACACGTTTTCATTTTCCCTAATAATAATCCATCTTGTACTGTCCTTATTTCCTTGTTCTAGGGCAAATTGTATCGCGCCATCCTTTTTCCCTTGGCATTTATAGTAAAGACTGAACATCCCCCGGTGAAAATGGCCACAGAAAATTCATGTGGCCGTCTGTGGCCATCCTGTGACCTTCTTCGGCTATTCATGAGATATGTGTCCAGTATACAATCTCTGTGGCCACGGACCTGTGGCCTGTGACCGCAGGATGAACCTGTGGCCATGGCCGCAAAACTTCTTGCCCCGAAATGCCACTAGGTTACACTTCCTCTAACTTATAGGTACATTCATATAAAATATAACTGATGACTTCAGGCTTTACTTTGCGTAACCTCTCCATATTGGAAATAAAGGAATAAAACTTTGTAAGGTTCACTATTAAATTAATATGGGCACGACCTGGGTCACATACCGTAGTTACAAAGTCAACTAAATATGTATCTACGTTACGAAACCCGGGCCGTGCCCATATTAATATAATACTGAACCTTACAAATTTTTATTCCTTTATTTCAATTATACATTCATCTCCTTTTTTAATGGTACATACCTTATGATTTTTCCCAATTTTGTGAAGATAATTTTCTTGTACTAAAATGATAACTTAATTCAAAAATCAAATTAAAATAATAGTTAACTTAAATCAAAATTCATTATTTCTTTAAGGAAAGGTGCAAACAGTGATGAAAAGCAAGGCTATGGTAAGTGTGGCTTGGCGCTTGGTTGATCGAGAGTTGGTTAATCGAAAATAGAGCTTAAAATTTGCACCTACTAACCCACAATTCGTACCATCCAGGGATCTACCGTCATTATCATTTATCTTAATTCAAATCTCTTTTGGGGTGAATATTCAGAATCCATATTCCCTCTCATCCGTTCAAATACCTAGTAAGCTTAAGTTTTAGATATTCTATGACAAGTTCTACTTACTATGAGTTTGTTGATCAGAAATGCTACTTCCAGTCCAACTACACGTGCGTTTGAAACGGCTTTGACGTATAGGCTCCCGGCTCCATTAGCCCAGTTCACGGTGATTACATTCAGATCATCTCTTTCAAGGAATACATTTGTCATGTTCTGCAAGGAAAAACTGTCATTAATATCCTTTAATTGTGTGCTGAAAACTCCTTGATTGTAACACTCTTCGATTTCGGGGTTATATAGCTGAGGCGATACTGTTATTTTAATGTCATCCCAAAATAACCCAATAACCTATAACTTTTTTTTCATCCCGCGTCATTCAACTCAAAACTGGCTCCTTCTTAAGCTTTCATATCTTGTTATTGCTCATGTTTCGAGAATTATAGGTTTTTCGAGATATGAGGTGCGACAGTAATATTAAATTGCAAAACTTATGTAGTTAATGAAAGGCTTTTAGTCTTAATTTATGTTCACTTGTATTTTTACCGTTGTGCCGTCAAGACAGTCGTGTCAGTACCACAGAGTATATTCTTTGTCAGTACAATGACTTCATTCCGCGCGTTTGCAGAGAAAAATTTTGAGGTCTTGAAGCTGATTCGTAAAGACTTCTTTGAATAACTTCAACTGCTGCCTTATTTCCCTTTTAGTTCACTTTAATTTTTACCTTAGCTATTATCATGGTAAATGAAGACTTTTGCTGCTTGGTACTTACCGTTACCCAGACACTATCAGCGTTGCTACGAAATCCATGGATGATAATTTTGGTATTTTTTGTGGGGTTGAAGACTCTCAAAGAGTTGCCACCGATATTGTTTGGACTGAATACAACCTTTTAAAAGAAACAAGAATGCTATGCAATATTTACCCATAAAGTTTTGGTTTGACACTGTTTTCAGTATAGATTTATAAACTAATGTTTACAAAAGAATGTTGTTTGAGGAAGCTCTGAATTTCTCTGCATGTAGCAGTCAAAGAGCGAATAAATTAATGAGCTACCAGACATAAAATTTATTCAATAATGGCACTTAGCGATTGGAATTTATTTAATTACTTACTCCATGCCTCTTGTGCCGTGAAAACAATTTAAACACAGTGCCAATTTCTTCTCGGCGATAGGGAGTTGGATTAAAGGGCCTATGTGCTATACTATGCCAGCCTTCGTCAGTCACAAGACATCCCAGTTCACCGTAGCATATTTTATTTCCTGTGACAAGAATAATTTAATTTACTTCATGTGTAGCCATTTACAGTCAATGTGATATTCTTTTAAACTGCCGCGTTCACGAAATTTACTGTGATTTCCGAGGTAAAAATTCCTCTGGACCAGGAGTCGAACCGCGGACCTTTGAAACGGTCAAGGGGATTTTTTTCCATGGCAAATATTGTGGATTTATAGCCAGTGTTATTTTATTAAGTATCGATCGAAGAATTTTATCCATAGAATTATATTTTTTTCATATATTTCAGATGAAACCGGGACACTGATAAAAATTGAGGATAAATGAAAAAAACGAATTGATTTGGACAACGTAATTCAATTTCACTTGTATAAGTAATATCCATGGTGCGATTGGATCCAAAAATCACCACCGACAAGAGGTATTCATAATTGAGTTATCCGATTTAGGTGAGATTTAAGTGGACCCCAGGCCAATTCCTGTAGAACAAAAATTATTATTGCCTTTGCCCTCTTTCATATATTTCTTCAAATCGAGATTAGTTTTCCTCTCAGTCGTCATCTCATTAATCGAGTCTTTTAAGTTTCTCCGCTCTGATTCCCAAAAAGCCTCTTCGCCTACTAGTTTCAGCAATTTTTTTTAGCCTCTGGTGGTGACCTCAACAGATAGATAGCTAGATAACACCTAAAATTGGTTGGCCATTCCTGTTCTAGCACATGATTGCTTAAAACTGGAGTTCTAAGTTGGCCAAAAGAAAAGACTGCAGCCCTAAGCACGATCATCAATAATGACGGCCTTCATTTTGTACTACCGACTCGTTCCACATTTGACTAGGTATTTTTTTAAGGAGAATTTTTCTTTTATTTAAATCAGCTAATTATTGGTTTTTATAAAACTAGGAATTCGAACCTAGTATATTTCGCAAGGACGCATTTGATTACCGAGGCTGGAAATCACTAAGAAAACTCAGATATATTAAAATTAAATTTCAACTTTTCCTCGCCAATTTTTCAGCTCAGTGTATATTGCCCATGGTACACTTAAAAAAAATACGTAATCGAATTTTATTAATCATTAAATGATAGCCTTTCGGATAGAGCCCCGAAAAATGTTTCTTAGCTTAATTGAGACTTCATGGTCGGTCGATGTTCTACTGTAGGAAAAGATCTGACTTTTTGCAATATGACTTTTTCAGCTCAAGTGACTTGAGAGAAATATTATCTATCAGCGACACTCTTAATTAGATACAATTTGCCGCTGTCCCCTTACCAAATATTGGTTTTTATTCCGGGGCCATGAGCTTCTAAAGCTGCGGAAGTCATTAGATGTTGAGGGTTGCATGTGGAAGGCTATCACAAGCAGCTCTATTGACTGAGAGCTCATGGACAGAGATAAGTCATTGAAATAGTCACATAGGTCACATCACAGGGCTAATGAGAGCCATGCTGGGCGCCGGTGACAAGTAATAATTTGCGAGCTTTCGATGTATGTACCTAAATATTTCCAACCATACAGCCCGGCTGACGTGAATTTTTACACCCACCTGCCTATGTATGAACCTACATGTCATGATTAATACATTGCTTTTACATATAATGCATTGATAAATCATTGATAAATACATTGCTAATACATTCGCCATTCTACATTTTATCCTTCGGCACTGCACCGTATATTTTTCTGCTTGAGTTTTCATACCTAAAAATGACGTTCTCCTTTTTCTCATGGAGTTCGTAAAATTTTTGCAGTGTAGGTACTGAGCGTTATAAAATAAATCCTTGACATTGATCTGTCCCTAACAAGTTTCTGATTTTGAGGAACATCAAAATGCAGAAAAATAACAATGTTCAAATGAGCGACCAGATTATAATCTGTTTGGTAGAAGTATTACCCAGTGATGAAGTTGACAGCATTAAAATCAAGCTCCACAGCACTGCGGCCTGTTTAATATCCATTGCTCCTAGAAAAAAGTAATTAATAGCTATGAAAATCATTTCATCTCTAAAAAATAGCTTAATAGACAGATTTTCGCATACCTCTTGAGGTCCCTTCTGTGTATCGTATGTTTTCCGCAGACCCCTTAATCAATGGCGCACTAACAGTTTCCAACTTGGAGTGAAAAGGACTACAGGCCTTCCTCCCAAAAAATCTGAATTTATTAGAAGCTTTGAAGATCATTTTCCACCGCAAAAACGAATTCAAATTTCTTTTTCACCTTGATTATTCAATGTTGATCGCCTGATCACACAATTCCGGGAGTAAATTATGCCTATGCCTCGGAACATAATTTCTATTTCAGGATTTCCACGATTTCAAATTTTTTTTTCATAATTTGGAGGTATCTTAAAAATGAAAATCTACAAAAATTTCTCTTTCGAAGTACAAAAAGGGCCCCAGATATTTAAGCCTCAAATTTTACAAAAGGGAAACCTCGCGAAAACTACAATATCCAATTTTTGTGACGTCATTTCTCTCACCTTTTCGCAAGGATCGTCGCAAGAATTAGAAAGATAACATCAAAGAAAAATATGACGTTTTTTAAATGAAGGTGGACATCTATTATTATTTTTTAAGTAGAACCGTGAACTAAATTGGTTTGATTTCAGAAAATTAAATATGTAGTATACATCACGAAGATATATCTCCTTATTTATAAAGAGAATGGGGTTTTGTCGTACAAAATTTGCGTTCACGAAGTATGATACTTAATTTTTTAATTGCGCCATTTTAACTTTATTCTCTTAACGATCGACTAATAAAACCTCTGCATTGAACTTTCGGGCTTCAATATTTTCAACATACATAATCTTTACCAGACAATCAGAACCATAGGTCTTGCGGATCACAGTTTGGTCACTACATAAAATCTGGTTTTATCTGCTAAGGATGATGGATATTCGGAACTTGTTCAAGAAGATCCCGTCTGTGTACACTTACCCTTCTTATTTTTCTGGGATAGCACAAGATGTTTGATGCTGCTAGAGGCCAAAGGGTTTGCGTGAAATTAAGGGTTCTCATAGGAATGCATACGTCAATCAAACACAAAAACACCAGGTAAATTACTGTCATTTATTAAAAAATTAAGTTGAATTTTTATTCTCAGAAAATCAATCGAGTAACTCTCATCCTGAAAGCAGTGAGATTTAAAGTTTTGACGTCTATAATTTCTTTGTAGAAGAGAGAAAAAATTCATTCATTCGCGATTCATCTTTGAATAGCCAAGCAAAGAATTCTGAAGCTGATTATAGCTTTCCTCAGCGTTTTCAAAGTTGCACAGCTATTACTGGATTGAAATGCTTAGAGAAAATTTTTAAAATTTTTGTTATTTTATTTGTGTAAACCTCTCCAAAAGCATTAATTCACGGTCTGGGGTGTTTTCTAGGCAGAGGTAATTTTTAAAAATTATCTTTCTCCACAAGAAAATGGGGAATTTTTTCCCATAAAAATTGTGCATCGAAATTTCACAAAATCGTATGTCTCATTTTTAAACTTTGTCTTTCCCTACCTGGGTAAGATTTGTGGTAAATACCTCATCGAGGAATAAAATTGGAATAAATATAAAAAACTAGCTTTTATACATTAAAGTTCAGAAAAATAGGAAAATTATTTTAATAATTTTTATTATTTCATTAAATTATCATTAAACGGTATTACCTATTATTTTCTCGGTTTGCACATCACATTGTCGCGATTGCATGTAAATGTATCACAGTATCAGTCAATTGGAACGTCGTGGCATAATGTGGAACGTTGTTTTGAGAATTGGAATCTGTGCAAAAAGTTACTAAAATGAAATGAGCACATTAGATGGAAGTAGAAACAATCCATTGGGAGGGAATAAACCTCATTAAAACGGGAAATGACTAGAGCCATATTCATTTTGTTAACGTTCAATTTTGTGGATATTTTGCTGAATGAAAATTATGTTTCACTTATATTCATTCACCCATCAGTGCGTATGCTATGAATTTCGTGCTTTTATTGAAATATAGATCACAAATTTGACCTTTCTGAAAGTTAAGGGATATGTCGTTTTTATTTATACGCGATAGAAAAATTAAAACAAATAACTGTAAAGGAAAACGAAAATAAAATATTACTTACCCCTGTTTGGCTTTCCGCCTTGTTTGACGCTGGACCCAACACTATTGATATTATTCATTCACTAAATAAAAGAGGGACATTTTACGATGAGATTGGCATTATATGCCGTTTGGACGACCCTATGCCTTTGCATAAATGTCTACTCAGCGTACTCACATATCTTGGTGATAACTATGGCGTGTGCTTCTGAAAGCCATTTTATAGAATGAATTCAGCATTTATTTCAACTCGTGTGAGTTTCCAGTAAAGTGCATCTACATAAATAACTTAGTAGATATGGGAGCAATTTATTGGGTTTTTATAGAGTGCGTGTAACATATGACCATTTCTTCCGTACTTTTTTGTGGCGCAACTGTTACCGCTGAGGATATTCTAAACGCGCACGTGAACAAATCACAGCTCAGCTATGGGGAAAAGGAAGTTACCAAATTGATGCGGTACAGTGGATGGCTAACCTTGAAGTACTTTTAGGGCTTTAATAATGGAAATTAGCCAACACTAGCCCAATTTTTGAATTTAATATTACTGCCTTTCTATTACGCTTTGGTTCTATTCTGTTCGCATGAATTATCTATTAGGAAAAATATGCGAATAACTATAGACAAAGCAGAGTTCTTTAACCGTTATCTCCAGAATTTCATTGGTGTATGAGTAATTTTTCAATTCAAATTTCAAAATCGAAGTCATGTTTTCCTTTCATAATTCGTGAAATAGATCTTTTAAAATATTTTTCGCGAAACCTTCTACAATCTGTTTATCAAGCTACAAAAACTAATGACGCACGTGTACAGTGTTGGAGAAACTAATTATTTATATGTACTAAAATTTTCAGCGATAATTTTATTTTATAATATTTGTATTCTACTTATTATTTTTTTCTTAATTATAAAAGCAGATGCCTCCCTTATTTCTTTAATATTTTAATATAAAAATTTAGTTTATTTGCTTTCTTTTTGGGTATCTCCCCCAATGTACATAATTTTTACAAGTTTATCCGTAAAATTTCATCGACACACACTGCGTTATGGATACCGCAATGAGAACGTCAATTAACAATTTTAGAATATTCCGCTCTATTATTTCGTGCCATATTCATTCGGCGTGATATTTTTTTCGTGGATTTAATTTCATGGGTATCCCGCGCATAGGGCGATCAACCACACAAGCGTTCCCAGTATCTTTAAAACCAGGGCTGGGCAAAATACGGACCGAGGAGTATTCGAAATACAAATTACAAAATACCGCTCCAGATGTATTTGAAATAGAAAATATTGCTCCAAATGTATTTGAAATGTAAATACAAAATACCTTTGAATTGGGTACTTGAAAAAATGCAAAATAGTATTTTTAATACCTTTTAAAGCACAAAATACCTTTGTATTGAAACTATATGAGATCTTAAACAATATAAGCTGCCTTGGCACGTCATGTATAGTTGCAAACGTGAAGAAAACGATTCTAACGGAAACGAAGTAATCTCTGAAGCATAATATAACAGAAGTGTTATCGGAGATACTTCAATAGTATTTTTTATTTTAGATTAGGAAAATACCAAAAATCTGATTTGAAATACAAAATACATAGTGCATATGTATTTCAAAGACGTATTTTAAAATACTTATATTTGATATACTGTTCAGCCCAGGGGCGCAGCTAGGAATAGAGGATAGGGGGGTTTTTAGGCACAAATAATACTGGGGAGTTAGGGGGTATGGAATACCCACCAGGGGAATCGGGAGGTGCGGGGGCCATCCCCCAGAAAAAATCAAGATAAATGGTTCAAAATTGTAAGTTTTACGGCCTTCTGAGGGATATTTTTATAATCCTTACATTATTCTATAAGTAATATTAGTCCAATTAAGTTAAATGGATTAAACCTTAAAAATTCTCTGGGCTCTGGGGGGTTTTATCCCCCAAAACCCCCCCTCGCTGCGCCACTGGTCCAGCCCTGTTTATACCTATTCCACCCGTGAGTACCATCTTCCCTCTCCCCATGCTATACTTTCATCCAGTCGTATCTAAAGTCATTCGATGGGCTTCATTGGTCAAGGTCTAAAGTATTTTGCCTGTTCTCTTTTGGCTCTTTAAGTTGTATAAGTGGTATTGGACAAAGGATGGTCCTATTTTCCGATACCCCAACGAAAATGGCAACAAGTTATTTAAAAATATTTCGTTACATTAATCCGCTCAAAATTCTTTATGATTTTTTTCTTGTTAATACTTCTTGCAGTGGTTACATATTCATGGATCCATTTCGATAGCCCTCCTATGACGCGTGTTTTAGCACTCATACCCAAGGGCGTATCCAGGATTTTTTTCTGGAGGGGCACAAAGGTCTGACCGTGGTCTGACAGGTAAACGATCTTCTCATACCTGAGATATAAAGCAAGATACCTACAACAATTAGAGTTCGAAATATTCTCTTTATTTTAATATTGAGGCACCGTAATACACAAAACAAAACGAACGTACTGTTAACCGTATTAAAAATTTTGCCTATATTTTGAGTGCCTTAGGGGTGGGCTCCTGTCCCCCCTCTATGGAGTCCTCCGCCTTTGCCTATACCGCAGTCTAGCTTGCAATTAGTTTCGTCCAATGTACCCATACCATGCAATCACGCCTATGCCTGACCGTTGGAAAAAGAGGGAAAACTGCACATTAAAGAGATGAGGAAGTTTTATCGTGACGTAACTGGAGGACAATCAAAATCCTTTAGACGAAGGAAAAATATATTTTTTACTGTGAATTTATGATTTATCTTATGATGAAGTATCTTTTGACAGTGTGGATACACAGATGTGGTACACTTATTGAGCTATATAGCTAGCTATAATATATATTTTCCTGGAGCTGTGCATATTCGCAATTTATTCTAGGCCAAAGACGGCCGTGGCCATACCCAGAAAACAATTCGAGCAGCGGGGAGGTCATTTGGAGGAGGCAGGAGCGCAGCTAGGACTAGGGGGGGTTTAGGTGCAACTAATACCGGGGTGTGTAGGGGTATAGAATACCTACCAGGATAAGCGGTGTGTACGAGATTAATAAATTGCGGAATTATAAGATAAATGGTTCAAAATGGTGAATTTTACGGCTTTCTGAGGGATATTTTATTAATTCTTATACTATTCTATAAGTAATATCAATCCAATTAAGTAAAATGGATTAAACTTAAAAATTTCTACGAGCTCAGGGGGGGGGGGTTTATCCTCCAAAACCCCCCCTGTCGCTGCGCCACTGGGAGGAGGTACACGAGTTTAGTATGAAATTTCCAAACATTTCGGAAGTTTGATCGCCTAAGCCCTTCCCGCTTACGGCGATTTTTTTTTAAATATTGACTTAATTTTAGTAAGAGGCGGTGATTAGGAATCTATAGAATGCGTGACATTGCTTTCCCTCCCTCGCATCGCAACCCGGCTCAATGTATTGGCTCAACGCTCGGGCATTACGTCAGCGAATCTGGTATTCCCTCCTTTAAACCATTCTTTTTATCTTTTATTGCCATCAGATTTTGTATTTATTGGAATTAGCGGCATTTCGCATGTTTGCCTTCATTTTTCTTTTGACGTATTTATTTTCTTTTAACTAAAAATGTCATGTCATTTTCATACACAAGTGTTTCACTCCATCCTCTTACGTTTGTAACATATTTTCTCCAGAATCGTGCTTTTGGAAGGCGAATAAGTTTCCCCCTTAATTTTGTGAAGTTAGGCAAAACATTTTTGGTATTTCAAATATGTGTCAGCGTTGATGGTTTGTTTTGTTTTGGCGCGTTCGGTGGGGTTAGGTCGAGGTTGCTCTTGAGTCTTGAAAGTTGTAAACAGTGAAGTAGGTGACGATGATTCGTTATAGTTAACTGCTTTATATATTTTGCCTCTACATCGGAAGTATCTGAAACGGATATTCTCTTGTCGAGAAGCATCGTTATTCGTAAATGGAGCTACCCATAGAGCTACCTGCCCAGATTTGGGAGGTATCAGATTGACACGTGACCTTGCTCACGTTGACCGTAAGTATTCATCGTATTCATGTAAATTAGTCCTTGCGGGATTGTTTAATTCAATCAGATTACCCTGAGACAGTGTTGACGTTAGCTCGAGGACCATCCGTTTGGGCCGAAACATAAAGATCGCTGGTACACTGCGTCATAAGAGCATCGTTTGAACTGACAATTTTATTTCCTCGTTCATTGTGTGATAACGTCTCTTGCCATTCGCAGCATCTCTTTCCTCAGTAGCCGTGGATTTTTCCTTTAGGTTGTCACTTACTATACTGTTCGAAAATGGTCCGGATACTGTTAATTTTATTAGTTGTAGCTTGTGCAGGAGTCATGGGTAACTGGTCGTCGGATAAAAACAGTCGGGATAGATTAAACTTTGTCATTGATTCTCAAAATTCAATTAATGTTGGTAATTTACGTGATTACGACGATAAACACTCCATGAGGAAAGCAAGCCGCGTCCCGTTTGTAGGTAAGATACCACCAGCCGAGGATGGAGCGGGGGTTGCCAGATATATTGTTCGAAATTCAGGTATGTGTGCAAGGATCAGGTATGTGTACAAGGATCTACCCATGAAGTTAATTCAAATTCTATATGCTTATATTCAATTTGTTCGTACAGTTTGGGGATCACTCGCGTCGCTTTCAACTATGACGGATATAACAGGATTTCCATTCACCGATGTTTGTTCTTTAAGTGATGGTCCGCCGAATAACTCCACCGGTGTACCTTATTTTTATATGACACCATTGGACCTCACCGCTAAAAACTTTGAGGTAGGTGCGAAAATATATTTTATTATAATATATATTATAATAAAATTTAATTATAAAATTATAAAAAAATAAAATTATAAATATATATTATAATCTCTAGCTGTAGTAGCCTTAACTTTGAAGAAGTGAAGGTGGTGGTGTCATCAATCTTCCATTAAATTTGCAGAAAGATCCAAGGGGTTCTCTATCGATGACACTTGCTGAAGGCAATTATTGTGTGGAGAATAATTTTGACCCAGAAGATCCCAGATGTGCTCATGTAGTACTTACGGGGAAAGTAGTCAAGGTGAGAGGATATTGAAGTCAAGTATGTATATACACGCTGCATTTCTTTTAGCTCACTATAAAGGCTCACTCAACAATTTTTGCCTCTATACTACAGCCAGAGATGGGCAAAATACATGTCAAATGTATTTTAGATACAAAATAGAAATTACTTTTAAAATCTGTATTTCAAATACAAAATACAAATTACATCTAAAAATTGTATTTTAGATACTAAATACAAATGTAATTTCAAAATACTCTATTAAAATACGAAATACATGCCTTCACCGAAGTTCTTACCTAATAAAAAATTAAAATAAATTCAAATATGAACTATTTTTAGAATGAGAGGCTCAAACATTCTTGCAACGCGTCTATTGGAAACTGGCAATTTGACCATTATCCATGGCGAAATGTCTTAAATAAAATGGAGAAAAATGTCTCCTACACCTTTGGAAACAGCGTCAGATTCTACAAGTCCCCTCCAAAAATTACTCAATGCAAAACTTCGTTTCGCAAAATACTCCACACGCGACTATGTTTTGCAAGTATACAAGGGCCTACGGGTGTTACAGAAGTAAATTAAGGGGCAATTTATTGTCCCATAGATGGCAGGCTAATACAGACTCATTCGGGATCCCTGCCATCTCGTCGCACGCTCTTTCTACTTATGCACAAAAAACATTAGATGTATTTTGATTTTGAATGTATTTTAAAAATACAAACTACTCTTTAGATGTATTTTCATTACAAAATACTCTCAGAAAATGTATTTCCGATACAAATTACAAACTACAAAAAGATCGAAAATACGTATTTCAAATACAAGTAATTTCGATACTGCCCATCTCTGACTACAGCAAATAATCGCTTTATGTGACTGGCTCTTCACTACTACTGACTCGACTTGCAGTTACCTATCACTTACTTAAGTGGCAACTGGACATGAATATAAGCATTCAGTTACTCTCTGCGTATCCTCCTCTAGCATTGGAATCAGAATAGTTTATTAGTGGGCAAAACTTTTCCTTGAATGGCAGAGTGAGGAGGTTAAGTCATGCACGTTTGATGGTGTGAAATGTATGCATTTCACAAGATGTATTGTATTAATGGGAAGAATATGAATTTTAATTTCTATATTGCAGTCTTATAAAATGTCAAATACATTTGTGCATGTAATTTTATCACTTTAACAGTATTGAGGACTTTGTCATTGAGTTCAGGTAACTTTGATGCCGAAAAGAAATCAAAGAGGACAAAAAATGCGACTGAACTATCAGTGATTAACACATTTTTTTTACATGATACCTTTCTGAAGTGGTCTCATTAAATTGTTTAACTGAATAAGTGTATTATATCATGAGGACATTAATGATCTTGAATATTACTGCCCCAGTACTGATTACCACAGCCTGATTACTTATTTTTGAGAATAAATGATTGCAAAACTTTTACTCAAAAATAGACTTGCTTCATTACTTGAGCTGACTACTAATTAGATGATAAGTATAAGGAAAAAGTGCCCATCACTTTCAATGTGATGTGGGATGATACAGGAATCGATTACTTGTCCTTCCAGATTTATTTCTGATATTATAATTATTACAGAATATCATCCATTAAGGAATGTAGGTATCACACCACATACAATACTCTGGCTCTTTGGAAGAAATCACTTCCTTCTGGGATGTTACCCAACGAGAGTCGTATGCCCTACTAATTCTCTGTCTTTTCAATTCTTTGTATACTCATGAATCCTGGTATTCACTCATTTCTTCCTTTGAATTGCTGAGGAGTAACAACCCCAAAAAAACTTTTCATCTTTTGACCCTTTGGTCTTACACGTATTTACAATATAAACTAGGTAACCAAAGTATGATCTTCCCTTCATCTTATATATGTGATATTAGATGTTGCTGCATGCTAGACTCTTTATGTACTGGAACTTAGCACATAAGTTCCAATAGACAGCCTAGTATGCAGCAACATCTAATATCACATGAATAAGATGAAGGGAATCTTAATTCAAAAGAATTAGCAAAAATAGAATAAAATAATAGATATTGGCCTACAAATCAAAGAAAAATATAGAAATTTCCAGCCATTGAGTTTTATGGCATGATATTTATGAGGATATCTTAGGCTTCACCCCTGGTAAATGGGTTATCAATTGCCAGGCATCTCTCTCAACATCTAAAGGAGAACTGAAATGTGGGAAGGAACAACAGGGAATATGTTGGACGAGGGAAGGGTAGGACGAGTACAGATAATGGGGAAGGGGCTTAGCAGGATACATTCCACCCAGGAGTACTGCAGGCTTGTGGGCACCGGATGCATGCTAGTTTGAGGGTGTGGAGGTTGAGGGCAGATATCCTCACCAGCTGGCTTCGTACTTTCTTAGTTGGTGGATGGTGTGAATGTTGTACCTATTGGGTGTCTGAGATATTCACACAGAACTGAATAAATGTACGTAGTACAGGCACTTGAGAAAGGTTTTTTTTTATATCACCAGCAGGCTTTGGAATCAGGAAAGGTATTTGTGCCAGTCCTCGCACTATCCTTGGCCATTGCAAATTGTTTTCAGAGCCCGGTGAATTCCTCCCTTATTGTAGCCATTTTGTAGGTAAGTGCTTTTTGGGTGGTCAAGCTCCAATGGTAGGCTTTCATTGTCCAAAACTACCTTGATCCCATGAAAGAGGGTTAACAAAACTGTTTGTTGCTGTGAGGGATGATGATGGCTGAGTACATTGAGGCAGATGTAGGTGTGCATTGGCTATCAAAAAAGTCAATGACACTGCATTCCATCTTCCCTACAATACACAAGTACATTGAGAAAGGTCAGGCAATTCATTTTCCTCATTTTGCATTGTGAATTTTATAATTTTGAGCTGGTTTTTCATATGTTTAAGGAACTTCTGGATAGCAGGCAGACCATGTGGCCAAATAAATGATCTATCATCCAAATATGTACCTGTAAAAGTATTTTTGCTGGAGGGGAGCTGATAATAATGTGCTTTCATCAAAGTTTTCCATGTAAAAATTATCATTTATAAATCCATTGATGGGTGAAGCTCTAGAAAGTTCATAAATTACAGTGCTGTTTTAAGGAAAAATGAAAACATGAATTTTTAGATATGATGCAAATGTATGAAGTCTTTTGATCAAGCCATGCGTGGTATGAAAATTTCAAGTGCAGCGGTAATGAGAATAATTACTCAGAATTACATTTACATGTATACTGTATTAGAAGCCCAATCAAACTGAAGCATGAATTGGACTAACCTCAGTTAAAACTGATGAATGAGCATAAGAAACTGTAATGGCTAATTATTCTTAATTTAAATCATAGATTTTTAGATGCGAATAGAAGTTTTATTTTTTATGGTAAGAGATGGTTTACTTAATGTGCAACATTTAACTTTAACAAATAACACGTGCATGCTATGAATACACTTCCTAATTACTCGGTATGGTACCTTCTCCCTGTGAGATTGTTAGGGCAGATAAGGTATGAAACGTCATTGTGAAATAAAATGTTTGGGAAAACTCGGTATTTTATACTTCCAACTTAGTGGGTGACTCAGGGAATTGTGCAGAAAAATGATCAGCTGTGTTTCTTTCATTCAAAACACTATAATGTTGAACCATCAAATCGTCTAATTTTGCCAACTCCCAAGTTAGACCATTCATGTGACGTAGGTTCCTAACAATTCCTGTATGCCAAGGAACATGACTGGACTCTGGGGACTGCATGTTTTTATTTAAATCATTTCCATGCCCTGCATGCCCTGTGTAAAAAAAATTTCAAAACATAGTCATGTGTATAGGGAATCATTTAGGGAATCACTACTTTTCAAGGCTGCACAGTGAGAGAATAACTTTATAAATTACATCCTGGGAATCTTTATTCATCGTGTTATTTACAAAAAGGTTTTAAAATTTAGAATAAAAAATAATCACATTTTTTGTACATTAATATGCAGCCCTGCTATATTTCAGGTGAAAACAGGAACAGATGAGGAAATATTTGCCCAGAAGGCTCTATTTACCCGGCATCCATCAATGAGAACATGGCCAAAGGGTAAATACTGTTCCTCAATATGCAGAAACCTTGAAATTCTGTCATAATTTCACCTGATTTTTTTATGCTTTTGTTCCAGATCATAACTGGTTTTTTGCCAAACTTGAGATACAAAAAATCTCTCTCCTGGATTATTTTGGTGGTGTGAAGATAGTTAATGTAGATGAATATTTCCACGCAGGATCATAAGGTATGCAGGATTGCCCTTGATATGGTAGAGGGCATCTTCTCAACATGATGAGAGTAGTTTTTTAGTTAGTTGGAAATAATCCTGGAATTATAAATATTATTTTTTTAGATCATTAAATAAACAATTAATTTTTCCAATATTTTATAATTTTCCAAGTATAACTAACCTTCCCTCACAGCTGCAAATGCAATTACCCAACCAGTTCCTGCGTTATTGAAACTAGTGACACTTTGAACTATCAAGGTATTTGACGATCCAAGCACTGCGGCTGGATTATCCTGGAAGTGGTATATTAAACATGAGCATAGAATATTACAAAAGCCAAAAGCTTAAAAAACCAGAAAATAATATTTATGAAGATGAAAATCGTATTACCCCACCGCAGAACCTAGATCGTAGAATTTCAGCTTTCGTTAACTTATCTACATCATAAACGTTGACATAGTCAGTATCACAGGTATTCCTCGAGCCCAGGTCAAAACCTTGAGAAGGGATAAACAAAGAAATTATTTACATAAGATCGATGATACCACAAAATGTCTTTTTACAGAGTACAGTATAGGACTATTTTTTTTTTATTGAAGGTAAGCTCAGTATTCAACTTACTATCGTTGGCATCTCTTTTCAATTTGCAAGGGGTGCTTTTTAAGAAGTATCTTTTTTGCAAGGCTAAAAATATGTACCATGTTTGAAGGTACATAATACACACTGGCTTATAAGATGCACCCTCATTTCAGTATGGCACATACAAGAAAAAATTCTATGAGAAGGTGCGGCACCATAGCAACTTAAGTTGGTTCCTTTTAGCTCTTATGCTTCAGAAAAGTCAAATAGGTGGCACAATCATTGATGCAATAGCCAAAATGCATTAATTTGTTCATAAAATTATTGAAGAACAGAACCATACCAAATAACCATGATAGGTCATGGGCCCAGAATGCAAGTACTAAAGTTGCTGAGTTGAGATCATCTGATGTGACCAAAGTAACGATCTATCGAACTACACTGATGCTGGGACTGAACGAGGATATGGCGGAAGAATTACGAGACTGTGGAATCTGCAGAATGCCTGAACTTGATGGGAGTATTTTTAATTTTTGGTCTAAGTTAACGCAGTTGGAATTAGTTGAGAAAAATTGCTGGAATACTGTGGACCCCGGATATGAAGCAGAAGAAGAAGATGACCTAAATATAGATCAAAAGAGACTAAAAATTTTCATTCAACCTGATGATAGCATAAGATGCTGAAACCTGGGTCGTGCTATTTAAAATAAAGTGTGGAATAGAACCAAGTAATTTATTTTATTATGAAAATAATGCGAGACTAAAATGAAAATTTGTTCTATCACAAACAACTAAGATTAATCGATGAAATTAATTTTGAATTGTCAACATGATCATGTAGTTCTGGAGAGAATATTTTATTGCAAGAGAATATACTAAATTGCCGTCATCTCTAAGCTCAGAAGACGGAATGCATTATCCATCTTCCATGAAACATACAACGTACCGGCAGAAATGGTTCCCCAATTATATCACCTGTTAAACATTGTGACTATGCAATACGTGATTGATTGGAATACAAGTTTTCAAATTGTGACCTAGGAAACGTTGCATTTTAAATTATTTATTCAAACCAAGTAATTTATTTTATGATGAAGCAGTTCCAGAAAGTAACGCCAGAGACCGTGTCTTATATTATTTTCATAAATTTTCCGTTGCCGAAAACTTTTACATGAGCATCTTCCACCATTTTTCTTTCACGATGCATGAAACATGCAGGAGAGAGAATTACGATAATGGTCATGTGAGATTCTTTAGAGTAATACCAAAAAAATGAATAAGGAGAATCTTTCAAGCGGCGTGAAAAGGTGAGCAGTGGGCTACCCGCAAAGAGTGCCGTGTGCTCCCTGTGACCCGCCAGGCGTGCGATGAGCCTCACACGGAAAATATTTGTGGAAGAAGTTGTGTGCGCAAGGAGTCCAACTTCCACCGCTCACAACTCCAACACGCACAGCGTGCGCGAAAGGAGTCGTGTGCCCATGGAGTCTGACTCCTACCGCACATGACTCCAATGCACACATTGTGCGCTGAATGAGTAGTGAGCACCGGGAGTCTTGACTTCACCCCACACAATTCCAGCACACATTGTGCGAGAAGGGAAGTTCGTGTACGCATGGAGCCAACTTCTACTGCTCACGACTCCAACACGCATAGTGTGAGCGGAGGAAGTCATGTGCAGTTTGCGGAGGGGAGGGAGCCGTGACTCACAAAATAAGACACTTATGCCTAACAGCTCTATCTGCCGAGTCGCAAATTTGAACTGACTCACTCGCATAGTGCCCATTAGAGACTATTATAGGAATGGCCAGGACATTAAGTGTTTCAAGTGTAATTATTTCGGTCATTTGTCAAAAGATTGCCTTAACCTGGATCCGCCCAATGTGACAAAAATGTCACACCCGGTATCGCTCCACTCTAATGGCTCTTGCATCGCTCAGGCACGGTACATAGTTGTGTTTTATACTTTATTAGAAAGAGGAAGCTAAAGGCTTCATTTTAGGGTAAGAATTGTCGGTAAGTAGTAGTTTGGTGGGGCCAAGAAATAGCCAGGTATACTGGACCGAAGGGCGACCCTTTTTCCAACCCTTTCTCGGGCTCTCAGAGATAATCCGGGTCCTCAGGAGATGGGCGTCACAGCGTGAGGTAACCGCTGCCGATATGACCTGTTGTAGTACATTTTTTACTTTACTAATTCCAATACTTAGAGGTAAATAAATACCCTTATCACATTCATTGTCGTTGAGCGATTAAATGCATCTTTTGATCGAGGTTATGTGATGCAAAATAAGGATTTTACGAAAAGTGATTGCCTCCATTGAATTGGCAATGCCAGAATTTTGTGAGGGAAGGGGGGAATGTGAAATCTCCTTTTTCTCCCCCACTCCACTTTTTAGCTGGTCCACGTGTATGAGTGTATCCAGAATTCTGGGTACGAGGTTTCGCAAAGGTGTTTGGCAGGGTGTGAGTTTTCACTGACCTTCACTACTTCATTTATTCTTCTACATCTACATAACTCCATGTGAGCCACGGGTGTCTGGCAGGGGGTGACCAATCACCAGGACCACCACAAGCGCATGGACAAATAAAAGCATGCAATCTACATCTACATAATACCCTGCGAGCCACCTTCTGGGTGCTTGACACGGGGTGACTCAGTGAAACACTGAAAGTTGTTGCCTAACATAAATAATAATTTGTGCAAAAGAAATAACTCTTTCCATTATTTTTGATCATTTAAATGAAGTCTGCAGCAAAAATGGAAAAATATTTGCTTTATCTAGGGAAATATTACCTTGCACCAAAAGACAACAGATCCGCCCAATGTGCCATTTATGTCACAGCCAGTATCTCAGAAACTACACAGCCGATCAATGTAATATTTTCAGGATGTAGTAAAAAAACGTCCTTATCATTCTCGGAAAATATGTAATGTATGTCAAGTATTAATCTCAAAAAAAATATTTTGGGCGGATCTAGGTTAATGGTCAGAAGGCAATCAACAGAAATGATGAAATCAATAGAAGCAATGGAGGAGATAGCAGAAGTGATTACAAAAATACATCAAGAAAAACAGTGTTGGCAGTATCAGCTGTAATTCTGGCGTCAAAGGCAGATAAAAATGGGTAAATTGTGCTCTGTGCTTCTACAGACTACATGTGTAATGACGATTCTAAGTTTCTATCATTGAAGCCGACTTGTGGTTGTGTGTTGACGAGCAAGGGTAGTGTTACTGTCAGAGGAATTGGTGCTGCAGTGTTTGAAGTTGCTGACAATTGTGAAGGTAACACACTGAGTTTGCAAGACTTAGCTATATGTTCCTGAGTTTAAATTTTAATTTGCTATAAGTCTCTTAAGTTAGCGAAGAAGAAAATATTTTTAACGTTCCATGAAGGTGGCTGTGACAGAATGCAAGATGGGGAGGTTATATTTTCAGCTAATGTCAATTTCAAGTAATGAGAAATGAAAAGGAAAACAATGACAGTGCAAGTGCAATAGCAACGAAAACAAAAGAAGTATGTCCTCCAGATCGTCTTGCCCATATGTCTTGTAACCACAGTTTCATTCCACCTTCATCCTTCCATCATTTTGGATAGACATGAACAGATACACCTGTCTGAGGTTTTTCTTTCAGTTGAGTTTTTCTTTTTAATGTGAAAAACAGTGGTGGTACCATCAGTGCAACATGCTACATAGTACTACTCCATAGTGGGTTTTTTCATGACCGGTGGTTCTTAAGGAAATCGATTTAAAGCCTTTAACACTCACAGTCTTGTTGGATGCTACATCAAAGGTTAGTGGAATTTTGTCCATATTTCCTATTAGACCCAGTTCAAACCAAGTCTTCTTTCATGCATTTATAGCAAATCTCTGAAATGCTTACATCTTTTATTTATAATCTGCTTGCATCTTCTATGCTAAGTTGTATTTGTGTGCATTGATAAGTCATGCCTTTTCATGAACGTATGGCACCAGCCTTCAGACCCTGAAAAGTTCTGAATACCTCATTTTTCTTCTAATCCCCTGGCCTCATTATTTATCATTTTGGTTGAAACACAAATCCCTGAATTCCTCTTATCTGCCACCCACTTTTTTATGACATTTACAAGTTCAGGCCAGTATGGGACGGACATTGAAGATTGTGTTTTTGTTTTTTAGCAGTCTTCAGTTGATCTTCTTGCAGATGCCAGGTACGTATCATTATTTCGGTAGTCGCTGGACTGAAATGCCTTGCTGCTGCTGTCTCCATGCTCCTTAGTGTAGTCTAACAGTCTTAGTTTAAATTTAATTGTGTAGCTTAATCGCTTGTCTCCTGTTGAGATATTTATGAGGATATTTTTTTAAACTAACAGTTCCACTCAGCAAGAAGAGCACACACTTTTTTTATAACCTGCTGAGATAAAATACGATCAAGCTTGTTCGATATCTCTATCCCAACTCCTTCAATGTTGCATAAGTGAGAAGAATGATTACTATATATACAGGGCCATTCTGTATCTTGAGGGCACAATGTAGCACCGCTGCTATTCCCATTTTCAAATAGCATCAATTTTGATTCTGCATATTGCACCGCATTATATTGCACTGATTTTGGGGGCGTAATATATCGCCCTGGTGAAATCTCTCATTGATATGAAAATTATTGTCATGCAAATGATATAAGTCGAATAATTTAGAAAGTTATTCACAAATATGTAATTATTAGATATAATAATGGCTCAAATATATTTTTTTTAATCCTTCCATCATTACAAAGCAGGCAGAGGCAGCTAATTTTTGGATTCATGGTGAAATAATAGTGAATAGTGAATTCATGGTGAATAATTTTTGGATGTTATAATACAACCAGCTGATCCAAGAGGTCCAAAAGAAAGATGCAAATTGACGATCGAAAACAGTTCTCATTGCAAGCCGCAAAAATCAAACTCAAGAACCTTACAATGAGGACATACAATTCTGATAGGGTTCTAAATCAAACTCATTCAGTATTTATGATCAAACTTATTGAGCCTAAAGAAATATTTAAAGTGGCAAATAAGAGTAGAGGGTACCCAATGGAAAGGTTAGTCATAATACAACTACAGCATTAATTTCACTGTGGCATTTATGCTTAAATACGAATGTGTACTCATGCAATAATTAACTATTTATGGGAAAAATTATAGCAAGGTTCAATCCCTAATTCATCTGTTGAATTTGATGGTTTGTAATCAATATAATTTATCTAACAACATAGTATTTAAGGCAAGGAAGGACCATTGTGGGTAGCCTAGGAAGAACCCTTGTATGTGAGCTGATAGGGTAGCCAAGAGGAATGTAGACATCTGAGTTGTGTATAACTATGAACCAAACAATAAATACTCTCTGATTGTAGATATATACTGATTTATAAGTTTTTAGCGATGTATACAATTTTATAAAACCTACAAATTGGGTGTGTGTTTTTAAAGCACTTCGACCTTGCCTCAGCAATGCCAGTTCTAATTATTGCCACAAGTATCTACCTATGTATTACTTTAGTTGCTCAAAAAAATGTAATCAAATCTTCTGTTCTGACTTCTAAGGCATTCGATCCTTTCCAGGCAGAGCAATTGCCTTCCTCTTAAGCAAAATTGGGCACAATGTGTAACAATAGTAATGGCCAAATAATTTTTTCATCTCAACATCTCCATTGAAACAATTAAAAGGTTAAAAATGTCCTGGTTTGGAGTCACTATCGGAATTACGACAGCCAAATGTTGGCATCATTCTGGATGCTATAAAGCGACCCCGAATTCCACAGGGGGCCACTATTTTGAGATAGAGAATCAGGGGGTCATAATATTGCACCCCAATAGTATCTTCTTCATATTAGAGCAGCAGCTATCATTAACAGAATAGCCCTGATAATATAATAAATAGACAAAATGAGCTTAATAAAAACAATATAAGTACTACATTTGTCAATTGAATATGTAATAAAAATGTACAGTAGAACTTGTTTCGTACGTTTCTAAAGGGACCACAAAAAATGAATGTGCTAACCAGGCAAAACGTGCCAACAAGGAAAGTTCAATGTTTAATGTATTTCAATGTTTTTAAAAAAATTTTTTTCAATTTTCACCCCCTAAATCTTTTCAACCCCAGGCAAGTTTGTCTCTCTTCACCCTGATAGCCTTAAAACGTCAGTTTTTTCAATCAGAAGCAGATAACATTAGTATAAGTCCCTTGAAAAGCAATAAGTTAGGATACGGGGTTGTTTTTACCTAATTTAGGGGTTGCTCGGAAAAATGGAGGGTGATAGAAAAAAACAATGTCATTTTCGGATTCAGCGACCCAAAATTAGCCAGAAACACCATAAATTGTAGCCGGGCATTTTTTGAATTTTTTTTGCAGAACAGTGTTTACGGCCAAAGTTGCAAAAACGCAACATTATTGAGAAATGCAAAAAAAATGTTTCAATTGAATTTTATTCATATAGAATTTGCTTTTTTCGATAAAAGTAGGTTTAAACTGATTTTTAGTGAGATTATAATGACATTTCATAATTATTTCGAAATTTATAAAAATACTCAAAATGTGTCAATTTTCAAGTCACCTGTTAACACATTCCGTGCTGACCGTTTTTTGAAGAAAATGCCCTGTGGCTGACTTTTTGGCAAAAATTTGTATTTTTTTATTATTATTATAACGACGTGATCTTATGATTTGTGATGCCTGCTACATTTTTTCGCACTTTTTTTGTAAAAAATAACCCTTCATTTGTTAAAAATTTGAACTTTAAATTTTCTAAGTATCCTGGGCATAGTCCAGTACACGCTCCCAATGCTCCCAAGTGCTCCCGCTACAGACGCTACAGATTCGTAGTCCACTTTCGCTCCTATCGCTCCCAGTGCTACCCTACTGGATCACGGCTGGAGCGATTGTAGCATTTGTTAGTCGTTTGTTTTACTAGTATCGTCTGCTCGGATATTAGATCGCCTGAACTAGGGATTGTTATAGACCCTTGTACTTTACTTAGCTTGTTAGAGAGGTCAGTAATATGAATATCAAAAAGAATATGACCATGGGGTACACCACAAGAAACCTAATAAATATTAGATCTTCATTGGATATCATGATCGGACATCACCGATCCGATGTTTGTCCTGAAGATTTTACCCACTGGTTTGCAAATCCTCTAACACCAAGGCACCACCAAGGTGATAAACTTAAACAAGAGCAGATCATGATACATATAAAAGAAGATAACACTGATTAAATACCTAATTAGAGAAATTTCAATGAAACCAAAAATAAGCCTGATTAACTTAACTCACCTAAAAGCTTGCGTTTAAACGATACACGTACAAGTTAATGCCTGGTTGCGTGAATGATTTTTGTGGACCGAAACGGAACATGTACGAATGTTTGAACCAAGCTAAAATAGGTTCAATTTTCCGTTCATGCATTTGCACAAGTTGAGTATGGTTACGCGTGTAACCACATAACGTGCAACAACGCAACCGTACGGTACGTATTTCGTGTTCATTCTCGCGTTCATACATTTAGACTCGTACGGGTTTATGTAGGTGTAAAAAGGCCTTAAGTGGAGTGTCTTTTTACGATTTATCATGCACTCATGACATTGAATGATAGTCTCAAAAGCAGTCCTAGACTTGGACCCATCTCGTCAACAACAAGCCTTAAGCATCAATGCAATACGTGTCAACCTGACCTTAAGAAAAATACACAAGTAAAATACAACCGAACATCAATAATTGATTAAACTTAAGTTGAAGATTAGAGGAAGATATCATCATTGAACAGAGAATACAATCTTCATGGAGAAAGGTTGGCCGCCACAAAGCAACAAACGGAATACTTTGACCAGGAAGTTCACGTACCCTAACCTAAGAAGTCATATTCTATCTCAATTTCACGCAATGTCAAGTTCAAATAACTAATAATTGATCTAAATAAAAAATAAATCAAAATAACTTACAAAATTAACAGAAGTAACATATTAACAAAAGTAACAGACGGAATGCTTCGACCGGAAAGTTCACTCACCACATGCCTTATTAATTTCGAATAGTCATTTTCTATCTCCACTTCTCGCTATCTCAAGCTTAAAACACTAATAATAATATAATATTATATATAGGTAATTCATTATCACAACAACAAAGTTTATAAAATATCTCGGACTTGCCGCTCAATTTCTTCCTCGATCTGGCCCGTGGCGAACATTGACTCTGAATTGTAAAACCATTGAGTTACTGCCATTTGCCTCACCGTAATATCCCCGGAATAGTTCTTTAACCATTTGTTTTTAGCATTTACCATCCTGGCTCTCTTAGCGACTTCTTCTGTCAACTCCAAATGGTCATATTATTTCTGGCCAGGTCCACAATTGTTATGAACACCATTTTCTATTGCCTTCCTTCCCGTTCAAATTCGCGCTGAAAACCGGTTCGCTCCAGCTCACCCACCTATTTCGCAGGAGCGTTTGTAGCGAGAGAGAAGCGAATGTAGTGACGTACGAGAATGCTACGGGAGCTTTTGTAGCTTCTACTGGACCACGCAAAGACTCGCTCCCAGCGCTTCGGAGCACTGGTAGCTTGTACTGGACTACACCCCCTGTCAAACTTTTGATACCTTCACGCAACACACCAAGATGTTTCCCACACTTCTTTGCTCTTTGTCATCACTGTAGCGAAAACCCGTTCAGACTTTATCACTTTCTGGAAAAAACTAATGGAAATAGTAATGCAGCAAACATTATTTTTATAATCTGGAAATGATACATTCAAATACGATTTTAAATGTTTTATTGCTCAAAAGAAAATATTGCGAGTATTACCAATATTTCCAGCAAAAGTGTTGCTCCCTATGGTGGAAAAATTATTATGAACGATATGATATCCTCTGGATAAGATTTTATAATGATATACATTGGTTTATAAATGAAAGGGAAAATTTGTATAAACGAAGAATTGTTGCAATGAAACATTGTTTTACAAATCAAAAATTGACCAGCATTTTTAAAATATTTTTTCAGTTACTAAGTACTTCGCATAAAATAAATAAATATTGAAATAGAAAATATAAAAGGTAAACATTAAAAAATAATTTTTTTCCGCTGGGTAAATAATTTTCTGCATCACAAATTCTTGTGATACTTCTGGAAACAGTCAAGACACAATCGAGGATCAGATAGGCAGGTGGGGCTATAATATGATGTATCCTGGTGGACATTCTTCTTGAAGCACTGCCTACATCTCTTCTGTTTTCGTCTTTTCTATCGTGTTTTTCATATAATCAGGGAAATGTCCTAATAAGCCCTTGGTTTTGGTTGAGGCAGGCTAGGATGACTATCTCCTCAAAGGGATCGAAGGTACAGATATTGTCATAAGAGATTCTATAACTGGAATTAGAAAGTAGATGAGAGGAATTTTTCAAAAATTTTCTTTGAATAAAAAATTACGTTTCAGCAACAGTGATTTCAGTAGGTGGATTCCCAATGCTTAGTACCATTTGATGGATTGCCTTTCAATGGGAAAGTCAGAAATCATTTGATCCCAATGATCGATGCCACAATTGTAATTGCTACATTCAACCACCGCCTGTGGCTTTCTTGGCGTGCACCCTCGTCTTTTCGTAGATTCGTTCATTTTTTGCACTGAATTCAGCGATGATCATCCGCACTTTCCTCTTATCCATCCACCTTAGGATACCGATTTTATACTCATGAAAGGCCTCCACCACCTCACCTTTCTTTAATTCGTAGCAGAGCACCAAAAGAGGAATCAATTTCTTGCCTCTCCTCAGTGTCCCCGTCAAGTTAGGTTTCCCATTTAGATGGAATCAAGAACTGGCTACACTGTTATAAAAGTTATCAATATAAAAGGATTAGCCTCAGTCTAAATGATCCTCCATCATTTGTTTACCATCTTCTCCGAATGCCCTTTTCCAGACATTTCTGAGTTGGAGTACCTGCAGCGCCAAACCCTTTGCTTCCGTCAACATATACAACTTTATTGCGTACCAGTAGCGCTTTCCCCTCACATATTCACTATATCCCAGCCTAGCTCTCCATGGAACCATAGACTCTTCCAAACTTAGGTCACGTGAGCGGGTCGCTACTTTTTCCATTGATTCCTTGAATGCATCTATATGGGGCTAATTTTGAATAATCAGTGGGCCGGAGGAGTGTTAGAGTCAGAGAATGTAGATAGGTTCTTGTTTATTTGAAGGGCTTGGAGAATTGACATGAATTGATCAAGCGACTTCTCTCTCCTGAAGCAATGCAAGTCATATAAATATCAAGCTTTTCAATTATTGGATATACGGGAGATCCAGATAATTCTAGCACGAAAAATAAGGCCAAAAAGTGGGAAAATTCTTCTATGGTTAAATATTTCCATCTAGTAAATTTCCTTCAGGACACGTGTTGCCCATTTTATATCCTCGGGCCGGATCAGTTTCTCCGAGTTCGGCGGCATGCGACTGGGTTAGTGGAAATTGTTCTCTTAGGCATTTTTTTGTTGGGGAAGATGCCAAATAGAATGCTTGTAAGTATTTCGGATATTATGGAAAAAATCAAGTAATGAGTCTCTAATTCAAATGCTAGTGAACATAAGGATGGGGAAGTCTAGCTATTGTGCATGAAATGTAAATAGTAAAAATAAATTGCAATGTGGAACCAGGACTTTACTGAAGTTATTGTAAAATTTATGCAAATATACTTATTATTTCATGCATAGCAGCAAATAAACATAGGGATAACAACAAATTTTGCCATGATGAAATCATAGCAAATAAAATTCACTCGGAAACTTTAAAAGTATAAGAACGGAAGCATTTATTATTATCGTAAGGATAAAAATACACATACCTGGAGTATGTCCGAAATTAGGCAACCAGCTAAGCAATTTACCACGATAGCGTTAATTGACGTTAAAAATAAAAATAACAACAAGGGAAAAATATTTGTATTCTTTCTTGTAAAAACCAATTAAATAAACACAATGTAATCATTGCGTTAAAAGTCATAAAGAAAGATAAAATAATACCTTGTAATAAAGTAATTACCTATCCTCGTCAAATGCAAAAGTATCTTTTTATTGTTTCGCTTTGAATATTTGTAAAAATTTTTTTTAAGGTATAAGAACAATTGTGAGAATATATGTTTTCTGCATTATAAAATGAAAGTAATAAAAAAATACATTGTGTAACCCACCCCCAAAGACGTCCTTGCAGAGCAAAACCGGGTGAAATAGAAAAACACAGAAAAAATTGAAAAAAAAATTTTTCGGAGCTTTCCGCACGGCAAACAGGCAAAGAGTGGTGACTGACCCTCTCCCATACCCTAACAGCGGTGGCTGGCGCTCAGGGCGGAATATAACGCAAAAGGGAATCATGATGTAGCGTCTACGTCATCAGTCACTGGGTAGTGGCTGCCATGACGTAGACGCTACGTCATCAGCACGGAACGTGTTAAGCAAGATAAATAATTTTTCCTAAGAGTAACTATTCCCTTTATTAAGTTTTTTATTCGTCCATGTGGACGTAGAAATTTCAATTAATTGATATTAAAGTTTATATTTCGTCAGGGAGTCAACATTAAGCGAAAATCGGATCGGGAAAATAATGTTGCATCTTTGCAACTTTTGCCGAATCCGGTATTTATAGGCTGTTACACAACCCAATTACCAGATAGGAATACGCCGTTACTGTCAGATATAATCCTACGCCTTTTTATGCCACGTTTTTGACAGATATAGTCACATTTGATAGTTAAAATTCTTAGATACAGGCGGTCCCCGACTTTCGTACACAATGCGTTCCCGAAAACTTGTACGAAAGTCGAACCATTGACTTCCATACTAATTAGGGGTTACGTTCCAAAAGAGCGGAATATATGTACAAAAACCTTTTTTTTTTCACGGAATTCATTTCAATTGACTTAATTTTAATAATATGTTAATAAAACTCCTCAAATCATCTAATTTCTTTCGAAAATACGCAGAAAATGCAAATAAAAGTTTAAAACACAAGAACTCCGTTGGCTATCGAATGAAACTTCCTCTTGGCGTTTAAGTTGACATTCCACTTATTACGTCCACTATAAATAAAAAGACATATCAAGAAGCATAACAAAATGTAGTTGTTGAACCCGCACTCTGGATACCTTTTAATTTTTACACCAAAATTCGACATTTGGCGGGTGACATTCGTGATCGCGTGTATTTCGCATGTTATTCAAAAAAGACAAAAGGAATTCGGCTGATATTTCGTGCAATATCGTTGCTAAAGGTGTACATGAATTAAACAGCACGCAAACGAAAAAACACTATTAGAAAGAAGATCTTACTAGTTTTATTGAAAGCTATTTGATGATGTCTAGTCAACTTCTTTTGAAAATATCTTCAATGAAGGCTTTCTTCTTCTCTTGATAAAGGAGCCTAAAGCAGGCAGTCTCTCTCCCAAATAAATCACCTAGATTAGAGTCAACTACCAACAATTCCCTTCATTATGTACGTTCGTATTGTTCGCATATACTGCCATTTGAACAATTGAATGTTGGAATGCGTAATAAACATCGCGAGAATTTAAAAATAATTACAGACCAACGTCCGAAAGTCCGAATTTAGCGTACGAAAGTCAAGTAAAAGGTGTCAATTTTGAAGGTACGAAAGTGTGAATTGTACGAAAGTCGAATGTACGAAAGTCGAGGACCGCCTGTATTATGTTGCGAATAAAAGTTGCGAAAACGCAACATTTATTTTTTACCATAAGCAAATTTTTTTAAAGGCCCATATTTTCAAAATTACCTTATTTAGCATGTTATTAGGTAAAATGAAGAGAAAATATTATATATTCTCAAGTATTTCTTTACTCGGCCGGTAATGGGTTAAGCAATAGGTAGCACTAAGTTAGTGTTCATGAAAACAATAACCTTAGCTTATATTATTAGTATTTGGAATTAACTATGCCTTTCCTTCAGCACGTTATTTCTTTTCATGAGTGGGTACAAAATTCAATTGAAGAAAGGATTGAATACTGGAGTGAAATAGCTATTTAATTTTTTTAACTTCTGTCCTCAGCTCATTGCCTTATTTGCTGATACACGAAATATATTCTACATATCAAGTAAAGTATTAATAACATGACTACATTTACTATGGTTCTTATAAACGTGTTTCGCAATAATCAGGCTTTGCCGTACATGCATTGGAATGGATAATCAAGGGTTGAATCTACAGTAAAAATGAAAGAAAACTTACTTAAAAATCGCAAATATGCCCACAATCCTACTGGAACTGTGACTTCCCACCTGCAGTTGGTAGCATTTCTCACATTCATTGGATACATTGGACTTGTAAATTTTCCTCCGTAATTAAATAGGCGCCCTCCACAGCCTCGGCCTGGAAAAAAACTCATATTAACCGGTGAACATTGCTGAAAGGGTATTAAGATAGCTTATTCATTACTAAGTCTCAAAACTAATAGCAAAGGCTCTTGATGAAAATTTCTTAAGGTGAGAAACATGAACATCTGCTTCTTCTGGGCTGGAGAAGTTATTTTATGAGGATTGTTCACTTGAGAGACCCACTGCTTTCTCAGGGGCCTCCATACGTAAAGCACAAGTACATAGAGCGTATACATAAAGAAAATGCAAAGGACATTACATGGTATCATAATAAAAGCATTGCGCAGAAGTTTTGAATTGAATGGAAGAAATTTGAAAAGAATTTCATGGCAAATCATACAAAAACAGAGGAGCTAGGTAGTGAGACTTGTAGGAACTACAGTTGTTCTTCTTGTTACAATCTTTAGAGTCATCTTGTTATGCTGAGCATTGATGAAAAAAATTATTGAAAAAATGTGAAATTTAATTACATATATTAATAATCAGCACTTATTACCATACCTTTATCAGTGGTGACATAAGTCATGTCGTAAGAAAACATCGCCCAGTGAGAGGAAGCCATTATCCTTATTGAAACTGCAGAAGACGTTGAAAAAACTGGGGATGGAATTACATGACCAGAAAATTGACCAATTACTTGTGAATTAGCCGACAAACCATCGCGAATCTGGAATGAATGAAGAAAAGTGAAGTATAGAGAATGCAACATTCTGTAGCACAGTCATTTGCCTTGAGGTAAGTAAATGAGTTATTTTGGATTGAGTTTAGAGTAAATAATAGAGGAAAGTCGTCATGCTTCCACAAAATCCTCTTGAATGAGAATATGTGTTTGATTTAAACAAGGTTGGATGATAGTTAAGGAAAAAGACCTATGCAATAAAACTGCCTCCAATCGTGTCATATGACAATAAAATTATATTGTATATGCTGCATGCCAGCGGTTCCTTTGTTAGTCTATGACTACGTATTCTGAGTTCTAAATTGAATGGGGTGCACTTTTGGGATGTTTCGAAAACCTGTAGTAAGCACTTTCATAGGATATTACGGAGTAAACTGCCATGGAAATGATGCAGAAAAGAAGTTGTGGTCACCCTGTTTTTAATGGGTTATTCAAAGAATTTTCTATAGAAAAAGCCCCATTTCATCCATACCATTGAAAGACTCTTGGAAAAAATAATCAAGACAAAAGTGTATAGTTGCCACTCACGCAATTACAGTTGAAGACCTCAAATCTGGAATCCAGAAAGTTTGAAAACACCTCTGCGTAGTGTTTCGACTTGCCACCTCGTGGCACCACTCTTCGAGGTTTGTTCTGGGCGAGTAGGAAGTTAGCACACACTATGAACATACACTTACAATCTAAGCAGGGACACATAGGAATCTCAAATATCAAGCACCAGAGCCTGAATGCATTTATAAATTAATTAAGTAACAAAATATATAAGCATTTGGACAGATTTATTGTCCAACTACGGAAGGTATCGATAGATATCGCAATGTCTGCTAAAGAATACTATCAACGAAAGCTATTAGGCATGAAGGAAAAGATGTATTTATTGCTCGTTCTCATCCAGTATTAAGCACGTATAGTTTATGCTGCGGAAGCTAAGGTCATGAATTGACAACATATTTAGCAAGTTTTTTGCCTCCTTCAATGCAGTATTCTTGAATCCATCTGAAGAGAGGAATGTTCTCCTGGAGGTTGTTCGACAGGCCATCCACACATTCACATGTAGCTAGACTTCTGCTCCTTTTACACAACTGAGAGGATTGAAACTATATTTGCTATCCATCGGTTGTGTACTTTAGTTACCAGGTGTACGGTGAATATTTCACAATTTATGACATGTACGATAGCATCCTCATGTCAGAATGACAAGACGGGCTTTGCTATGCCAATCAATGGTGATCACCATTTGTTGAATGACGCATGTTTAGTGCTGGCTTACGAGTGTTGGTTAATTCAAGCATCGGCAGAATTGTCTTGCAACATATTCAGTAAAAATAGCATGTCCACTGACCTACGTGATGAATCTGGGGCCTGTTGGTCAAAATCCAAATAATGTTTTGAATTGTATAAGTATTAAATCACTTACTACTTTTTCTCTAATCACTTTAAAGCAAAGTTATGCATGTTAAATTGAAATAATTCTAGAAGGTTTATGCTAATGAAAGTTGAAATCCCTTTCATGTGTAATTTCTGAGTTATGGTTTTATTGCATTAAAATTCTCTAAAAGTGTACCACTTTTTCCGTGTGCTGAAGACATGAAATCCAGAAAACCTTTGGTCCCAAGCTTTCCGGATTTGAGGTCATCAACTGCAGGGGCATAGCTAGGAATTAAGGCTAGGGGGGGGGGGGGGGGGGGGGGGTTTAGGTGCAACTAATACTTTGAGGTTTCGAGGGTATGGAATACTCACTAGGGCAGCGTTTCCCAAACTGGGGGGTCGCGAGGCTGTTCCCGAAATTAAAAAGTCAAAAATTAAAATGAACTGTAAAAAAATTAACAATTAACCTTCTGAGTTTTACAAATAATTGCGTATTTTACAACCTGAAATGCTACAAATCTTAACCTCAACTCTGCACTAAATAATAATATTTTATTTACACGGTAGGGAACTGAAAATAAGTAGTTACACATATTTTATTTTAAAAACATCATTTAATTCAGTTTTAAATGAAAAAATTAGCTTTGGTTAATACACATTGCTTTTAAGAAAAGAAACTTCGAGAACGACGTTAGCGAGTTCTAGTGTGAAACATGTGCCTGCTTCTCCTTAACAAGTTTTTGTAAGTTAGGCGTAATTTTAGACACACAAACAAAAAGATCGTTTTCAACATCCAGTCGATTTCTTGCTTTGGTTTTTATGTTGATCAGCGTAGAAAACCCCAACTCACAGAGGTACGATGTTGCAAAAGGCATGAGGATTCTTAATGCTGCTGTAGTCAAACTCGGATACTCGGTTCTTCTATCCAGCCAGAACTTGTCGACATCTTTGGCACTGAAGGACAGCTGCAAAGTCTTGTCACAGGACAGCTCGATGAGTTTGTCGTGGAGTTGCGGGTTAAGACCTGCCTGACCAACAGTCAGTTCGTTGAAGGGGTTGAGCACCCACCTGGAACCGGCGTGATCATCTTCAGGGATGTAGCCGATGATCTGGTCTCGTAGACCCTTCAAGTGTGCAACTATCAATATTGACAGGTTGTCTACGTCGGGGAAGTCTTCATCATCCTTATTAAGTGTAGCAAGGAATTCGTGTGTTAATTCAAAACTTTCTTAATTGTTCTTCTCAGCACGGGAAGTCCACGCTGCCAATTTCTTCACAAACGCATTCACTTTGTCCTGCGCGTAAATAATAGTTTTGTCTCTTCCTTGTAGGGAGACATTCAAATCGTTGAGATGTTGAAAGATGTCTGCCAAGTAGGCAAGCTTTAATAGCCATTCACTCTTATCAAACATACTGGCTTGGTTTTCGTTTGCAACTTTAAAAAATATCTTAAGTTCAGAGCGCAAAGCGAATACCCAGGAAAACACCTTACCTCGTGACAACCACCTTGCTTCTGTGTGCAGTAACAGGCATTTGTATTCTGCTCCCATTTCTTCACACAACTGTGCGAACAGTCGACTCTGCAATGGCCTACTTTTCACAAAATTCACCGATTTAACGGTATCGTTTAAGACTTCTTCTAACTCGGTCGGCATTTCCTTTGAAGCCAATGCCTGACGGTGCAGGAAACAATGGACCAAGATAGCGTTAGGCATAATAGTAGCTAGCCGCGTCACGAAACCACTCTTTTTCCCAGTCAGAGCTTTGGCACCATCACTACAAATCGAAACGCACTTTTTCCAGTCAATGTTATACAAAGCGGTTGCAGATACGAAATGTTTAAACATTTCTTCGCCAGTTGCATGGTCAGGCAAGGGTTTGCAAAACAAAATATCCTCCTCCTCGTTCTCACCATTCTCAAAATGAACAAAACACATAAATTGTGCTAAACTTGACACATCTGTTGACTCGTCTATTTGAATTGAAATAAACTCACTTTTCTGCAATTTTTTCTTCAACTGGTCTTTGATGTCATCAGCCATTTCAGTGATGCGCCTCCCCACTGAATTGTTCGACAGTGGGACACTGGACAGTTTCCTAGCTGCCTCCGGACCAACCATTGTTGAAACCATGTCTTGAGCAGCCGGTAAAATTAGGTCTTCCACAATGGTGTGCGGCTTACCTTTCTTTGCTATTCTTAATGCCACTTGATAAGATGCTACCAACCCATTTTTACTCACATTACTGGCACTCAACTGGGACACTGAGTTTTTCTGGCTATCTAAAACTGTTAATTTGCGTTCAAAAAAGTCCACTGGTTTGTCTTTTACGTTCGGATGTTTAGTCTCCAGGTGACGAATCATCTTGGAAGGTTTCATACTCTCAGCCGATAGCAACTCACTGCACATAACACACTGCGGCCGATTTCCGAGTACCGTAAATCCGTACTTAATACATGACTCGTTGTATTTTCTTAACTTCCCCTTCTTTGGCTCATCCTCGTGATGAGAAACCGAAGGCCCCGCACGCACAACGAATTTATCCATAACTACTGTATATTATTATTAACAATAAACACTGAGTGATCGACAACAGTTCACTCGTGACAATCCCCTACTACTCGTGCGCAGGCACAGCGACGTGGAGCGAACTCTCTCGCCCCTTCGCTGAACTAATCGCGGCACCCGACGCGACAGGGTGGCAGTCAGTGCCTGTCTGTCTGTCCCTGCCAGCACAGCGCTGGCGTGGTAGCAGCGGTGTAGTAATAGATTTTAATAGCGCTAAGAATGATGTGTGGGCTATTATTTTTAAAGAAAGGTTGGCAGTTTTTGTTTACAGTCTACATAGACTACGAGTGAGTATTTTATTTCCAAAACGCAAAATTTAAGTTTTTTTAATATTAATTCGAAAACAGCTCCGATATTTTTTGTTTACGTCGGGGTCGCGGCCAGAAGGGTCATTCCCAAAAAGGGTCGTTGTACCAAAAAGTTTGGGAACCGCTGCACTAGGGTAAGCGGGAGGTGCAGTGGCTCTCCCCCAGAAAACTTTCAAGATAAATGGTTCAAAGTGGTGAGTTTTACGGCTTTCACAGGGATATTTTGGATATTTTACTTATCTTTACACTATTCTGTGAGTAATATTAATCCAATTAAGTAAAATGGATCAAACTTAAAAATTTCTCTGAGCTCTGAGGTGGGGGGGAAGTTATCCCCCAAGTACCACCTAGCTGCGCCACTGCTCAACTGTACTTTGACTTTGAGGAAAATTAATGCTCTAAGTGAGGCTAAAATATTAGTAAAATGGAAATAGTGACAGAGTCTGCTGTAACTGGTGGACAGTTACTTTAAAAACAGATTGATACAATCTTCTTGATGAATATCCTTTGATTTTTGAAATCCAAGGATGGCATGCATTAAAGCAATAGTTTTAAATGATACATGTGAAATGGCTGAAATAAATATAGTTTTTTGAATAACATTATACCTCCTCAAACCCACAACGTAAAACTAAGAAAATCAAAAAAATTCATTTAAAATATCAGTTTTTTAGGGAATAATAGCATCATTACAGTTTGAAATACGTTTGGAGCATTTATAAAATGTACTTAGCGTTGAAATAGAAAATGATTACAAGTGATATTCAATTTTTAGGGAATGAAATATTCTTTTAACATTCGTTTCTATTTATTTTTTCCAGGGGCAATTACCGTATAAGCGTGTGTAAGAGGCGCACCCCCATTTTGAGCATCGGAGCTATGAAGAAAAATATTTTGCGTCATTTTTTTTATACTATCGCGCGTTGTTGCAGACGTGCGCCTGGAATTTCGACAGTTATCGATTTTTCCTCTTTCAATACCAATTGAAAGAGGAAATTTTGATAACTGCGGCGGTAATAGCGGCATAAGAGGGAGTAGAAAAAGTTCTAATCCTCCCTTCGCATACGCCGTTGCTCTAAGATGCTTGTCCTATTCACGAACAATTTTGTTCAAATGCTCTCGCAGGGGTATTGCAATAAAATTGCAGCCGTGGAAATTTTTAAGGCAAAACACGAAAGGCACATAGCATGAACCTTCCCAAGAGCTTGGAGAACAATCGGGGCAATCTCAGCGCCGTAGGATAATAACCACGTCGTAGATTTAACGGAACCACACTCGACCCTCCATCAGCCAATGCCTCTGCCGTTTTTTTTCCTTTCCGAGACCCCACAGGAAAATAGGAAAATATCAAGTTGCAAGGGAACAATGGAAACGTGTTTCATCCCTAACCCGTCTCACCAACTGACCTTGATCGATCTCCCAGTTTATGGAGGCCAAATGCTAGGTGAGTCATCTACTGAGCCCGAAGATATCTCGATAGCTTTCACGCACGAGGTTCAAAAAAAGAAAGAGATCTAACGCGACGCATATCTGACAGAATTTAAGTTTTTTAAGCTCTAATTGTTTGACACAAAGATTTATAGTTACAACAAGGCTACTAATATTCAAAATAGTCCAAACAGGACAATTTCGGAATAAACAAGCGTAGCATAAGCGCATTCAAACAAGACGAGACGGACTGGAAACTTAAGGCAACGCAAACTGCGTATATCACATTGCTGCGCCTTCGCCCCTTCGCTTTGAAGGCAACGACGTCACATGCGAGATCGGACGTGTTCGTTCCTTGCTCCTTCGCTCGTAGCCTCGTAGCTTGAAATACGGAGGGGAGGGAGCGCGCTCCTTCCCCTCCGTACTCCGTTGCTTGCTTTGAAGACGGAGGGATCGCGCTCCTTCCCCTGGACCTCTCCTTCCGCGCTCTTCACTTATAAGCATTTCTGATTTCTTCCATCCACAATTTAGTCCAACAGTGAACACACTCGTTCGAATTTTTTAAAGCGCAGGTTTTGACACCAATATAATTTTCAGTTGCATTCATCGTCATATTAGCGTCTGAAGACGATTTCTGGAAAATCAGGTCCTCAGCGTAATGGAAATTACTCGGCAAGACAGATATTGACTATTAACCAGGTATGTCCTTAAAAAATACACGTTTATCTACGTTTGATAACCGATTACTATATGCAGTATAAATGCCGCGGGATGCCCACTCGTGGCAGTAAATTTAGCGCGCCCTCCGGAGCGAAAACCCCGCGCGATCTTTTCCATGTTCACCTCTGGGGTACCGACGTGACGGCGCGATGCTTACAAGAAAAGCAAACAGGAGCATTTTAAAAATACGTCACTAAGGGAGAAACTCCCCTGCCTGCCGCTTGTTTTTGACCTAGGATTACAGATGACTCACACTGAAAACCAAGGCCGCTCAGTTCCCCTTAGACTTGCGACCAGTGAAGGGGAGGGGGGGAGATAAGAAGTTTGTGTAAGAGGCGCACCCTCATTTTCGGCTGCAATTTCTGGGGAAAAAGGTGCGCCTCTTACACGCGCTTATACGGTAATATACTTATGCAATGGCTGTAAATATGTATAAATAAATTTATTTTCTTGTATAATTTAATACGCGCAAAACTTATTTACTCAGAATATACATCAAGCTGTCTTACCTCCATTCCCAATGCACTGTCATCCCCTGAAACCATTCTGAAGTCATTAAAGTACAGAGATATAGTATGATTTGGCTGTGCCTGAATTGTAATCAGGCAATCATCTTGTTTTTCAGAATGTGCATTAAGAATTCGTCCTTGCTCTCTAGTGAAATTCCTGTTGCAACCTAAAATAAAATAAAAATTACAAGGCCATTAGTAAAAATGTTAAGCATTTCCAGAATAGGCATGACATGGCTGGTAGACAAAGACTACAATAACCTAGAAATGGAATTATGCAGAATTACCGGTGCTGCCTAGATTTAATTGCTAGTCTTATTTTTGAAGTCGGTACAATTTTTCCTGTGGAAAAGAATTCTACCCACAACTTTCATCAACTTGTATTACATTAATTATCTAATTCGAAAATAATAATAAGCCATTTATTGTTTAATAATGTTGAAAAATCTTTCAATCACATCACAAAATGCACATGAGTAACTGTCAAGAAATTATTTCAGATATCCCAAGAGAGAGCTTGAGGTCAAAATATTTATATTTGGAGTTGAACGTAAGGCTAGAATTTTTCAAAATTTATAGAAAACTGGTCTGGACTTTGCAGATTGGATTAAATTAAACAATTTTTGCCCACAATCTGTCAGAGTGAAATTAGAAAAAGGTTTTAATCACCTCATTTTTTCCATCTTGGCAATATTTTCAGACTGTGATTGTTGTCAATGGAATCTCAAAAAGGAAATGGAGGTAAACAAAATAGATTTGATAGTATTGAGTGAAGTGAGGAGGAGGGCCAAGGGTAAGTTGCCAGTGATGAAAATATGTACCTTGTTTTATTCAGGGAACCAGTTGAGGTGGAACGGAGTAGGAATAATTATGAAGAATAGGATAGCCAGGTGTATACAGGTTTCATAATGTAACCGATGCCGTTTGGCAAGGTTCATGGGCAATTTTAAATTGGCATTCACGAGGGAAGGAGAGCTGAAGCAATATTGTGAGTGAGTGCGTAAGGAAGAATGAATGTACTCGAGTGTTAAGTGTTCCCCCCCTTCCTCCCACGATTCCCCCCGCTTCCCGATTTTGGAATTTTTCCATGTTGCCTATGTGACCAGTGAAAGGCTCACGTTTCCCCCACCTCTTCCCTCCAAACAACACCTGCGAGCAGCAAATGGAGGGTGATGTAATCCACAACCCCACCCTCTACAAACTGAGAGCATGCTTCGGCAACCCCCTCCCAATGGCGAAGACTCGAAGAAAACCTGCCTCTTTCTGGATTTCCCCACCTGCCCCAACCCCAGAAAACCAACCCTCTCTGGTTTATGAAACCCGGGCGTATTCCGGCTCGGGAGAACACATCATTGCCAGCTTTGTATTACTGCCGAAGGCCCTGCCCGTCAGCTGAGACGCGTCCTACTTATTATGTGGAGAAGAGACAGAGAAAGGAACAAAACGTGGACATCAGACTGAGAGATGAAGAGCGGTGAAGCAGAGGAAACAGGAGAACAGACAGTAGATTTCCTGCACCCAGAGGTAGGAAGTCATCCCACGACATCTGGATTTAAATATTCTCTCAGCCCACAGTGCATGAAGATGGAGCGACCCCAACAGGAGCCTGCCGAGGAGGTCATCCTCATCCATGACCGAGAGCTGATAAGTAAAACTGTCATCCCACATTACGTCCCCTCCAAGTTAAGAAGATTCATGAAGAAATCCCCGATTCAAAAAGAGAAGAACTGCAAAGAAGACCCATTGCCCCATACGAATTGTCCCTTGCATTTTTAAAATTCATATTGCCATCCTGTTTTCCCCGTGAATGTGTGAATATTTTAGTATTCAGGACAAAGTGAAAGTGTTTCGGATTAGTATTAGCGTTTTCATTTCCATTGTTTTTGTATTCACACTAAATATTCACAAGAAGTGTTGATTATTGTTTAATTTTTTTACTGTTTTATAATTGTCATCGGTTTTGGGCAGATCTGATTAATTTTGTTTTTTTTTTTGTTTCACTGGCCAGTGGTGTGCTTTAAAGTAGAGATAAATGGTCAATTTTATGTGTTCACCCCACACCCACTTTCCCCTTTCTTACCCCCCTCTTTCTTCCACTCCCCACCCCTTTCTCCCAACCCACGACCTGTCCATCCTGGATGAACCCTCCAACAGTTCCCCCACACCCCTAGCATGTTATAATATATAGATGATGGACTGTGTTAAGGATTGGAATACATACAACCAAAAGAATTAGTCACAGCCCAAGTATGTATGCCTACATCAGCTTACAGCGATGAAGACATTGAAAGGGTATATGAGAATATAGAGAGGGCAATTGAAGATGAGGTGAACTGCTGAAAGATTGCAAGATAATAATGAGAGATTGGAATGCTGCAGTCGGAGAAGGGAGAGAAGTAGGAAACTTTGGATTGGGGAAAAGGAATGAAAGTGGGGAAAAATTATTAGAGTTTTATAGGGAGAATAAGTAGTCATAGCAAATACCTCTTTTAAAATCATAAAAGAAGAAGAAGCCCATGGATATCTCCAGTAAACAAAATGTATCATCAAATTGACTATATACTAGCGGAGGAAAGATATAAGAATGCGGTGAAGAAAGTAAAAGGCCTACCAGGAGCATATATTAATAGTAATCGTGTACTTCTATTGATGGAAGTAAGAGTAGGATTAAAGAAATTGGGAGAAGCAAAAAGGGTTAAGAAGTGTAATATGGAAAGGATGAAAGAAATGAAGGAAACTATAGGTAGTAAGTTTGTACGAGCAATAACAGAAGGAAAAGTGCAGGGTGAAAACAGCACTGTGATATGGGAGAGAATAAAGAACAGTATTGTGCGAAAAATCCACAGAGAAAAAATCATTCGCCTTGACCGGGATTCGAACCCGGATCCCTCGATTTCCGGCCGAGTGCTTTAGCCAGTTAAGCTACCGAGGCGTCATTCTTCCCTGTGGAAATTTGTGGACTATACCGGACAAGGTGGTATGGACTGCTGAGCATATTATGCGACGAGCAGTCCAAATCGTGCGCACGGCGCCACAGCCGGAGAGTAAAGTCTGAACTTTGAACACATATAGGTGTTCTCTCTTTGACGAATTTAAGTATACCGGGACTAGCCACGGTGATAACTTTTCCGGGAGTCACCCGCAATGCACAATTGTGCGAAAAATCCCGGGTTCGAATCCCGGTCAAGGCGAATGATTTTTTCTCTGTGGATTTTTCGCACAATTGTGCATTGCGGGTGACTCCCGTAAAAGTTATCACCGTGGCTAGTCCCGGTATACTTAAATTCGTCAAAGAACAGTATGTTGAAAACAGAAATAGAAGAGCTAGGATATTATGAAGGAAGAAGAGCAAAGAAACCATGGGTGACAAAAGGAATGTCAGAAAAAATGAAAGAGAGGAGGACACATAAGAATAAGACAGGAGAATATGCTCAAGCCATGTACAGGAAATTAAACAATGAGCTGAGAAGAGAAACACAGAAGGTGAAGGAGAAATGGTTATCAATCAAATGTGAAGTTTTGGGAGAATTAGAGAGAAAAGGCCAACATGATTTAATGTATATTAAGGTAAAGGATATTACATGGGAGGGACAGAGAGGAAGAGCAAGAATTAGAGACGTTGAAGATAAGGAAGGTAAAATAATATACGAACAAGGGGAAGTACAAGAAAGATGGAAAGAATATGTAGAGGAGATATATGCAACAGATGAAACACCTGAAGTATTAGGTATGGAAAATTAATGGAAAGCAGAGGATGGGTATAAAGAGTCATCAATACAGAAGTATGAAGTGCAGAAGGCAATAAAGGAAATGAAATTTAGGAAGGCAACTGGAGTGGATAGAATTTTTCAAATGTTTCACGGAATTGAATGTGATAGTGAATTTGTGCAACAAAATGTATAATACTGGGAAATGGCCGGAAGACTTCTTAAAGACTGTGATGATACAAATTCCAAAAAAGACTGAAACAAAAAATAAGTACCGAGTATAGAACGATCAGCTTAATTTCACATGGTGCTAAAATTCTGTTTATAGTGCTAAATCAAAGGTCAAAAAGTATAATGGAAGAAAATGCTGGAGAGGAGCAGTTCGGTTTCAGGCAAGGAAAAGGAATGAGAGATGGCATAGGACTACTGCGGATCGTTGGTGAGAAATATATGGAAAGAGGAAAAGGAATAAGTCTGTGTTTTACAGATTTGGAAAAGGCTTTCGATAGGGTAAATTGGAAGAAACTGATGGAAATTATAAAGATGAAGAAAGTATACTGGAGGAAAAGAAGAATAATAAGTGAATTGTATTTGGTACAAAAGACAGTAATGAAAGTGTATGAAAACATGACTGAATGGGTGGAGAGGGGTTGGGCAAGGATGTTGTCTGTCACCAACTGTGTTCAATATGTAAGTTGAAGGCATGATGATATGAATTCTCAAAATGGCTGTAATTATTTTACCTCTACACATACACAGGGTCTTACTGACTAAAAAGGCTTTTACTGAAATTTAGAAGCAAAAATTCTTGGAAAAAAACTTTATTGATTTTAGAAGATTCCTTCAATGAATAACCAATCATAAATTAAGAGAATTTTATCTACGACCTTTAAATATTTTTCATATCACATATGTTCAATTAATGCTGCAGCCTTGCATGTGGTTGAACACAGCCCAAGGAACAGGAGATTTTGTCGCACTCAAGAATAGAGATCACATGAGTCACTGCCAAGCACTTACCAGTGTAGAAATAAAAGTAAAAGTTAGTATTAGCTGTGTTTCCCAATTCATGCCACCTCTACCCATTATGAGTCTGGACAATGGGGAGTTTACTGTATGTAATCTCAATGCGTGTGGGAAAGTTAAGCCAAGCATTAAAATTCACTTTGAGAAAATTACACACCCTGGTATGTAGCTTAGCAGTATTTTTGAATAAAAGAATTTATGTCAGCAGATTACACTTATTATTATTTAAAGTCATAAGTGGACATTACCTGCTAACTGGAACTCCAATTCAAATCCTCGACTGGTGTTGGCTGAATTGGTAATGAAATTAATCTCTACTTTGTTTGTCCCAGAATAGAAATCAGATGGATGTCCTACTCCACAGAACCTTGACTTATACCACGGCATACGGCCAGACTGTTTTGAGAGAGAGGGCATTTGAGTATTTGCAAGAATTGCAGAGAATTTATACAATGTCCCACACCATAAATGGGCCTTGAAAATTGCATCGCCCATTTTTTTTACCAAGAGCTGAGCATGATTATTATCCTTAAGCTGTGGTCCTATTGGGAGTAACACAGCAATATTAAAACAGAGTAGGTAACAGGCAAGGGACGAAGGCCTTACCATTCAACACCTTTGACCAAGAAGTGACTCTCAGAGGCTCATACTAAGGGGCCATACATATGTCAGAGCATTAAACAAGTACTTCTCCCTTCGAGAGGACAACAATATGATAGGGAACTATTGGAAATTTACCTTGAAGTTCACTACACCCATGTCTCGTATAGCGCAAGGGATGCGTTCCTGGGGGTCTTTGCGCTATACGAATTTGCGCTATACGAGAGCGTTTTAACATTGGGAAGATAGGGATGCGTTCCTGGTAGCATATGTGTTGGGTATCCAATTTCCTATAAACCATATATATTCCTATTAATAGCCTTATAAAACCTTATTTATATTTACGTTTATAGTTCAAAACATCTTTGAAGATTGTAGGCACTCATCCAAAGACTTTTATTTACGTAAAAAAAAACTAGTACGTGCTTTCGAAATTCCCTCCTGTCAAGCGGGCGGGCTAACATCTAGGATAAATGCTATATCGGGGGTTCGTAATTCATTTCGTCTGTAGACGAGTTTCTATCATCGGTAAAGAACGAAAACCTCGAAAAAAGACATCAAATTAGACCATGAATTAAATTTTTCCATTTTAAAATCAAGTTTTTATATAACTAAAAATATAAAAATAAAAAGCACTTATGCCCGTGTTAATGACGGCGCTTTAACCGAAGGCGCGAGTTGGTTGGACACAAAATGTACGTAAATAAAATTAGAAAGGTACAGATAAATCTTTACTTACATATTTGTGGATAGAATTGTCAGCAAAAGAAGAAATGTGGGAAAATTCTGCCGGATAGTTTTTATTTGCTCGTACTCGTTGACGCTACAGGGTTTGATGCCAAAAAATAAGTATCCAAAGTAGTCTGGCGTTTTGATTTGTCCATCTGGCGAATTATTTCTTTATAACAAGACAAAATTTCCAAAACTTTACGCTTAACGGTGCTACTGCGCTCAAAGTTTGGGTCACTATCACAAAAGCTGTCCAAAGCTGCAGTAATTTGGTCAATACCTTCAGCGAGAACCCTTCTGGTTAACACTTTAACTTCCTCTATTTCTTGATTGCCTTCAAGTTCATTTGCATCTTCATTTGAAGATATTTCTTTCAATTCTTCGTATGTCAATTCGCTATCTTGGTGATTTAGAAGTTCTTCCACATTTTCCCTGTCCACTTCTGACATCCCCGCTTCCCTTGCAAGTTCTGCTATCGAATGAACTTCATCAGAAATTTCATCGTCGAATCCTTTAAAAGAGCTCCCAGCATCTGGCCACAGGCGACCCCAGGCACCTCTTAAGCAATCAGCTGTTACGGCTTCCCAGGCTTGCTTTACATGATCTATAGCCGACATAAAGTTGTAGTTCTTCCAAAAGGATTTGACAGATTCAGTTTTATCACCATCAATCGCTGAGATAAGGCTTTCAAAAGTAAGTTTTAAATATTTTGCTTTAAAAACTGATATTACTCCCTGGTCCATCGGTTGTAATATTGAAGTTGTGTTAGGTGGCAAGAACATAATAGTCACAGGAAAAGGGGTTTTGGTATTAACTAAGCTGTGAGGATGTCCAGGTGCATTATCGAGGAGCAATAATGCTTTCGGTGGTAGACCTTTTTCATTGCAATAGGTCAATACACTTGGGCAAAAATGGTTGATATACCAGTCTAAAAACAATTCTTGCGTCACCCAGGCCCTTTTGTTGCTCATCCAAATGACTGGAAGATGCTACTTTGAATAACCTTTCATTGCTCGTGGAGTTTCTGAATGATAAATCATTAAAGGTTTCAATTTGAAGTCCCCCGAGGCATTAGCACCAAGCAGCAAGGTAAAACGATCTTTCAATGCTTTGAAACCTGAAGCACGTTTTTCTTCCCTGAAAATGAAAGATCGAGATGGCATTCTCTTCCAAAACAATCCCGTCTCGTCAACATTGAAAACTAGCTGAGGGGGAAAGGAGCCACTCTCAATCACTGCTTGCAGTTCATCCGGATAGGTTGCGGCGACTGTGCTATCGGCACTAGCAGATTCGCCTGATATTGCAGCACTGAAAACACCTGCTCGCCTCTTAAAATTCTGGAACCAGCCAGTGCTTGCGCTAAAAGTCTCAGAGCAATCACCACCCTCGTCTTCTTTAACAGATTCAAATAAAGTCACAGCTTTTGCGCAAATAATTGCCTGTGACAGAGGAATATCATTTGACCGTTTATGATCAATCCAGTTAATTAGAAGTCTTTCAGTTTTTTCGAGCAATGGACTTCGCGTGCGTGCTGATCGTTTGGCTGATGTTGGTGTGGCTGATGTCACTGACGATTTCACTTTGTCTTTATTCAGAATGATAGTGCGCACTGTTGACGTCGTGAGCTTAAACTTACGCGCAATATCGCTTTGGCGCTCACCATTTTCGAAGCAATTGATAACTTTCAATTTTTCTTCTAAACTAATGCTTTTTCTTGATAACTTTGACTTTTGTCTTTCCATCCGCATCCCGTTTTTCTGCCATTGTTCACTTCGTATTTACACCGTTTGGCCCTATCGAAATCGCCTACTGCTGAAAAACTTCCGCACTCTATAACTGGACCGTTGATTCCTCTGCAGCACGAGAGAGACTAACTGCAATGCTGCGGAGGGGCCTGATACGCAGAGGGCCTAAGACGGCTGGAAGGGGATGAAGTCATTGTGTTTGAGACACTCTCTCGGACCCTTTTACGTGTTGGTGCTATTCATACGTATCTCCGCCACCGTTCCATTTCTCCCCCGAGATCACCGATGACCTTGACGACTCAAGAGTGGACCCTTACCGTGGAAGTCAATTCGCCCAATAGACATTGACGGTATCTTCTCAAACCGTATTTCTTTCAAAAAAATCTTTTCCGCCAGCTCCAAACTCATTTAATAATATTGATCAACAACTGTCATTCAGGTAAGGAGATAAGATGAATTACTTCGGCAGATTGGCTATCCGGGCGGCATGACGAGCTATGTTTTTGCCCATTGCGCAGCGATGGATTTCGGCAATATAAACAAATAATATATAAACAAAGAATAATATTTGAGGCAAAAATTACTATAAATATGCGTAAAATGATAGAAATTTCGTGTGTACTTAGCGCAAGTTCACGTTTTATCACGAGAGCGTTTAAGATTTTGGATTAGGCTACACTGCATTGCAATGTTTCCCCGAGGAACGAATTTGCGCTATATCGAAATTGCGCTAATCGAAATTGCGCTATACGAGACATGGGTGTACTTCAAACACATGCGAGAAGGGCGAACTATCATAATTTTCATGGACCACAAGCCATTCCTGCAAAAGTCTGATAAGTGTTCACCACGGCATTTCCGCTACCTTGACCTGATAGGCCAATTTTCTACAGAGATCTGTCACATAGCAGGGGCTGACAATGTTGTTGCGGATGCCTTGTCCAGGGTTGAGTAAGTGACCATAGCTATTAATTTTGAGGCACTAGGTCATTCCCAGGAGACTGACGAGAAACCTCCCTTCTCAACTCCCAGACATCTCTGGCACTAAATAAAGTGCCAATCCCCGGGTGAAGTGTGCAGTTAATGTGTGATACATTGACATCAAATGTTCGACCATATGCCACACCAGCTTTCCATCACCAAGCATTCAATTCAATCCATAACCTTACTCATCCTGGAGTGAGAATCACCACCAAATCAGTGCCTACTCGTTTTGTGTGGCCATCAATAAACAAAGATTGCCATCAGTGGGCTCGTTCCTGCATTCCCTGCCAGTGATCCAACATAACATGGCATGTCTCCTCACCCCTAACTGATTTCACCCCGCCAGGAAAGAGATTTTAACATATGCATATTGATCTTGTTGGTCCTCTGCCCATTTGCCGTGGTTACTGCTTTGCCTCACATATGTAGACCTTTTATAATAATAATAATAATAATAAAATGCCTTTATTCGGGCGAGGTTGAGACTGGAAAGTCCCCTCTTCCACCTAACCCCTCGATAACGTCAATGCAAGCATATTATAAAATATTAGACAAACGTTTACAGTACCAAGAATATACAATATACACTGTTTGTGAAATGTCAAAAAATATAAACAACTATATGCGAAATTTTTGTGTAAAAAAGATTTAAGTTGGTGGGAAAAAACATGAGGATAAGGGTATAATATCCTTCAGCGAAAAAACCCACTGCAGGAAAACGCCCACACAAGAAGGGGGGCGTGAAAAACCTGCGAAAACCTACTGAGTGAAAGCTAATGTCATGTTACATGCAAAATACAACATAGTTCATGAGATACATAGGATACACAAATATTACACAAGCAATTAAGATATAAAATATAACATGTATATATATACAAGCATTCAGTGATGCATATCACTTTGTCGCAGGTGCTGCTCAGTGTCATGTATACCTACTTGTTGTGAGGTGAAAAGTGCTTTGTGTAGCCTCCTCTTAAAAGATGCCAATGATGATGAGTTCCTAATTGAAAGGTTAAGATTATTCCATTCCCTACATGCAGTAACGGTAAATGATTTGTTGTAAATGACAGTTCGGTGATGAGGTATAACAAGATTGTGATTCCCTCTTGTGTTAGTCATATGGACAGTGTCAAGACTCCTGAATTCGCATGATAGGTAAGGTGTTTTTGTGTTTAGAATTTGATATAGGAGAGAAAGAGTATGCAGCCGGCGTCGAGAGTCAAGTTTCAGCCATTACAGTTTATTAATATAATCGGTTATATGATCCGATAATTGTAAGTTAAATATGAATCTAATGCATCTGTTCATGGAACGTTGAAGCTTAAGACTAAGTTCTTGAGAAAGGTCCTGGTAGGCAATGTCAGAATAGTCAAATAAAGGTAATATTAAATTAGATACTAATTGTGCTTTAAGAGATGTAGGGATGACATATTTAAATTTCAATAGGGGATAAAGTGATTGATTAACAGATTTAGTGATTTTATTTACATGTGATGCCCAAGAGAGATTTTGATCAATAATTAATCCTAAGTTTCTGACTTCATCGCAAAAAGAAATTGGGGAATCGGCGATACGTAAATTTGGCAGTTTATCCCTCTGCACTCTCGCTAAAATTCTTGGGTAACCAATTAATATTGCTTGAGATTTATTAGGATTTATGCATAGGAAGTTATTATTGCACCATTCTTGGAGGTATGCTAAGTCATCATTGATAGACATCAAGCTATTGCTTAAATTATTGACTGTGGAATGCAAATAGATTTGTAGATCGTCTGCGTAGAGGTGATACTTGCAATTTAGTCCTGATGAGCAATCATTGATGTAAAGTGAGAATAGAAGTGATGGAGCCTTGTGGGGCTCCTCTAGTAAGGTGGATCCAAGAGGATTCCAAATTATTAGCAATTACTTTCTGTTTCCGATCAGAGAGATAAGAAGTAATCCATTTAACAACAGAAGGAGAAAAACCCATGCAATGGATTTTAGCTGCAAGAATGTCTTTGTCTAACGAGTCAAAGGCTTTACTAAAGTCTAGCAGTACGAGTGCTGTGATCTCTTTCTTGTCCATGGAGCGTCGCATATCATCCGTTATTTTAACTAAAGCAGTGGTGGTACTATGTCCGTGCCGAAAGCCAGATTGATAATCATTGAGTATTTTATTTTGCTTAAGAAAGGTAGTGATTTGTTCGTGAACAAGTTTTTCTAGAGCCTTAGAAATGATTGAAAGAAAAGAAATTGGGCGAAAAGTTAATTGATCTTGAGTGTTTCCCTTTTTTGGTATGGGTTTAACTAGGGCAGATTTCCATTGAATGGGAAAATGATCTTGTGATAGTGACGAGTTGAAAATGTTGGTGAGGTATGGTAGAATTAATGGGAGTAATGATTTAATGAATTCAAGGGGAATACCATATGAGCCTTGAGCTTTAGACTTGATGCACTTAAACGCAGAGTGTACTTGCACTTGAGTCACAGGTTTCCAAGTAAGCTTCTTAGTATGGTTATGTGTCGCGGCTGATTTGATGGAGTATGTTTGTATGACTCGCTCCTTGTCCTCATTTGGAATTTCATTTGGTGGCTGTGAAAATGTTTGATTTAATCTATCAAGGGATACATTCGTTGGGCTGGGAATGTTCTTGCTTTTACCTATGCCGATTGAGTTAAGTTGCTTCCAGAGAATGGTTGGTGAATTTTTAGATTTAGTAGCAGTTTGAAAAAATTTAATTTTTGCATTCCTTACTAGCTGCTTCGTTTTATTTCTGAGACATTTGTACCTGTTGAATGCATTGATATCATTTGTTCTCTTAAAAATTCTAAAGGCTAAGTCTCGGGCTGACATTGATTGTTTAATTTCCGCATTCAACCAAGGTGCATTTGGTTTAGAGATACGTACCAATTTCTCCGGGGCTAATTTATCCAAAAGATACGTTAGAAGATTATTTAAAATTTCAACTTTGTCCTCAACCTTTTCAACGAATTCAATAGAGGACCATGGTAGTGTACATGCTTCACTAAGCAAATCATCGTTATTTATCTCTTTTAAGTTGCGATGAGGAATTATAGTCTGCTTTGCTTTCGGCATTTTAATAGATTAAGCAAGAAATATTAGATCATGGGAAGAGATACCAGGGACAGGAAACTGACCGTGAGTGAGAATTTTTTCTTTGTTTGCAGTTACTGCCAAATCAATCCAAGTTGAAGAAGTTTTCGTCGTATTAGTTGCATTTAATGGTAGTATTTTAAGATTGTAGCCATAGAACAGTCCTTGGAGATAATTTTTATCACGGGAGTTTGCATTAAAATTAGAATTGAAGTCACCTGTCAGTATTATATGTTCGAATACGGTTGTGTAATTTGATAATACATTATCCAAATCTGATAAATGCCCAGTTTTTGGTGGTCTATAGACTGAACCAATAAGAATTTTAGTTGTATTAATTTTAACTTCTAAGAAAATATATTCTGGTCTTTTAGCATAAATAGGATCACTTTTGCAAATTACCTTGCATTTCAGATCATTTCTCACGAACACTCCTACGCCTCCGCCGCCTTTATTAACACGATCATTGCGATAAAGGCTATATCCTGGGATGTCAAAGGCATTAGTGGGCATTGAAGGTTTCAGCCAGGTTTCAGCAAGAGAAATAACATGTATGTCGTTATTTTTTAGTAGTAATCTGAGCTCGCTAAGGTGAGCAGGGAGACTTTGGATGTTAAGATGAATCATTTTGAAAGAACGCGGATAATGTTTAAGACTATCTGACAACAGTTGTCCTGAGTCACATAAAGTGGTCATAACGGATTTTGGAGGAGAGGCATTTGAGCCTTTTGTCATTAATGCTGGAGTAAATTCGGTTGCATCTGGATTTAGAATGCAGTTAATACCCTTAACAGTAGGTCGGTTCCGAGAAAAAGGAAAGAAAGGGCAGGCTAGGGGATTGAGTGTTGAGCCGTGTTTTGAGAAGGGCATACTTCGAGGTTGATGTGTGCAGTCGTTAAGACCTCTGGCGACCGAGATGGGGGACAAAGGAGGAATAAATGAAGGGGCTGGAGGAAAAAGAGATGAGAGAGGTGCAATAGAGCATTTCTGAGGATGGCACGCACAGTAGGGGGTGTGTGTGGAAGGAATGCAAGAAAGGGACGAGGGCTGAGGGTCGCAGGTAAGATAAGAGTGAGCTTGGGTGTCATTAGCAGAAGTGAAAGGGAAGAGGGGGCATCGACAGGTGGTGAGCGGGGGTGAGGGAAGAGGCAATGGTTGGAGTTTTGCTATGGTGTCGTCAGGGTGACTCATATTTGGGGATGGTGAAGCTTGAGCTTGAAGAAACGAAGGAAAAAATGATGAGTTTAGCGTTTTAAACTAACAGATGGAAAGAGTTACCCCAATTATGGCTAATTACAAAGTAATTGATAAAAAAGTATGTTAGGAGAGCATCATGAAAAAACGAATGAAGAACGAAGAAGAAAATCACTTAATATGGAGATAGCCTGAAGACTATTATAGTACACTTAAGATACGAGAAACACTAATAGATCTTATTTGCTTATTGCACAGGGGTTAGCACAGATATAACACTTGGGAGAAAAAACGTATTTAGGATTTGGTATACCTTAATTACACTTCGGTGAGAACACTATCACTTCACTGCACAGTTACACTTCGGTAGGAATTTAAATAGCACTAAGGGCACTTAATTACACTTAGGGAATTATATTTTCACTTAATCACACAAATACACTTCGGTAGGGATGAAATGGCACTAAGGGCAGTAAACAAGCACTGTATAGGGACTCCTAGAAATTCACAGGGGAAATATAAGAATTAGGATGCTGAAAAAAAACAGAGATGAACGCGAACAGGGATGATCAGGAACAGGGCAGATCACGAACAGGGATGATCAGGAACAGGGCAGATCACGAACAGGGATGATCAGGAACAGGGCGGAGCACGAACAGGGATGATCAAGGAAAAGGAGGCCAATACACGACAGCAATGAAGCAGCACGTCACTCTTACTCTACGCCTTTGACTGTTGAAGGCTACGTCAACTCATAATATCACTCCGTCTCTGGATTTTGGGGAATATGAATAGCTAGCCAGCCCTGATATGGTCAATGTCTTTCATGGTGGAAGCATAATACCTACTACCATTTCTCCGTAGCATCACGATTTTTCCGTCTTGCGTCCAGGCATTTCTGGGACCCAAGAGGTCTTTAGCAGCATGCAATACTTTTTTTTTTTTTTTTTTTCCACAGTGTGCCTGAGGCCATTCCTGGGGTGGACATCTCCACCCAAGCCATGGCACATGTCTTCTTTTGAAATTGGATATCACACTATGGCATGCCTTCAGCGAACCACCATGGACCAAGGTAGGCAATTTGAGAGTCCCCTTTTCTGCCAGCTCTCCAATATAAACGGCACAGTCCACTTGTGGACCTCAGCATACCATTCAGCAGCAAATATGATGGTGGAGCACTTTCACTGCCAATTAAAATCTGCCATCCCTGCCACAACACGCAGCAAAGGGTGGATCTACTGCCTGCAATCCTCATGGGTTTCCGATCTGCACTAAAGGAGGATATTAAAGCCACCCCAGCAGAGCTTGTATACGGCGAGCTACTATGCCTTCTAGGTGAGTTCCTCTCCCCACCAGTGGCCTCACCCCCAACACCACCTATTTCACCTCCCAGCTCCAGGAAAGCAACCGAGAAGGACTTTCTCCCAGGAGATCATAGTATATTGAGAGACATATCTGTATAGCTTGGCATCCCAATAAACATTGTTGCAAACCTTCGTGTAATTTATTTAAGTGAGGTTGAGTACCAAATTATCCAAACCCCTTCAAATATATACTTTCATAGCATAGATTTCTGCATTAAAGATCTTCTACTTTATGCCTATTTACATTTTTTTCAGCAAAAACAAATTCTTTCAATACTATAAAACAGATCATAAATCAATCTTATGTTATCTGAAATAAGTTGATAGGGATTGCAAGAGCTCATGAAACACGTAAAAATGAAACAGCCTCAAGGGAGCTCCTGTTCTCGTACCTTTATAGCAGCACCGAAGAAAAGTTTTCCCTCCTAGATATTTTAAATAAGTTATAATTACTATACGTTTTTCAAAGCATAGTACTTCCAATATGTTCTAAAAAATTCAGTTGATGAAAATTTTGTACCTCTAATAACGTAAAATATGAACATATGACCTCAGAACTAAGCCACCATGGTGAGTTTTTTTCAAATGAAGGAAAATTTTATCTTTGACCTCAACCTTGTAAAGCGGGATTTCCACAATTTGTCTCTTGAGCATGATGAACTTAATGCTGCAATTACTGAATTTTGATATTTTTGATGAAAGAAACTACCCTTTTTAAAATACATAAATGTCCTCAAGAGAGGAGTCTCTAAAGGCCGTTTTACTCGGTACACGGAATTGAGCAATCTGACGTACATGCGAAGGCACAATCAAAATTACGTCGTGTAAAGCGATGAATTGCTAGAACACATGCGAGAATGCGTGGATGCGAGATGGTAAATGGCCCCTGATCTAATTTCGTTCCTGCATTTGTGCAATTCCACACCATTTTAGAAATTAATGCAGCTCTAACCTGCACAATTCTGTGCCCCGTGTAAAACAGCCTTAAGTTTATACCAGCTGAAATGCATGTATGTATCAATTATACAGTCTTATAATTAACTATTTCTATAAACTATTTGTTTATATATCTTCGGCACAATTTTGTAGGCAGTTCTTCTGGATCATTATTGAAAATGGCAATATGATATAAATGTCAGAGCAAAATTATCAAATTTATATTGGGTAATAGGCAAAATCATTTGAATTAAATATTTCCTATTTTCATAGGATTTTATATTCTTACTGATAATTATTGGAATTTCAACTTACAGCATAAGAAAAACTATACTCAATTTTGCCTCGGTGAATAAAATTTTCTCCATATCCCTCAGCATTTGTTCCAGCAAACTGCAAAAAAATAGAATTAATGTATTATTCCTATAAGCTTAAGAAATAGAAGTATGATAAGATAGAAATAAAGTTCCACCACATGAATTACATGGAAAACATTATCCCAGACAGCACAATTGCTTGTGCACAAATTATAATCTCTTGGGCCTTCACAAATTTTACTAATATTTGTAAAATCATTGTATTACCGTTACATTCCAAAATCTCTGAACAAATCAATTGTAATGCAGTTGTAATACAGGACAAAAATACCAAGCCAAGATATCAGAATCAAGAGGCAATAACCCTGCTATTTAGCTTGTGGCACTAAATGGAAAAATTAATAGCAATGTTGCTAATTCCAAGTCCATGGTTAACAGTTGCCTATTAATGGGTGACTGATAACTATGGCTCTGGAGGTAGCACTGATGAGTCCTGTATGTATTTGCAGCAAGGATACATTTGTATTACAAAAGAAATATAATTTGTAATGCATTGGTAATTCAGCTTCGTGTTAAAATCATAATACAATTGTTTTACAGGACATTTAATGGTGTATTGCAACTGTAATACAACATACTCCGATTGGAAAAACCTTTGTAAATTGGATTGTATTACAAATTTATTGTCACAATTGCTCTGATTGGAATAATTGCTCATCCATTCTAAAAAAAAGTCAGAAGAAATCACAACATATCTTATCACTATCAGTAACCACTATAAAATATAAACAAATTTAAGATGCTGGTGAGCCATGCAAAGAGATCCTTGGCTCTTATAAATCCTGGCTTATAGCAGCAATATTTTGTGAAAACTTTTATCTATTTAGGTTATGCCATGGTATTTCCCATATTGTGATTAAGTTTCACACCATCAACTCTGATTCTTAAAAATTATTTTCAGAGCAATGACTGATAATAACTTATATTGTGATAACTTTGATTTTTTTTAATTCTTCCTCTACTAGTTTTAAGAAATATAATGCACTAAATAATGCAACTATGTGATACCATCACACATATTTTTTTAATTATATGTTTTCAAAAATAAATACAAAGTCCTCAGTATACCTATGTATTTATCTATCTTCTAAACCTCAAGTTAATGATAATATTATCAATTTAATTAAACTCTGTAATGTATAATTTTGTAATATTTTTCTGCAAGCTGGAAAAAGGGGGAAAGCCCTTTGAATAAATGTTGTAATGATTATTATTACTAAATGAGAAATTATTCAAAAATGCCTAAAATTACATCTGATGCCTGAAGTCCCAATTCTTTTCAAGGGAGGGGAAAACTATGTATATTACTCTTTCTTTGTGGGTTAATTTTTAGGCTTTATTTCTTTATCATTAGGGGAATTTGCTGAAAAATTATCCACTTATCCAAAGTCGTGGACTGATCCTGTTTCCGTAGCAGATTTGAATAGCACTATTAAGTTATTGGATTGAATCTCATGCATCAAAAAACGCATGACAAATTAATGACACTAACAAATAAATCTGTTCAAGTTTGGACTTAGTTATTAAGACTATAGAAGATATTTGTCAAAATTTTGATACAAAATTTGCTAAACTTTTCAAGAACATGGAGAACTTTCTCAGAACTGTGAACGAGGAAATGAAAATTCCGCGAATAACATCCCGTCAAGAGCATAGGGAAAACTACAACACAAAAGACCCTAAGACTTTTTTTAGAATTACTATAATGATTCCATTTTTGGATGACTTCATTGATCACCTTACATCGAGATTTCAAAATCACAAAGACACATTATCATCTCTCAATATTTGAATACCATCTGTGTGTCGCAAAGAACAAAATAACTATCGTAACTTTGAGCTCTATAAAAAAATACTTGGAATGGGGCTTTGTAAATGCTAAATTAGACATGTGGCGGATGAAATGGCAGTAAGAGTCTGAAATAGATCGCCTGACCCCGTCATGTGTTATTGAAGCTCTCGGAGAACGCAATGAGGGGTTATTCCCAAATATTCACAAACTTCTTAAGATCTTGACAACACTGCCTGTTTCCACATGTACTCCTGAGAGGACTTTCTCTTTTCTAAAACGCCTCAACACTTATTTTTAAAACTCTACAGGCCAAGGAAGACTAAACGGTTTGGCTTAGATGTCAATCCACCGCAGAACTGACATCGACACACAAGGAGTTAATTAATTTGTAACCCCCCCCCCCCAAAAAAATATTTTCTGGCTACGGCCTTGCTAATGATGGAGAGGAGCAGCACCAATAATCGGAAAACTTGAATAATCCAAACTTTCACTTTAATTTCTTGTAATTTTAATAATTTACTTAAACAATCCATTGTTATTTTAGCACATTGTCTGTCATTTCTGACTCCCATCTATACTCATTAAGGGCTTACTTTTCTGGACCTCGATCTTTTTAGCGACGATGATGTAGTTGCTCCCGTATACATACTGCTCCATATGATACCTGGTTTCCGAAAATCATGCATCTGTGGCTGCGAGATCACAGATTTAGAAGTGGTTTGCACAAATGCTTCAAAACCACTGAGCGACGTCGTGAACTGCGCTCTCAGGCACCACACCACGTAGCTGCATCTTGTAGAAGTTGCCTGGTATGCAACTGCTGAGGGATGCGGATCAATGAGCGTGATTCGGTATAGCAATGCTTAGAAAACAGGAACACAGAGCTTCCATGAAGGCAAATGATGCATGATCGTGCAGAAGTGGTTTTAGGAAACCAAGGCTTATGGCTAACAGTCTACGCAGGCAAGTGTATGGCTGAGACTCATGCTATCTCTACTTCCACTTTCCCCACTGCCTTCACTTCTAATCTTCCTTGTTTGACCTTGACTGGCCTATGCATGCCTGAGTGCAACGAAATATCTGGTTCCTCTGGAATTTAAGGCCAAGGACATGGCAATAACTGTGCATTTGTGATATGAAATATACATTCAAAGATCGTAGATAACAATGAATTATCTTCTAAAATTAATCAATAGTTTTTTTTCAGCTGCTCATTGTCTTCTGCAATGCTAGAGCTGACGTTCAAGTAAACTTGAAACATTTGTTGTCGGCAAGAAAATAAAATAATTCTATAGGTGATTGAACAATCTATGGCCGTTAAACAGTTGAAAGAAAATAAATTCCCCAAGGCCATACTCTTTGCTGGGCAAAGGTGGGGGGTGGGAAGTTACAAGGCTGACAGTGGGTTTATACACGAAAATTAGCTAAAATACTATGAAACAAAACAATCGTGCAGCTCACTCACTCACCTAGCAGATTTGTTCTAAGGAACAAATTACCGCATAGGTTAGCAATCATACACATTCAGGTTTACGAAGCTTCCGCTTATGCCAGTGACCCTATGTATGGCAAAATGTACATAGAGGTCAAGAGATGCTGGCTATCTCCCTCTGAGGCCATGATAGTTGCAGAAAAAGATTAGACCCCCAGACTTAACCTAGTTCTCCAAATTCCACTTCCCACTAAAGAAAAGCCTTCAAGTGATCATAAAAAACACACATACTACTAACTTAAAAAAAGAAATACTTTAACCCAAAGAGCAAACATTGATACTTACATCAGAGTCAAATATTTCCAACCGGTCATCGTCACAATTTTCAGAGTCTTCTATGTCCATATCCTTGAAATGAATGTCAAATCGAAACATTTGCTCTTCAGAAATAAGAAGCCAATGGCAACGCAGATTATTAGGGTAATTGTTGGGATAATTCGGAGATTTCAACACCTGTGTTCTATTTGTTACCCTAAAAACCTGTTCTGGTCCACAAGGTGCTGTAAATAAAGTGGATAACAGCATTTTAAGTATAGTACAACCTCAATAAAACAAGACCCCACAGTGCCCAAATAAACACTTGCTAAAACGAATTGTTGCTTTACCAGAGGTGGAGCAAATAAAAGCCAATAAACCTATTGTCAACACATATAGGATCAGGATTGGTGTGGCGACAAAGATAATTCTATCTGAGAAACTTAAGTACAAATCCAGAAGAATGGCAATGTTCATTGCATCACTACATTTCCTTACCTTAATGACAAACTAGCCATTTAATTTATTAATGCAGTACTGAATCAAAATCATGCAAAGCATTGCTTTGTCAATCATAATCCCAATGCCCAACCGACCAAGCCTTTTTTCTACGTACTAAGTGCATTTACGTGATCTATCTATTTTTATTGGTATTTTCCGCTGAAAATTCTAACACTTACTAATAAAACTGTATCGCCGTTATTTAATACCTCCGATGCTTCCATCTGTGTATTTTTATCGTTCCAGTATGTTTCGTGGAAGTTACGTGAAATAACGGACATATTGCATTTGTTTCTACACACAAAAATGGTAGAAGGTGGTTGACATTACCTCAGAACACTTTTTCTATCATCCAATGTAATATCTTCATTATCTACTGTAAGCATGCATAATGATGTCCTTAAAACTGCCGTTGTTTCAAAAGTTCTATTTTGAGTGTTATGCCTGCGTCATCATTCCCACAGATTTATGTTGGCAAAACCACCCAACACAAAGCTCCTTCTAACTCTTCATATTCTGTATTTCTCAGACTCTTTTGCTGTGATGGTTAACCCTGCCACAACACAGCAGACCTAACCTTCTCTATGTTTTTTTTAAATAGTGAAGAGCGAAGAGGAAGATAACTTAATTACGCCACTCTCACATTGCTCTATAACTTTCAATTTCTCTCTTGAACGTGTTTTGTGTTTTTGGCCATTGCGTCCACCTTCTAATACTCTCTATTCATGCAACTCACAGATGTGTGGGTATGCTGTCGACTGCTTTCTGCCACCCGAGGAACTTAAGAAGATATAACATGCACGAATGTTAATCCCACAATATTTTCACCAAAATGAAATACATATTTTTCGAACGACAGTTATCCATATGAATTTGAGACTAAGCACTCCATGTTAACTTCATTTCTAAGAGATTGCTGGAAATTGCAGAGATAAGGGACTCTTGGTGATGGTTTTCCTGTGATGAAAACTCTCGCTATGGCAAGTGCCAATACCAAAAGGGCCTCATATTAACAAATATTTTTCACATGCTAATCATAGGGTCAATTGACAGTGCACCAGCTATCACTCGTAATGGAGGGGTCTCGCAATAGCCCGTATTCGCTATAAAGCGGTTCCACTGTATAACTCTGTGCATATACACTTTCGATGGATGAATGAATAAGCAAGCAAGTCTCACGTAATTTTCAATAACAAATAAAAAATTTATTCTTGATTTTTTATATTTGCTTCACTCACAGTTCTTCAGTAAGTAAGTCCAAAACGAAAATTATTCATTCCATTGGGGAGAAAGGAACTTATATGTATGAAATATGATTCTGAAGGAGGGCATTTTAGATTGGTGGCTCACCCAACCCTTAGCCAAAAGCAATTTTTTCTTTTACAGTGGTAGTTCTCAATGGCTTCTTTCCACACACAAGAGAACTGCATGGTGAAGGATTGCAAGAAGTCTACCAGAAAGCTAAGTTTATCACATAAAGAGCTAAAAAATCCTTATATTGCTTCTAGTGACATTAATCTTTACATGAGTTCATTCCTGATCATTGAATACAAAGAGCTTTTTTCATTTTATTGTAATATATGATGTTTTACTCACATGCCACACTTCTTATATCTAACTGGAATCCTTGGCCGTTTCCAAAGCCATCAGTTACAAAACGAATCCACATCTGATTTGATGATGAAGTAACTGTTGGTGGGACAGTAGAACCACAGTATTTGCCTATGAGATCAGAAAATGGGCCAGCACCATCTCTTATCTAGAGTGATGGAAGAAAAAAAATCCAAGCATCACTACTACATTGAAGGTTAAATTTTCAATACAGCAGACTCCCGATTATCCGGGTGCGGATTATCCGTGCATGATTTTTCACTCTTCGTTGAAATTTTTCGCGATCTTTAAAAAAAAAAAATCGCCGGAGTTCCGTATTTAGTAGGATAAACTTAAAGCCGTTTCACATTAAATGGGTGCTCATTGTGTCATCCGTGGTGAGGAGTAGTGAATATAAATTCGTCTAAAGAGAAAAATGTCCAGTTCCGGGACGACTATTTAGCCTTAACTCTAATTTCTTCTCGCTACAGTTTTTGCGAAAATAAATTGAACGAAAGAATTCTAGCTTACGTTAAAAGTCAAATGCAAGTTTTGAAATCATCAGAAATGGATGGATTTACTAATATAATGAACAATTAGAATAACAAGAACACGCACAGTCGGAACGCGTCACAAGCGACGACATGGGGGTAGAATACGACCGGCCGCAGGGAAGGGGCTAGGCTGGGCAGCGGAAGCACGAGGAGAGGGGGGTGGAGGAGGGGGCTTGGAGGAGGAGGGGGCTTGGAGGGGAAGGAGCGCGTTTTCTTACGACTGCTACGAGGTTATACAAACGTTCGTCTCTTGACTCCTCCCTTCGAGTTAAAGAGAGGAAGGTGTTCCTTGAATAAATGACTCGTGCAGGAAGTGAAAATAATTATGACGCTCATAAGAAATCAAGAAAGCAAAAAATAAAGATGCATTTGTAGCGAAAACATCTTAGCGATTTTTTCGTGCAGCCAAATACAGGAACTGGTGATTCTTGGATAAATCGATAAATGAAAGTTATGGTGCCATGCTTAACAAATTTTTAAAAAGTCAGAAATGCGTTGTGTATGGACTCATTCTTTCTTATACTTGGTGCACGCTACTATTATCGAAGTCATATGGAGTCAAAACCGTAATTATGGAAAGTTGCTTACTGTCAGCGAAGAACACAGTGGGTGACTCATGCTGGCAGCTTGGTTCATATCTTGGGGTCAAGGAAGTCAGGTTGCGTGAATAGAATTCTACTGGAGAGGAGGGGAAAGACTTCAAAAGATACATTTCCTATTGCCCTCAGGTAACTTGAAGCTTTTGCTCAAGGCTAGCGAACCTTTCTGGGAACTTAAAGTAATATGATATTTTATTTTGAGGCCAATAATGTATCACCTTCGTAACATATGATCCCTGCGCGAAACATAATCTGGGGTGACTTGGGCCTGTTGGATGGTCTTAGAAAGGTGGAAGGGGTAAAAGGGGTAGGTTGAGGCCTGATGAAGAATGGAGGGATGAAGTCGTCCTAAACTTCGTAACTTAGTGATTACTTTTTGCTGACACGTGTGAGTAACTGCCGGCAGCAACATATCGATTAAGGCTTGAGTGTTGTGGGTCTCCCGCAGTCGCGGTTTATGCTTCGTGGTTCTCTGTTGCATGTGCCATCGTTAATTAGGTTGTCCGGTGAACAATTCATCCACCTGGAGGAAGTAGCATGGCGGATAAACGCAAGAAAATTGTGTTGACTGTAAAACAGAAACTGGAAGTGATTAATAAACTAGAGAAGGGGGAATCGGTGATAAAGATTTCCAGAGATTATGGTATTGGATGTCAAACAGTGCGTGATATTAAAAAAAATAAGACCAAGCTAATGGAATACGCTAGGAACTGCGACAGTGGCGCAGGACCATCAAATCGCAAGACAATGAAAAGTGCATCATACGAGGAGTTGGACGCCGCAATGCTTCAATGGTTTACCCAGAGGAGAGCGGAAGGAAGGAAGCTCTTTCTGGTCCAGTTTTCACAGATAAAGCAAAGTTTTTCTACAAGCAACTGGGCTTCGAAGGCGAGTTCAACGCATCATCTGGGTGGCTAACAAGATTTAAAAATAGACACGGCATACGTGAAATAAGTATTCAAGGAGAACGACTGAGTGCTAACAATGAGGCTGCAGTAGCGTTTCGGGAAGAATTTCAGCAGTTTGTGACTGAAGAACGGTATGACTCCAGCCAAATTTACAATGCTGACGAGACGGGGCTATACTGGAAATGTCTGCCGTCTAAAACGCTAGCGTTCGTGCAAGAGAAGCATGCACCCGGCCACAAATCCTCCAAAGAACGATTGACAGTGATGTGCTGTGGGAATGCTTCTGGGAGCCATACACTTAGATTGTTAGTCATTGGAAAATCGAAAAGGCCTCGATCCTTTAAGGGCACTGAAGGAAGTCAGCTTCCCGTTGATTACTACAATCAAAAGGGAGCGTGGATGGACCGAGAGATATTTGAGCATTGGTTCCACTCAAAATTTGTTCCCCAAGTTCGTTTGTTTTTAAAAGACAAGGGATTGCCTCCGAAAGCAGTGCTACTCTTAGACAATGCCCCTTCCCATCCGAATGAGAAAATTTTAACGTCAGACGACGGATTAATAATTACTAAGTTTTTACCCCCAAACGTCACATCAATTATACAGCCAATGGATCAAGGCGTCATTGCATCAATGAAAAGAAATTACCGCGTTGGTCTTCTGCGAACCCTATCCATTGAAGATGAAAATTTGATGAACTTCTGGAAGAAAATGACAATATTAGATGCAATTCACGGTGTATCTCAGGCCTGGCTTTCGGTGAAACCTATCACACTAGTTCGTTCGTGGATGAAACTTTTGCTAGACCTCGAAGGTGATTTCGAGGGATTTTCAGAATCAGATGTGAGTGATCCCAACTTGGGGGAACTAGTAAAAATAATGAAAGGGTTCGAAAATGTTGATGTAGAAAACTTAAACGAGTGGTTGGAGAGAGACGAAAGTGAACCGGGATTCCGTCATATGACGGATGAGGACATTATTAACGCCGCGATCTCTACCGGAGTGGCGAGTGAGGAGGGGAGTGAGGGGAGTGAAAGTGACGAGAGCGGAGAGGAGGGGAGTAGCGACCGCATGACTCACAGCCAAGCGCTCACCTGCGTAGAAAATTTGCTGCGCTACATGGAACACTGTAATTACGATTATAATGACGTTATTGCAGCAAAAAAAATCCGTGTTCAGGTGAAGAAAGCTGTCAACGAGTCCTTAAAACAAACTAAATTAACGGACTATTTGCGAAAATGAATATACCTATGATAATTTTGTGCTTATTACGGAAAATTTAAGAAATAAAATGGAGTTTGGATTATCCGTGTTTTTTGATTATCCGTGCACCCTCTCCCCATCATTAGCCCGGATAATCGAGAGTCTGCTGTACTTTTAGAGCATTTCTAAATATATTAAGTCATTCAAACTGCTTGCATTTGGTAATTTCACTATGATGTTTCTGTTAAAAAGAAGAATGGTTAATTTTAATCATATATACATATTTTATAATTTCATTTCATTTACATTACTTTAATCATTAAATCATAATTTAATTTAGTTTTTAACTTAATTGGTTAATTTTAAAAATGAACTCATACCTAGGCTCTATATTTTAATATTTCTTTTGGAGATACTTTGGAAGTTCATAAAAAATAATATTTCTGATATACTGACTAAATATTTATGTTATCCATAAAGAATACTTTATCTAAAATTTTTTGTAGCCAGATTTAATGTATCTCATTGTGTAGTATTGCATTCTTGTGTAATGTTAGTTTCAATTTTATATAATATGTTTTTCGACCCAATTGGGGGGGGGGGGGGGGGCTCCTATATCCCTCTAAGCCTCCCCAATAGATCCGGCACTGTCAGTACCAAATGGTTCAGGGCTTTAAGGGACAGAAAAAAAACTTTTTTTCCTAATCAAAGTGGCCATTAAAGTTACATATGTCTTTGTAGTATAAATATTTAAAAAGTTACACAAATATAAGATAGTTGTTATTTCAATATTTTACCTCTCTCACTTTCCATTACAGATACTTGAAGATAAACAACTAGATCACATATGACATTTACAGCCTGTTCTTTACTTTCTTAGAGTTGCACCTAAATATTTATTTTTATCTTAAACTTCTAGAAAAGACTTTTATTTACCTTACGTAATGTATGATAAATTACATAATAATTTAAAATATATTATTTTCCTCTTTTGCACCTGTGACTTCAGTGGGCGAGTATGCATGCATAGCAAAAAGTTATGTTTCTGTTAAAATTGTTCCATAACGATTACAACTCGATCACATTCATGAAGTTGAAATGAAATATCCAAAAGCTATCAATAATGACTAAGCTGAGGGCATTTAGGCCCTAAAAATGAAGAAACAGGGAGCCTAAATGGTCTTTAAAAATGTCTAAATAGGCACTAAAAGTATTGCATTTCAGAGGATCCTCTGAATTACTTTCAAGTTTTCCAGTAACTAGACTAACAGAACTTGACATACATCCACGTACATATGCTATGAAATGCTCACCCAGGTGGGACTCTAACCCTTAATCCCAAGATTAGCAGTACACAATAGGATTAACCCCGCCACCACCATGGTTGGCTAGAAATACTCTAATGCTTATTGCCATTATATATTATTCCCCAAAATAATTTCTTTAACCTTGCCAATGTATGCCATTCAGGGTTTCTCGGTATGATGTCTTAAGTTCTTGAGACATTAATTTTTCCAAATTACTAGATACACCCATGTCTCGTATAGTGCAATTTCGATTAGCGCAATTTCGATATAGCGCAAATTCGCGGGGAAAAATTGCAACACAGTGTAGCCTAATCAAAAATCTTAAACGCCCTCATGATAAAACGTGAGCTTGCGCTAACAAGTAAGTACAAGTAAGTACACACGAATTTCTATCATTTTACGCATATTAATATTATTGCTTGCCTCAAATCTTCTTTTTTGTTTATATATTAATCGAAATCCATTGCTGTGCAATGGCCAAAAGTATTACTCGTCATTGGGTCCGGATAGCCGGCCTACCAAAGTAATTTATCCCGTCTCCTTAACAGAATGATAATAAATAATTTAGATCATTAATTATGCGAGGGGCTAGTGGAAATGATTTTTTTTTCTGCAATACCGTTTGAGACGTATTTTTTCCATCATAGGTTATCGGGCGGTTGACTTCCAGGTAGAGGGTCTACGCTAAAGCCTTCAAGGTCATCGGTATTCACGGGGGAGAAATGGAGCGGTGGCCGAGTTGCGCATGAATAGCATCAACACATAAAAGGGTCCGCTATAGTGTCTCAAGCACAATGGCTTCGTTCCCTCCCCGCAGTCGTAGGCCTTCTGCGTCTCAGGAATACAGTTCAGCAGTGGAAGGGATTTAGATAGAGCCATAAAGAGTAAAAACCAAGAGAATATGGCAAAAAATAGGAATGCGTATAGAAAAATCAAGAATTTATCAAGAAAAACTACAAACCTAGAAGAGGAATTGAAAGAGGTCAATTGCTTTGAAAATGGAGAGCGTCAAAGCGATATTGCGCGGAAGTTTAAACGCACGATGCCTTATTCTGAATAAAGACGAAGTTAAAACATCAGTGACCTCAGCCGCACCAACTTCAACCAAGCGGTAAACACATACGGAAAGTTCATAGTGAATCAGTACAAAAAGACGAGAGAGGTAATCGCTCCGAGACATTTAGTGAAAGCTCCGGTTGGTTCCAGAATTTAAACGGCAAGTAGGTATTTTCAGTGCGGCGATATCAGGTGAATCTGCAAGTGTTGATAGCGCAGTCACCGCAACATTTTCTCATGAACTCCAAGCTGTAATTGAAAGTGGCTCCTTTCCCCCTCAACTACTTTTTACTGTTGACGAGACGATATTGTTTTGGAAAAGAATGCAATCTCGTTCATTCATTTTCAGGGAAGGAAAACCTGGGTCAGGTTTCAAGGCATTTAAAGACTGTTTCACGTAGCTGCTAATGACTCGGAGGACTTCAAATTAAAATGATTTATCATTCATAAACTCCGCTAGCTATGAAATGGCATTCAAAGTAGCATTTTCCTGTCATTTCGATGAGCGACAAAAGGGCCTGGGTGACGCAATAGTTGTTTTTAGACAAGTTTGAAAAATCGTCAACTGCCGGCAACGCATTACGATCCCCTGAGAAAGCAGATGTTAGCCCACCCGCACGACAGGAGCGAATTTCAAAAGCACGTAAGAATTTTTTTTAACGTGAATAAAAGTCTTCGAATGCGTGCATACTATCTTTAAAGATGTTTTAAACCATAAAAATTTATATAAATAATGTTTCATAAGGCTTTTTATGGGAAAATAGATGTTTTAGAGGAAATTCAATACCCAAGACCTATGCTACCAGGAACGCATCCCTATCTTCCCATGTTAAAATGCTCTCGTATAACGCAAATTCGTATAGCGCAAAGACCCCAAGGAACGCATCCCTTGCGCTATACGAGACATGGGTGTACATGAAAAAGGTCACCGGCCACAGTTCATATTTTCTCTGCGTCCATTACGAGGAGTTAATTTCATGCTTTCAGTAATGACATGATTAATGAAAATGAAGGAGTTGTATCTGATAAGTGTAAGGTATACATCGAAGTTTAGATTCAACTCTGCAGTTTGAGATTTGGGAATAATTTTATTCCTGTTCCTCTAGATATTCCTATAGACAACCTCCTCATTTACCATGAAGGCTCAGTGGCCTCGAGGATGGAATTGAAGCATTTTATAAAAGATGAGTAACATTGGCACATGATTTCTGTCTCATACCTGACATATATCAATAATTTTATCAGCAGAGTATATAATAAAGTTTTTTTCCCATATATCATTTGATTGGTTTTGATTATGTTGACCTCGTATTGGTTTTAAGTAGGGATGAGTCGATTCCACTTTTTTTCGATTCCGATTCCTTCAAATCGATTCTCGATTCCATCGATTCTTATTCCTTCTAACAGGTGGGATATTGAATTATCTGTAGCATTGCTGTCATTAAAATTTAAGAATTGAATGGAATAAAATAACTAGGGATGGACGGATCCAGGATTTTTTTTGGATCCGGATTTGCATCGGATCCTTGATTTTTGGAGCCGGATCTTTAAAATGGATATTTTCGGATCCAAATGCATTTTCAAATTCCTGCTATTAAACAAAGTAATTATTCAAGTTTATTCTGGGTACATACAATCAAAGGAATGCTTTTTAGCTTTTCATACACAATTTAATATTTTTATAAATTAAAAATCATTTTATAGGCTTTCAAGTTGTTTTTTAAAAACATCTTCACATGCTCAGGACCTGAACTGTTATGCTTGGGTTTGGAAATGAAAATAGGAAAAATCTTCGGATAAACCACTGACCAGTGACATAGCGAGAGGGGGAAATCCGAGGGATGTGGACCTCCCAAGATATAAAAACACAATTACTTTCCTTCATAAAAGGAAACAAAATATTTAAAAATCATGAATTTACTAAATTGAAAAATGACCAAAAAAAATGAATCTTTGAAAAATGAAGTTTTTTCTATTATGAAGGGTGTTAAAATTAGTTTGAAACCCTCTCCTTTGTAACCTGTCGTTTAAAAACTTCCCCCCTGGTTTTGGAGCCCCCTTAACGAAATTCCTGGCTACCCCCCCTGCCATCGACTGAATTCAAATTTTCCTCACGCATGTTTCCCCCGAATTTTACTTTCTCATCGCATACCAACTTGTGTTTCACCCAAAAATGCTTCAGTATGGTGAGGTGGATTTAGCACTTCCTCGCGATAATTTACGCCACAGTGCTCGCACACAGCATACATTGGTTCTCCTTATCGCAATAGAAATGTTTACACACAATATGAAAGACATTTTCATCAGTATATCATTAAATTGAATTGCAACTGCACAATTAGCAACACAATTAATAGTATTTAAAACAGCATTAAAGTCACGTGTGACGAGGTGCTCGACCGGTCTGCATGAGGAAGGGGTGGGCAGCAGAATCGCGTAAGGAGAGGTGGAGGGGAAGGAGCGCGCTCCCTCCGTATTTCAAGCAACGAGACTACAAATGAGGGAGTCAAGGACGAACAAGTCAGATCTTGCTTCAGTGACGTTGTTGCCTTCAAAGCAAAGCCGGGCACGCTACGTGATATATGTAGTTGGCGTTTCCAATCCGTCTCTAGTTGTTTGAGGGGTTAATACTGTGCTTGTTTCTTTGAAAATTGTGCTGTTTGGACAATGTTGCATATCAGTAAAGTCTAATTGTAGAATTGTTGATAGAAAACTGAGTGGCAATCAATTAGAGCTGAGAAATAAACAGACATATAGTCAGGAATGCGTCTCGTTTGGTCTAATTCTTTTTTAAATCCCGTGCCTGTCATCTAATTGTCGAAGCTATCATGACATCTTCGGGCCCAGAAAGTCACTCACCTAGCATTTGTCGTCTAGATATGGAGAATTGGAACAGGTAGACCAAAAAAGGTCATTTGGTGAGACGAGTTAGGGATGAAACACGCTTCAATTGTTTTCATGTGATTTGATATTTTCCTTAGAAGACAATGATTTATGGTCCCTGTGATTTCGGAAACGAAAAAAACAACAACAGAAGTACGGGCTGATGGACAGTCGAGGGTGGTTTTCTGAAATCTGCGACGTAGTTACTTTTGACATGGTTATTATCCTACGACGCTGAGATTCCCCCGATGATTGCTCAATCTCTTCAGAAGAGTCACACTATGTGCCAGTCGTATTTTGCCTTCTTTATTTTCCACGGCTGAAATTCTACTACGTAACGTTTGCAAGAGCTTTTAAACAAAACGGTTCGTGAGTAGGACAAGAATCGGATGCGACGGCGAATTTGAGGAGAGAATCGGAACTCTTTCCACCCTTATGGAGCATTGCATTCACTGAAGCTATTATTTAAAATTTCGGATCCAGATCCGGTGTCTTCTGTGACTTTGGATCCGATATATACGACTCATCCCTAGTTTCAAGGTAGCTGAATCTAAATCTGGGGCATATTCACAAAATTCCGTGTTGCAACATTGCAATGGCAAAAAACTAATTATTCTTTGGCTTATTTTTTTTTATAAATTGTAATCTTTGAGCTATTAAGGCATGGTTTATGCATATAAATATAGAGTTCATAGAATTACGACAAATTTTGTCCCTTTGTTTTCTTTCCAACTAACAGTTAAGGGTCTGTTGTTAAGAGTGCATGTAACTTGAAATAAATGCAAAAGATATCAACTAACAGCTTTCAAAGATATATCATTGCTGGATTTATAATCATGAACTTATGATTAACGAGAAAATCCAAACTGTGAGTTATTTAATCCTTTTACTGCTATGAACGTATCAGCTACGTTCTCCCAATAGACTGCGCCCTCATCCCTCTCCAGGTTTCCAGACTTTCTTTTTCCTGGGATTTTATTGCCATCCTTTCCGCAGTTGCTTGAACTCGGCAAACCCTAATGGCAGAGAGCACAAAGATGTCTTTTGAGGACTGGGCTCCCTCACCACGGGGATTGTTACCCAGATTATCTCTTCTCTGAGAGACAGCTCCCTTCTCTCCGCAGTGCATTCACAATGAAAACAATTCCAACGAATCCGAATCCTTGCATTTCCTAGGAATTTATAGATCTTGTCATAGTCCACTAGCCGGGGAAACTTATTTGAAAGAACTGGTCTCTCTTTCTTATACTTTCATTGGTGTGTCTTTCGCCCCTGCGTAACTGCCAAGGATATTTCTTTCCTTTGAGTACTTATTATAATCTTGTTCCGTATTTCCCACCGAATGGGTTTCCCTTCCAATATCTTGCCTTTTCCACATGCTCTATTGATCTTTGCTCATTTTTTTCCAGTGTTTCGGTGGTGTTCATTTGCTCCTTATCATGTACCTACTCGAGCAATATTTTGTAAATCTCTTCATTTATTTTCACTGTGGATAGTGAAATGGATATGGATCAGCTTCTAAAAAATATAATGTTTTAGGAACCGACGACACAATATTGCAAGAAAACTTCCAGGCTGGTGCTTACGTTCCTGAAAGATTAAAGGCTAGGCATTTTATTGAAAAAATACCTGATTTTGATGGCAGAAAAAACCCCCAGAAAATATGTTTCGTGAGTAATAATAAAAAAAGGGATCAGAAGAGAGAAGATACGCAATTTTGGTGCAGAGACTGTCAGAAAGCTCTATGTATGATTCGTTTAAGAGATTATCATTCAAAGATTGATTTATGGGTGATAAATATACAATATTTTCTTTTAAGAATGCCTATTATAATCTTTATTATGCATTACCTTTACCCAGTGCTGTAGTTGGGCTGGTATGGCGTACCCCCTACAATCCAAACTCGTTATAAGTGTACCAGTTAAAATGCCTTCACGGCTGGATGTATAATACATGTTCAGCTGTTGGAATTTTTGGTGAGTACCGCCTAAATTTTTTTTTCCAACTACAGCACTGCCTCTACCTGTCACATCCACAATTTCGTGCAAAATGCTTCACGAAGTTTAAATCGCCAGAAATATAGTTGAAATATCAAGGAATATAGTTATAAATCAATGGATTTTATTATGTCTTGCTGGCCAAATTTGATGAAAAAAATCCATTCCATTAACAAAAAGTCACATTCAAATATTTAAATTCCATTTATGATTCTAAGAAAGGGCTCAATTGTATTCATGGCCTGCCATCAGGGGGTAGGGTGGGCAGCCCAGGATTATGAGGGTCCACTACCTGCTAGACACATGCCTGGGGTCAAGGGAAAAATATCTTCCCCGCTCATGTCCTGCACACAGTGGCAGAAAAAGGTTGATGCTCCCGCAACTAAAGGGTTAATAATGTATATAAGTATTTACTTGAAGTATTTATGTAGTTATATTTTTTATATATATTTATTTACCTACTTTAACAAATTGAAATACAAATTAGCTCTAAACTTTGGGCCTATTTGACAGGCCTTTGGTGAGTTAAAATCCAGTGGCAGATCCAGATAGGGATAATGGGCCCGTAGCCCCCCTTCGAGTATCTAATTTACACTAGATCGAATTGTAATTTTGTTCAGACTTCCACTACTGCCAGGAGGTTACCCTCTTTTCAGTCCCCTACCCTATCATGGATCAGCCACTGGGTGCAGATACTCCCAAATTTATAAATATAAGGCATTTTCTGAGGACTGGGTTTTAGATATACATTGTCATTATTTGGAAATAGTCCATGCTTATAAAATAAAATAAAAATCTACTTTTCTTTCCATACTTCTGAATAAAAAGTATCAGTAGCTGCACATACTACAAAGCCTGCTGTAGGAATATAGGCATCCAAAACATCAACATTGCAGCAAAACATACCTCAAGAGAGTCACAGCCACAGTCAGATTTTGCACCAGCTGGACAAGAGATCAAATCCATTTCCTTGAAATCAATGGAAAGTATTTGTTGAGGTGCTCCGATGATAAGCCAGTGACAATCCAAGAAAGGCTCATAATGATTATTACTTTGAGTCAGACGGGGAGAGGACAGTGTTAGGGACCCATCACGTGGTATAGTCTTTGTCCCTCCACATCCAATTGATTCCCCTGCCAAATTAAACATTTACTACAGCTTTTAAGACTATTAAGTTTTGAAGCAGGTAAAATCAAACAAAGAAAAAAGTAAACATTATTTCTACAAATATTTTTACAGTGTTCATTTCCAAGATTAAGTCTTAAAATAATGAATAGTGCAGTTCATGAAGGTAGGTTGGTTTTTGGAGTAGGCAACCATCTGGTCAGGTCAATTGAACCAGGGGGAAGAAAGGGTTGAAATAAACCTGCCAATGACATTAACAGTCAGCTTGATAGTCTGACATAACTTCAAAGAGCTTAACAAACATTGAAATTCTGCTCTTAAATAAAGACCGTAACGATGCCCACAGTAAACAAAAACAATCTCTCACATTACCAGTTTAAGTTTGAAGTTCGTAAATTTGGGTCCCTTTGACTTAGTAAATTAGAAGTTTGACTGAAATCATTTTACAGCTTTAAAAACTGACAAGAAGTATTTTGCATGTGGAGCTTTGATAATGTCATATTTAATTTTATGTTCTTAATTATTAACGATAAACACATTACTCACCATAAGTAAATGAGACTGAAGCCTTAAATCCTTTTAAATGGACAGATGAATCAGATGAAAATTGTACTGTCATCTTTGGGCTGGTTGATCTAATTGCTGGAGGTTCATTGGTCAAATTTCCACATAACCGGGCCAACCTCTTTCCTGGATCTATATATGATGAGTCATACACTGAAACATGGTCATACAGGCAGGTTCCACTACCTTCCAAGATGAAATACTCGAATCTGAAAATAATGTGATTGTCATTTGTCATCATGTAATGTCTGGTGCCTTTGAACTTTGTTTACCCATGACATAAAGGCCTAATATAAATGCTCTAAGATGCAAGTATACACAAACATGATATAGCCACTATCCCAGATGGAAGGATCCCTTGGAGATCCCACTCAATAACATTGGGGATAGAAGCAAGATGAATGCCTTGTTAAACAAGGTAAGAGAAAGATACTGAGTTAAAGAATGATAAGGCAGCAATAATGCACCCTATTTTGAAAGAGACTGGAGACACAGGCAGCATAATCATGAGACAGCAATTGAAACAAGGGCTTCTAGTCTAGCTGTTAAAACGATGCTATTAATGATAAGATAATTGGCATCACAACTGCTCCACTTCTATAGCCCAAACATTTAATTTACATCGAGTTTAAAATTATACACAAATTATATACAAAAGTAGTGCTTTTAAGTTTCTATCATTGTATATTTTATTTTTAAAATGTTATCCTGATCTGAAAAAGGTGAGAAAACTTGGGCCATAATGGACTGTAAGAGCTAAAAATAAATTATTTGTGTCACGAAGAAAGTAATGTTAGATAATGTATCAAATGGTTTTCCATTATAAATAAAATAATAAACTGTATATTGCACTTTCATAAAGTGTGTGTATACGTTAGAAATACTGAAAATTACTTCATTTATGATGAGAAATTTTGGTCACAGCTTTCACTACCTCGTTTAGGTCTCCACAGTGCCCAAAACCCTGTATTTTTTGTGCTGTGTCATGATGAAGATCTTTTTCAAACTTTTTGAATCACAATTAACCCATTTCCAACATATGCACCTTACCATTCTAAGTATGTGAAGCGCTTGATGAAAAACTACACTCTAATTTGTTTTCAAATTGCTATAAATATGCTGCTAACTGTTTTATTGACTTAATCTGTCTATAAGTTTATTTTTTAATCTATTATACATAATCCCAAAGGCTTAAAGAGATGGGAGCAAATCAGAAGTTCAAACATTTTATCAGGGCGGAAATGGGATAATCATGAATTTCATGAATTTAATTGGTTACAAGATACAAGATTTTTCTCATTACTTATCCTATGCAAAAATGCATCATTTCCGCTGATGCCAACACGTTCCAGGAAAAAAATCCATGTGGCAGTGTTGTCTACATTCAGGTAAGTGATCTATTCACCTGAAACATTGTTGTTCCGGAATGTGCCTTGTCCTAAACATACCAGATTATTGATCTCCTACTGTATATTATTTCAGGAATGGAATCAATTCATAGAAATCAATAGAATTGAATGGAGATAATAAAATTGAAAATACAGCAGACTCTCAATCATCCGGGTGCTGTTTATCCGTGCATGAGTTCACGCTCCTTCGATGTTATCCAAATCTTTACAAAAAAAGAAAATAGGACCCAAAAGCAGCAGGATATTTGCATTTTAATGCATGGCTACACCGGGCCTATTACTTCCATTAGATTCCCCTCCGTACAATGGAATTATTTTATTTACTTGCTGACAAGGATTATTTCAAGTTTACTTGGACGTCTGATTGCAGGCCACACATTGTTTGTGACACAGTAGACGCATTCCCACACAGTAACTACTACCATCCTAGCATTAGGGAAAAACAGTGATATTTTTAAAACAATAATAAAGTTAATAAAAAAAAGGATCAGAATATAACAAATTTTCGCTTTTAATGAAGTAGAAAAGTAGTAATATCTCCATAAATCATTAAATATTCCAAATAGTTAACTGCATTCCATTGCTTGAGGGACAAACACTGAAATATTTGTTAAAAATCGCGCACTCAAGATTTCATACATTTTAGTTGACTTTTGGCAAGCTATGAAAATTCAACAAAATTATTTTGAAAAAAGATAACTTCAGTTTTACATGCCCAAGATATTCCAAAATGTTGATTTACTATTCGCAGTGCGAAATGAAAAAGTTGATATTTTGATTTTTGGCCAGCTTTCTTCGATTTCGGCCCACTGTGCAGCAGCTGCATCCTAGGAAACTTGTATGAGACCCAGCGTGGCACCTGACAGCGTGGTTTCCAGCATTGCGCAGTGGTTTTGAAGTATTTGTGCAAACCACATTTCTGAATCAGTGATCTTGCAGCCAGGATGCATGGTTTTCGGGAAACAGGTATTAAACGGACCCATTAAGAAATCACATTATCACCGCTAAACAGATTGCAGTCGGGAAAAGAAAGCTCTTAATGACTCTGGAAAACTACCTAAAATAACATACAAGGTGCGTAAATAATTACAGACTGATTAATTTACATAAATGATGAAAATTTCAAGAAATTAAAGTGAAAGTTTGGATGTTTGGTTTGATTATCCATGTTTTCCGATTATTCGTGCCTTATCGCCCCATCATTAGCCCGGATAATCGGGAGTTTGCTGCATATGGAATAGATCAAGCAATATGTGTATTGAGATACTATACTAAAGTATTCACTCAAGCCATTTACTTACACCAATGCAACAACTTTGTTAGCAGGAGCTTCAATCACCCAGGTACAATTTAATCCACCATAGTAAACACTGTCATAGGTAGGTGATTCAATCATTTTGGGGCTGTTTATGAATCCACCACAGGCTGAAAAAAAGAGAATTAATGGCATTAGGAAAAAGGAGCCAACTCTGTAGAGACCATTCACTTTTAAAAAATTTCCATCAGAAGATGATGGAAGGCAGAGTACACATGTCAGCTTCTAGTAAACAAGATTTGAACAAAAAAATAGTTCATTTCCAACACACTGATTCACCTGATTCATTTGAAATTCTATGAATTTGAACTGCAAATTGTCTAGATTAATACTTAGCACATTTTTGAAATATTTCCTTCCAGAAAATAAAACTGTTAGATTATCAATAAAATCACTACCCTACTATGTTTTAAGATAACAAAACTGAAAGGAATATTAAGAACAAATGCCTAATTCCATAAATACTTTCTTGAGCTATTTTCCCCATTGAGGGAAAAATATGTAATTCAAACAAACCTACTCTGCTCTCGTGAACAATTTAAAATTAATTTATCATTCAATTTTACTACCTTCAGAGTACAAAGCATCCTGCTCAACCTATCAGTATTGGTGACAGATTTCTTGCTTAAACCTCATCTTGAAATTTTCAGAGCATAAAATGTAGATCCTGTTCAACATTTGCTTGTATGTATCTCAAATTTGATAACATAACCTTTAAATTATTTCCTCAGCTTTATGTTTTTAATATTTGAGATAAAGGCAAATTTTGAACAGGGCCTACATAGTATATATGTACTCTGAAAATGTCAAGACGATAGTATGAATTATACATGATTAAACCATTGCCATGAAAGACTCGTCAAGAGGTAGGTATGCATTCTTTTAAGAGGAAATTCACATCAAATCGAAGGAATTTTAAGTTTCAGTGATCAATGATTAATTACATTTTCAATAAAATGAAGGCCATTGGAGTAATAAAAATTCATGAATATACAAGGGTTGTCTTCAAGATAAGGTCCCCAAGTTACAAGGAATATTGTTAGGTGGGATCCGGCAATCTAACAGTGTAGCTCAGTTCCTTCTCTCCACGTCCCTGTCTGCAGTACTCAGACTTGGCTAGCCGTTAGAGATGAAGGTCCCACTCTCTTCTCCTGCCAGGTATGAATTATGAGTTGTGATTCATTTTTTACGTGCGAAACACACTGCGTCAGCTGAAAAGAATGTGAAGTCTACAGAGTAAAATGTATGAGTGTGTAACACTAGCGAAAATGGAGTGGGGTATTCAAAGATGGATATATATAGAAGTCCATGACAAAAAGCAGTCTGGGCCATCAACGGGTTCCGATGAAACAAATGAAAAATGGAAGGAACAATGCTGAAAGATTGAAGGGTGAAATTAAGGTGCTTCGCAAGATGATTTCCTGTATCAACAAGACCTGCATTGGCAAAATTTTCACAACCACTTTGGATATGCCGAGGCTCATGTACAGTGGGTTTTGAGTATGCATATGGAAGACCACAGAACAGCTCAATCACACTTTGGCCGTGTGACAACTGATCTCATCAACAAATTTGGATGGGATACTATCACACACCCAATAATCCGATCCCATCCCAACAGGGATCTGGCATTCAATGAAAAATCTTCAACGCCACCGGAATTCCAATGCTGACCCACAGGATAGGAAGCCAACATTCTATCGATCTCACTACCCTATCTCCCTTTTTTGTGTATTTTTTCCAGCATATTAAGAAATATGCCGCCGTTCGGTATTTCTTAAAGTCTTGCTTTTGCATAACACGACCACTTTGTTCAAATGTTTTCGTTGAATATAGAGAAATATATTAATAAGCACAGCATACTGATAATGAATGACTGGCATTAGCTTAGCATATCGAGCGTTTGGCCACTAATTAACCCTTTCGCGCCGGACCTTCGTTGAGGGAAATTCTTCCTCAATACGAGTCTCTTGAAAGTTTTCTTTACTCCCCTGCACGAAGCTTTTTCGCGTCGACTGAAGGCAGTGGTTCCCTCCCCAACCATTTTTGGACCCAACTCAGTGGGGTGCCGATCCCTTTCTTCGGCCTCTGTCCCAGACCCTAGAAGGATTAAAAACCCCTTCCTAGGACGAGTCCGCGGTCAACTGGCTAAAATATTAATGCAAAATATATGCAAATATTTGTTGTTCGCATCAATTTTTTACATTCAATATGAATTTTGTGTTTTTTTTCTGAGCGTGCAGAAATTTTAAACGAAGTTCTAACCTTGATATAGATGGATTTAGTATATTTACTAGTTGTTCTATAACTCCGTTGATATTAACGTTAGAATTTTGTTTGAAATTTCCATGCGGTCAGCAAAAAAAGATGAATTCATTGATAGCATTGGATATCAAAAGTAAGCAACAAATATTTTTTTGGAAAACACACTACAAATAACAGTAGTTGACCACGTGGAGAGGATAGGAGAGAGTCGACCTGAGCGGCCGAAGGAGGGACTGGGCTACCGCTAAGGCGGATCACGAGGGGCGACCGCGTCCATGGGTCTATTGTGCCCGCCACGGTCACTTTTTCGACCTGTGCCGCACAGGCGTGGCATTCGTTGCTTACGTTAGGAAAATTCACGCCGCAAAGGTGTGGCATTCGTTGTTTATAGAAGAAAATCCTCGCCGCACAGGTGTGGCATTCGGCACGAAAGGGTTAAGGATTCCACCGTATAATTGAAGGCAGGAACCCAGACAATAGCAAACTAGAAGTTGTCGCGGTAGTATTTGGTGTAGAGACAGAAAATAGCCCCTTTCACAAGAACTTTGGAAAATTCACAGGCTTAAAGCATAGAAAGAGGTGAGCGGCATACCTAATCTATCCAGTTCAGATATAATAGAAAGTATTTTTTTACATTAACATTGATACCATTGAGACCAGCCTTGGGCAGGACACAATTCAGAACCAGATAGGATCAGAAAGAAGAGGTTTTAAGCCACCTTTGTGGCATGGCAGTAGAGTCCATGATTTAGGCATGAAGAAGATGTTAAGCCATATTAAAAAAATGCATTTACAGAAAAATCAGAAGCGATAAATTGGAAAAAGTCAAAGCTTTCCAGAGATGAATTATTCAAGGTCAAAAGTCTTGTTTCTCACAGTGAAAAATCATTAGGAATCTTATTTTACAGACAACCCTCACATATTCATGAATTTTTATCATTAAAATGGCCTTCATTGAATGGAAAATTTAATTAAGCATTGATAACTGCAACTGATAATTCATTCATTTTTACACGAGTTTCCTCTTAAAAGAATGCATACCTACCTCTTGACCGGTCTCTTTAGTGACATTTCACTCGTAAACAATTTATGCCATCGACTTGAAATTTTCAGGGTGAACAGAGTAGACCCGGTTCAACATTTGCCTGTATCTCAAATATTAAAAACTTAAATCTGAGAAATTATAAAATGGTAAAATTATCAAATTTGAGATAAAAGTAAATGTAGCCAATGGAAAAACATTGAAACAAAGGCAAAAAATACTTACTTTCAACTCTATACTTCATCAGAAATCCAATGTCCCGCAGTAAAGTATCAGTTTGAAAGACTAATCTAATGGAATCATATCCTCGTATGACAGGAGGCTTGTCAGTTCCACAGTAAGGCCCAAACTGCCTCGGACTTTGTCCTCTGTTTTCTATTGCATATATGGTCAAATTATCATACTTGCACGTAGTCTCTAAAAATGTCAAAATATTAACATGATAAGCTTGAGGTTTAAATTATAAAAGTACAAATTACAATAGGGTAGTTTCCTTCATCAAAGAAAACGAAAGGCATTGATTGCGATTCGTTACCCACCATTAGTGTATTCATAATATACAAATTATTTCGTTTTAGAAATACCGGTTTAGATGAATGGCATTGGTCCATTTTTATCCTCATTTGAAAAGGGCCAGATTGGCGCCCATGCGATGCCGCTCCACGTGACATCACAAGGACCTAGTTTCTATAGGAGAGGATAGGAGTTATACGTCGTCTGAGGTTACCAATGCATGCACGAGGCGAAGAGCTCAGGGAAACATGTCTTAATAATCACTTATTAAAACTAGCTAAGGTCGGAAAGTTTTCCTGGTTTGATAAGGTATTAATAATCCTTATTCAAGCCAAGCGCTACCAGCCAGCAGGGTACTCAGCTACCCGCTAGCAGCCTGCGTTGTATCAGCGCTAAGCCTCGCCTCAAGGTCACCTCACAGGACGGCAGCGGGAACCAGAAATACGCCACGCGGAGAGATTTCCCGGCATTCATACTTACGCGTCGCGTTTTCGCGCGCTTGAAAATTTTCACTTTTCATTTTATCGCAAAAAATAGATATCGTCATTTAAAATTCTAAAAGCGTGAAATAAGTACTCCAGGCATCTTTCACTCCATCTTTCGATTTAGGCAATAAAAAAATAATAGGAAACCACCCGATTGTAATTTTTATAGTTCTAATTACTGTTTTCATGGCATTAAAACATTAATTTTGTATTCCACATTGTAACATGTTTATTACCACAAGTATGAAGGGTAAACTCTACTTTGAAGTAATTAAATGATGGCAGTAGCAAGATACAGATAGAGTCATGCAAAATGATTTTTCGATGGTGAATTTCTTCATTGGTATATTCAATGCGAGTTGGCACACATTAATTCTCAGCAACTCCGTGCATGAACTGGCCCTTTCAAAAGAAGAGACTTTAAACTTCTTCATATTTTTCTGAAAGTACCTACTCCCACCATTAAAGATCCGCTCAACAGCTCTCAAGATATTTGACAAGGACTCCATATTATGAATATTTCAAATTAGCAACATTATGGTACATACCTTTTTCAAGTTTGAACTCCTGAAACTCTGCCATCAGATTTTCACCTGGTGTATTGATTATATAGGTACAGAGTAAATCATCACCATATAACCCAGGGTACCCAGGAGAAAATAGGACACCTTTCTTGTTATTTATTACGCCTCCGCAATTTACAGTCCACTGGGCCTATGTTCACAACAGTAATTAATATAAATACTCTACGGTAGTGTCTATCATCTCATGATGAAAATGATATCAGTATCCATTAAATGTTGCTAACCTTGAATCCATCACCTTTTGTTGAGGCACTTGAACGGAAAAGCACTTTCATGCGATTTCCAGTGGAATTGAAAGCTCCAGGGATATTTCTGCCACAGACTTTTCCCATTGTCTGCCAAGTTTCATTTCCATAGTTGAATATCTGGGTAGAGGAAATTAATGACCATATAGTATCTTTGAATTTCCATAGCATTGTTATTCCTGATATTTTAATGATTCTAAGAGAGAAATATGAGAAACGTAATTCAATATTTTAAATGGAAATTTCATGATCCTAAAATCCAAACGTGGTAAAGCAGCTCTAAAGTAAAAATATGTAGTCTTTACACTTTGAGAAAAACGTACCTTCTATAATGCAGAGAATAAAGCTTATAGTTTTATGAATGTTGTTATTGACATATTATTACATACTACACAGCCCACACCATTGATTTATTTTTATTAATTGACAGAAGAAGATAAAATTAGAAAAAAAAACATTACTTTGGTTGACTTTGGGTGGTTAATACAAGTACCATACATTCTACTAAGAACACTGGAAAAATCAAAGGTGTATGTGCATACCTCAACAAAATCTTGTGAACAGCTTCCAGTTCCTTCCAGTTGAAACCGCTCAATAAACACTAGCCCAATGTGATACCCTTGTTCCACATTGATCTCCCACAAACATTCAGCATTATTATCATACTGCCGGGGATAATTAGGTGAAGATATATTACCAGTTTTCCCATGGTAGACTCCTCCACAACCTTCAAAAAAGTCATAACAAAAATTACAAATTGATCCATGAGATAGTTAAATGATGATTAATATCTAGTTGGAAATGTAACAGTCAAAAGCAGTAGTGCAGTGTGACCTTGGTTATACAACCCTCAGTTATGCGATGACCTCATTTATACGATTTTTTTGGTCCCGTGAATAACCCGATATGAACCCATGGATTTCCAACCTCAGTTACAAAACACATTTTTCCTGTCCCAAGATAAGCCATACCTCACTTGACTATGACTAGTCAGAGGAATACTCAAAGATAATATTGCGGCACGTGATCCGATTTTAGCCACCTGAGCAGGCAGAGGAGAAGGTAACTTAGTGGTGAATTTTTATCTTGGCGTGACTACCAATGCATCCCAACAGCACTACTTCAAGCAATTGTATCAACACGGTTGGCGACATATTCAATACATTGTTTTATAGCCGTATAAAAAAAAACCAGTAATTCCTAATTGGGCATTGTTTCTTATGAACTCGAGCTGACAAGTTTGTCGCATGGCTATAATAATTTTCAAGATTCAGGTAGATTAAGATAGTAATCTTTCTTACGTTTGCACTGAGGTGCTCAAACGAAGGTAGGTACCCAACTTCCACAGGCTTTGAGCATTTAATGATGAATGTGCTGTTTCACCCCTGTCTAAGGCTTAATTTATATGAATATGTAAATTACTATTATCCATTGAATTTAGGGTTAAAACAATGTCTGCCATAAGGTAAACGTACACAATTAAAGAAAAGTTGGGGAGTGACAAAGGCATTGTAGCTGCAATCCAGAACCATGGAAAAACAGCTGTATCATCGGATGATGAGAGCGAGAAAGAAGAAGACGGATGTGAGGTCGAGATTCCAAAAATTGGACGGGTATTGTGCAACATAAGTGTAGTGATGAATAGGTTAGATAGAGAGAGGAATTGCAATATTCTTCATCTGTTGCACTTGCAAAGTATTAAAAATTATGTGACAAAGAAACACCATCAACTATCGTGCCAAAAGAAAATATCCAAGTATTTTAGTAACTCCCATTGAAGTAGAGCGTTTAAAATAATTTGATAATGTATTATGCAAATATATTGGTTATAAACATGAGCTGTAAGGGTTTTTTCATTGTTTTCCACACAGTTTCCCGGAATAACATGGTTGTTCGATAAGGTGGGTGTAAACAACTTCCTCATAGACACAAAAAATTACTGTACTTTACCATGCATCCCACAAACCAGGACAAAAACAATAATATAAATTACAGTATGATATCCCTGTCTATGGCAAGGGCCAAGGCAAACTATTTGACTGCAATTTTCAGCACATGATACACAATATAAAATTAAATGTAATAGGGAACTTGCATATATTTCAGATATAATCAAGAGCCCCAAAATTATATAAAAATATATGTTTGCATACCACGGTGAAAGTTTTTTTTATCATTTTATGATGTGGTTTGCAATATTTAATTAATCAAAGTTCACAAGAATTTTCAAATACAAGTGAGAATCGAAAACGCCCGATGATTGGCTGGTAGAAAAGTGACGTCATAATTCAGTACGAGGAGGCACGGCAGCACAGCCTTAGTAGTGGTTGCATACTTGAATACAAGTGACGGCGTGGTTATGATTCATTTCTTGAGGTGCAGACGTATCAGAGTTGTTCATTGTGACTGCAGGGCTATTATTTGATCTATTTCTCCTTCATTGAAAGCGATAGATTGCGTAAAGATGAAGGAATATGGTTATTCTTAGGCTGATCCTAGCAAGCTTCCTGTTACTGATTCCATCATGATACCGCAAGGTATTTTAGTGAAACTGTAGACTTCGTCGGCACCAAATGTCGATGCCGAGAAATGGAAAGGTAGCTGATGTGCATCTGAAATGTTTTATAGTTCATAACAAAGTGAGATTTGCGTATAATATTGGCGAAAGCGTATACTCATGTGAAATGTGTATTCTTTTGGCAGTCCACTAGAGAGTCTTATGGTGAACTTATTTCCACCTCGACGCTGTCGATGATACTTTCAACTTTAAAATACCTTGCCTGGAGGGCGACAGGAAGCTCTGAGGAAGCCAGACTATTAATGTTTCAATGTAGTAGCGATAATATAGACGAACTTCCAACACAATCTACCATCTTGTGACTCAAAAACCCCGAAGCCACTTCCTATTCTGCAGAAAGAATCGGTCAATCGCACTTCGATCAATATAATAAACACAACGTCTTCAGGTGTTAATAAGTTACTTTTGTAATGAAAGCTTTCCTAAAGTAGCATTAAAATGTGAATATTTTCCAAACAGAGTCTTTAATACATTTTGGTAGCTTTTGTCACGATATATCTGAAACCTACTCTAAAGGCGAGCTCATCGACATTGCGATCGGTTGTCACTTAAAAATTCCGTATCGGAAATCCTAGAGGGATAACCTTTGACGATGACCGTGATCACCTGCACTCTCACTATCACTGGAACCCGTGGTGAAAATATCATCCCAATCCAATTTCTATTTGGTTTTAACTGGGGAAAGAGCAACATAGAACTGCACATTCTTTGGGCAACTTTGGGTTTGACTTTCCCTCAAACACCCCATTTCCTCTGTGGTGCACATCAGTCCTATCTTTATACAATGGCTTGACAACCTTTAAATGGATCCTTGGTTTATCCTGACAACCAACTAAATGGAAATTGCTGATCCACACTTCTTCCTCTATCTCCACAGTTTCCAAATCAAGGCCCGCGGAACATTCCTATTGTGACTCAACTTTTTCTGAAAAGCAAGCAACGGCGTAGAATAAAATCAAAGAATGCTGCGATTAATTTTTTGTGACCACCTCTGGATTCCATTCTTTTTGCCATCTACAACTTCCTTTATCTTACGGGGTAAACTATGGGACAAGATATTGTTTAAATATTTTCATTAATTTATAACAAAATATAAGTTCTAAAAATAACCAAAAGCCATTTTATTAATCCGCACTGATGAGTGTAAATTAATGTGGAAGATGAATGCTGTAGACGTAGTAGTTTTCCCTAGGTTGAGTTGCAAAGTTAATGAAGTTGACAAAACGGCTAATTTTTCGGTGCGCGGAGTCATTTATTGCACTGGCCGTGTCTACATTTTTGAATTTTTTTGTAATAAAATAAATCAGAATTTAGGATAAAATTTCCTTTAAAATGACGTATAGTTCATTATTATAGCAAGCAGTGAAGCCAGGATATAAATTTGCTAAGTACAGCGGCACATCATTTTGACGCCGACAGTAGAAGAAAACGCTGTCTTCTTGGCTGGCACTCGAATGCATGAGGATCAACGTTGCTCTATATTTTCATATTTCCTCCCTTGATTTTAAACATCATGGAATTTTCTATGTCCTTCCGTAACTGAAATTGAACAAGTGCCATAAATAATTTGAGTCCATCGTAACCATCGAGAAACACCTATCTCCATTTTTGTTGAGAAGTTGAGTTTTTATTCTACGGCGGCCGAATTATCAAAAAATCTCAGTTTCATGGAATATGGAAATATTCTCCTTTAAACCCAACGTGGCTCTTCCAAACCTGCAGTTACTGGGCTTGGATCTTGGACTCCAACTGAACTATGACGTCACGACCTAAGATTATTGGGGCGGTATTTTTTAGCCCGTGAAATTCGGGAGACTTTTGGGAGTCATTTTCTAGTGTATAAACTTAATTTTAAGCGGAAAAAAGTATATTGCGGTACTAAGTGTTTACTGTAGTATATCAGCATACTGTTTATAAAAAGTATGCAATTTCCCTAATCAAAGAGTATTTAACCACAGATTAGGCATAGGAGTAATCCACTACAAAATGTAATGTTACTGAATATGATTTTAAATTGCTATCTAATTGGAATGTTTTTGCCACTCATAAATGCAGAAATGGCTGAGAGTTTTCCCTGCATAGGGCTTACACTGAAGAACTAATTTCCTCACTCTACTTGCCACTAAATTACAGCAATTGGCCAAGATAGGTTACCTAGTATATAATCCAAGTCCAATACTTATTTTAAAAAATCAACCACCTTAATTACCTCCAATTACAGCTTCAGTTTCTATTCTAAATCCTCTGCCTTGATTCATAATATTGGAATGGAAAAACACCCACAGCTGGTTTGACTGAGATATGATGGCATCTGGGATGTTAGTGCCACAATATAATCCAATCAATGGAGATTTAGGACTCCCACCATTTCTTACTTGCACATAATCATTCAAGCAATTATTTTCCAAACTCATGTTGGTTACCTTTAACTGAAAAAGAAGACAAAAATTATTCATCGTAAATTTAGATTCATCGTAAATGGATGAGGAAGTAAACTTTATGACAATCAGTACATGCATATATTTGCTAAGTTAAAAATATGTTTTATTAACAAATATGGTGCTGAATTAAATATTTGATGACAGATTTTGTGTGTAGAAAGAAAATTTGAAATTTTAAAAAGCATGCCCAAAACCAGGTCAGAATGTACGTCAAATCCATTATTAATCGTAGATCTTCTACACATTTATAAAGTTGGCACACACTAATTACGCACATACGTTATGCATAATGTAGCATATGTGCTGTTTGGATAACTTTTAATACTTGAAGAAAAACAGAAAGTTATTTACCTTAATTTGCTGTCCTTCTGGATAGTTGAGAGCCCAAGCGCAATCCACGTTTGGTGGATATTCTTGTGGATAGTTTGGACTAGTTAAAACTTCATTTGGCCCCACCAAAACTCCTCCACATCTGGATACAGAGTACTGCAAAGTGAAGTTGCTCACACCTCCTCGGTCTCGCCTTTTCAAACCTTGCCTAGCCTGGTCAAGATGGAATGAGTGGACAATACTTCTCATTATTAAGGAGCCCTTCATCGTACCACATACTATTAAGAGGAATTAAAAGTAATTACCAATGAAAACACTACAGAGGATTACAATTTTGAAGCTCCAAAACAGTAAAAATTATATGGAAATATATGTAGCAATTACAGTAAAATCCTGTTCTCAGATATTTAAGGGAGGAAAAAACCTTAAACGCTAAATGCTGAAAAATACTAAACGAGGACCTGCCACTTTTTTGAGGTTTTGGAGTATGCAATGATTGAAACTGCTTTCTATGAATTAAAAAGGTAATTTAAAGTCACTTCAAGGCATCCTATGCGACAAAAACATTTCATCGATTTTATGTGCTCTTCCCAAAGGTTGAATAAGACTTTTTAGAAACAGCCTAAAAATGATATGTGATGTGAAGAAATTTGTTTATGATATTTTAAGACTTATAATATTAATTAACTTATAAAAAATTCCCTCTCAAAATGTTACTGTGGACGTTATCAATATATGAGGTGTTGGAGGCTATGTTCTTGAAAAATACTCATCATTGCATCATTAACAATGAGCAAAATGAAGATACCGCAGAAAATTGTTAATCTGGAATTGTAAAATACAGAATATCTTTCTAACAGAAGGCAAGCTAGAATTTTGCCAACTTGATGTTTTCAGCTGTCCTGGCAAAATGACGGCCAAACGAGCCATTAAAAAGCCTCAAGTATGCACATTTTGACTTCCAAGGCTTAAAAAAAAAAAAATTAAAAAAAAAAATCTCATTTCCAATATGCATATACTATGATGGTGGGTTTAAATGAAACAAGGTTGAACCTTGAAAAACAATTAGCTTAATAGGGTGGTTTCCTATTATTATTTTTTTATTGGCTATATCAAAAGATTATTACTCCTCGAGTATGCATTTCACGCTCTTAGATTTTCCAATGCCGATATCTATTTTTTGCGATTAAACGAAAAGTGAAAATCAAGCGCACGAAAACACGACAGCTAAGTAGGTATGATGGGAAAAGTCCATGTGACATATTTCTGGATCGCGCTGCCGCCCTGTGAGATGACCTTGAGGCGAGGCTTGAGCGCTGATACGACGCAGGCTGCTAGCAGGTAGCGCTTTGCTTAAATATGGGTTATCACTACCTTATCAAATGAAGGAAACTTTCCGACCTGAAACAATTTTAATAAGTGATTATTAAGAGATGTTTCCCTGAGCTCTGTGACTCATGCATGCATTGGTAATCTCAGACCATGTAAAACTCCTATCCTCTCGTGTAGAAACTAGGTCCCTTTGACGTCACGTGGAGTGGAATCGCATGGGCGCCAATCTGGCTTTTTTCAAATGAGGTTAAAATTGACCAATGCCATTCATCTAAACTGGGATTTCTAAAACCAAAGAATTTGTATATTATGAATACACTAATGGTGGGTAACGACTCGCAATCAATGCATTTCGTTTTCTTTAATGAAGGAAACTACCCTATTCTGGGAAGAGAAAAGCTTTTATCTTCGACAGAATGGGAATTGATACGAAAATTTGTAAGTGCCCCCAGAGTTTGGCTTTTTAGCTGGTGTTATGCTGTCAGAGTTCAAGGTTTAGAGTCAATAGGGTAGTTTCATTCATCAAAGAAAACTAAAGACATTGATTGTGATTCATCACACACCATTAGTGTATTCATAATATAAAAATTATTTGATTTTAGAAATCCCAGTTTAGACGAATGTTAATGGTCAATTTCAACCTCATTTGAAAAAGCCCAGATTGGCACCCATACGATACCACTCCACGTGACATCACAGGGGCCTAGATAATATACGAGTAGTCAGGAGTTTTATATCGTCTGAGATTACCAATGTGAATACCAAATGATGCAAAATTTACCATGAAGTAAATGGCCTGAAGCTTCAAACTGAATTTCACCTTAAGAGATGATGGCTTAGTGGTTCCAATGGTGACATAACTGACAGGCTATTGGGAGATCTAGGATTGAATCTCAGTTTAGCCGAATGATTTTTTCATTACCATTTTCATCCTTTGAGTTTTATAAATAAAATTTCATTAAATATAAGTGATTGCTGAGAGAATTAGCAAAATCTTAATCAGAAAAAGCATTCTGACAAGCTTCTGCACCGCGATGAAACTATAACAATTATTCTACCCACACTGAATGATAGCTCATTCAATTCTAGGGAGTGTATAAGATACCTAGTAGCAGTAGAAGAAGTGATAGAATAAGGGAGTCTTCTCCCGAAGGTTGGGGAAAAAAAACTATAAGATCAGATGGATTGCACAAATGACCCTTAACGAAAAACTGTTAAAAAACTGTTGAAAATTTCAACAGTTAATTGGGACAACTGTTGAATCCAACAGTAACTGTTTAATCCAACAGTAACTGATAATCCCAACAGTAACTGTTGAAGTCCAACAGTAATTGTTGAAATCCAACAGTAACTGTAGAAAATCCAACAGTAACTATTAAAATCCAACAGTAACTGTTAAAATCCAACAGTTTTTTCGATAAGGGGAGACCTTTCAGGGACTCTAAACCAAATGCTCAAAGGACAGGATAATTATATAAAAATAATTAGATAAAAAATTTTGAATTTAATCAAAGATATAAAATGCTCCATTTGAGTTACACAAAAAAAAGTCATTCATGGAAGAATTTTCAATCAGATAAAAATAATAATCTGAGCCCCATTTCAAAGAGGCTTTTGGGTATCACAAATGCATACAATGAAAAAAAGATATAGTGGCATTTCTCTAACATCTAAAACACAACAATTTAGCAATGAATAACAATTATACTTAAGAAGAGAGAATGGACAGAGAGAAAATAGTCATTCTCTAAAAAATACTTATTGTGAAAGGATCAAAACATTTGAGTTTCCAAAATAAACTATACATAGGGAAAAAACATGCTATACTGATAAAGAAGCAGCTAAAATATTAATAACAAGATACGTACCATAATTTTTGTTATTGGGTATGGATTGGCAGTAATTATTTGTGTAGTATAGTTACCACAGAACTCATCAAGAGGAACGGAATCTCCTGTTAAACAATAAAACATTACGTGGTTTAGTTGATACCATTCATTTTTCACTATATCTAGAGAGGCTTCATTTAACAATCATATTCAGCCAAAAATACATGTATGAGTTATTTAGGAATATGTAACTCAATTCTCATAAAAAATTGAAGCTTAGTTTAATCAAAGGAATGAGATATAAATGAAGAAGCCCATTAAAAAATTTATCAGAGAAAAAAGTAATTAATCCCTTATAAGCACTTACCATTTGTGATTATAAGTGAAGTTGGGTTGTAGCGGCAAGTGCCAGATCCAGCCTCACCAATCTGAGAGTTGAGCAACGTAAGAGACAGAGTGTAGTTGGAAGGAGAATTTTCTCTGCGCTCCCAGGTACAAAAGAAAACACTCATATTGGCTACTCTCGGGGATGTAATGATACCAGAGGAAGAGCTCAGATCACCTTCACATACTACAATTTTAAAGAGAGAGAACAGTATGAGGTAATTAATAGAACAGTTTACGAACTTATCTAGTAACTAATTCTAGATCCTTGATATTCACGAGTTTTGAGAAAAGTTTCCACATTACACATAGGTAGGTATTAGCCAAGAGACTTGAGGGCATTGGCAAAATTTTATCCAGTCATTCATAAAGAACTTTTCCCAATAGGCTTCAAAGAGAAGCACCATTTCAAAATATTATGTGGATTATGCCTGGTGTGAGCATCCAGTTGTGTATACCCACACAATTGAAGGGTAAATATTCCACACAAGAAAATTCATTTAACAAGACCAGGAGTCTCCAAAATACGGCCCCCGGCCCGCGAATGGCTTTCATCCGGCCTGCGCAATCGTTTCAAGTAGCACCCGATTCTCGCTCGTTTAACCCTGTGAGATGCCGGAAGGAGCATTGCAACGCTGTACTGCACATCAAAGTCACCTTCAACTGTTCATTACTAAGAAATACGCCACCGGATACTTCAGTAGATGTTGATATCAAATACTTCAGTCATCGGCAAATTTGCTATCCGGCCCGTGGGGCAATTTGGAACTTGGAATGTGGCCCTCGTGGCCTAGTAAATTGGAGACCCCCGACCTAGACCAAGAATCAAAGCTGGATCTCCTGATCATCCAGCAGATGTTCAACCACTGAAACTACCAAAGTATCTTCTTTCTCTGTGGAGTTTTAATGGCTTGAGGTCAAGATGGTTTATGCTACCAGACATACAATGCCACAGGGCAGCGTGACTGTGCACATAGCACCATAATCCCGAAGCTAAAGCCAGACATTTGAATCCTGGACTATTTACCAATACAATATTCAAGGAAAAAACAATGGGCTAACCCATGGAAAACCTTTATAGAGTCAGAGAATAAAATTTGCATTAAGTTGTGAAAATTTCACAGTGGAAAATTCATTTGCCTTGACTGGGATTTGAACTTGGATATCGTGAATTCCTACCTCATGTTCTACCACTTGAATTACTAAGACATCTTCTTCCTTTGCAAAATTTTGTTGAGTTTAGGCTACAATCACTAAATCGTAAATAGTATAAAATAGTATAACAGTATATAAAATACAAAATATCTTTGTTATACCACCAATTAAAATCCAAAGTGCCTGAAAAGGACATACAAGAGGAAGGTTTTTCCATTTTATTACTGAAGGCTCAACAGAGATATGATTCCCTCTCCTTTCCATAAAGAATATCCGCTGTGCTACCATGGGCACATAACTCCTAAAATATAAAGATATCATTTGACAAGTCAAAAAATTAGAATAGAACTGATGTTATTTTAACACGTTACGTACCGGGGTATTTAAATTCCTAGGAATGCTGAAATTGGAAATAAGTGCCTTTTAGGGCATAATGCCTTTGGTTTAAAGATGGTTAAAAAGCTAATTTTTAGAATATATCTTTATCCAATCAAACGTTATGATGCATCAATTCATTATGAATCACGAACAACAACTGAAAACGTACTGACGAATACGTATTGTACACTTTAAAATTGTTTAGGTTGACGCACCTAAATGACGAGAATCTTCGTCATCCGTCCGAAACGTTCGGGAAAAAAATGACGAGAATTCTCGCCATCCGTACGCAACGTGTTAACACTCAAACTTTATAATAGCAAGTTTTATGGCTCTTCCTCCAAAGATTTGACTCCTGCCAGCCCTGGCATATCAATGCCCATCTAATTGGTTGATGTAGATGTAATCCAACTAGGATTTCAGTTCTTGCCTTCAATCTACCAACCCTCAAGTATCTTCCCAGGCATTCCTTCATCAACATATTTTTGGAAGCTCTATCACTCGTAGTAAATAATAAATATGACAGAAATAAGAAAGTAATGAGCATCAGTATGTTCAACTATAATTATTTAAAAATTGTATTTTGTTTAGGGTGTGAAATTTCATAATTTATGATGCATTGTGGGAGTTGCTATTGGAAACAAAATAGACAAAATTTGCCATTTTAAAAAGTGCACAAAAAATCAGCTCAGATCATAAGCTGAATCAATCAAAAAATGGGGGTCTACCATATTTTCATTGAAAGAGAAGACATTAAATGAAGTTTACACAACTAAAAACTTGATGGTTTATAATAGCAAATTTTACAACAGTTTTTTTTTTGAATCATTGAAAATACACCTCATTTATTTTGATAGTGAGGATAATTACATGTTATACATATGCAAATTTGCCTCAGATAAAGTCAGGTAGAATGATTCCAGATTCATTGATAAAACTGAAAATGAAATAACACACACAAATAAGAAATTATTGTATTGAATAATGGCTAATTGCCCAAATAGTTAGAAGTTGGATGGGGTTTGCAAACAACTTTTGGGCTATTGCTTGCACAATTAACAAATTTGTTTGTAAGCTTTCCCAGCTCTGCCTTGGATTAAAGATTTAATGATCCTCTAATTTAAGATGAAAAAAGGGGGACGGATTTGAAGATTGGACTGAATCTTGTCCCTTTCCATGAATTTATTCAAATTAAATCCACTGACAGACAGGCTCAGGCCATCACTACTTACCGGTGGGTAAATCAGAAGAATATGTTGCTCTGAATCCTCTATGATTGGAAGCATACCTGGGCCAAAAATAAACCATCATGGTATTTGATGAAGATTCAATAGGCTGGGGTATGCCTTGTCCACATAAAATTTTAATCAAATTGCTGAACCCTTCTCCATTGAAAAACTGTAAAAGAATTATACATAACAGAGCTATGCCAAGTAAATAACACAATAATGACAAGATATAAATAAACACTATTACAATGAAAAAGAAGACGTTTAACTCACAGCCAATCGCTGAGAACAGTAGGGTGCATTTCCAGCAAGATCTAAGTCCTGGAACTCAACTCTTATTCGCCTGCCTTGTGGAACACTTATATGCCAAACACATACTCGCAAGTGAGCAATAGAATTAGGGTAGCCAGGACTTTCCAGAATTCCTGATGGCATTCCTTCCAATCGGCCTCCGCAAGCTGAAAAATGGACAACGGGGCATGAATCAACAGTTAAAAATTAAAAGATGAATATATCAGATAGTGATAGTTAACACTTGGTGATTTCAGCACCTGAGAAACCAGAGGATAAGGTGAAGGGCTTTTCTGGAGCTCAGAAGAGCATGAATACAAGAGAAGCAAAAATAATACTTTGCAAAGATACAAACATTTAAGGGATGAGTGAGGAATGAATAGCAAGTTTCAGGATATATGACACTGTTGGTATTTTCTGTGTGATAATTGAGACAGAAGGAACTTTTCCATCGCCCTCTTTGTACCCAAATACATTAAACACACAGGCAAGTTATACATGGAGATAAAGCATACAGTGGAAGTTCATTCTCAGGAGTACAGCATATTGCGAAAATCATATTATAATAATATATATATATATACACACACACCCATGCCTCGTATAGTGCAATTTGGATAAAGCACAAGTTCGTTCCTCGGGGAAACATCGCAACACAGTGTAGCCTAATCAAAAAACTTAAACGCTCTCATGATAAAACGTGAACTTGCGCTAAGTACACACGAAAATGCTATCATTTTACTCATATTGATATTATTGCTTGCCTCAAATCTTCTTTTTCGTTTATATATTAATCGAAATCCATTGCTATGCAATAGTCAAAAGTATTTCAGTACTCGTCATAGGGTCCAGATAGCCGGCCTACCGAAGTAATTTATCTTGTCTCCTTAAAAGAATGATCACAGTTAATTTAGATCATTAATTAAGCATGGAGCTAGTGGAAATGAGTTTTTTTTAAGCAATAGGGTTTGAGACGTAATTTTTGCCGTCATAGGTTATCGGGTGATTGACTTCCAGGCAGAGGGTCTACGCCAAAGCCTTCAAGGTCATCGGTATTCACGGGAGAAAAATGGAGCGGTGGCCGAGTTGCGTATGAATAGCATCAACACATAAAAGGGTCCGCTATGGAGTCTCAAACACAATGGCTTCGTTCCCTCCCAGCAGTTGTAGGCCCTCTGCGTCTCAGGAATACAGTTCAGCAGTAGAAGGTGATTTTGATAGAGCCATACAGAGTAAAAACCAAGAGGAAAATGGCAAAAAATAGGAATGTGGGTAGAAAAATCAAGAAGTTATCAAGAAAAACCATAAACCTAGAAGAGAAATTGAAAGAAGTCAATTGCTTTGAAAATGGAGAGCATCAAAGCGATATTGCGCGGAAGTTTAAACTCACGATGCCTTATTCAGATTATAGACGAAGTTAAAACATCTGTGACCTCAGCCGCACCAACTTCAACCAACGAGTCAACACATACGGAAAGTACATTGTGAATCAGTACAAAAATATGAGGGTTGTAATCGTTCCGAGACATTTAGTGAAAGCTTCGGTTGGTTCCATAATTTTAACCGGCATGCAGGTATTTTCAGTGCGGCGATATCAGGTGAATCTGCAAGTGTTGATAGCGCAGTCACCGCAACATTTTCTGAAGAACTCCAAGCTGTGATTGAAAGTGGCTCCTTTCCCCCTCAACTACTTTTTACTGTTGACGAGACGATATTGTTTTGGAAAAGAATGCATTCTCCTTCATTCATTTTCAGGGAAGGAAAACCTGGGTCAGGTTTCAAGGCATTTAAAGACTGTTTCACGTACCTGCTATTGCCTTGGAGGACTTCAAATTAAAATGATTTATCATTCATGAACTCCGCTAGCTATGAAATGGCATTCAAAATAGCATTTGCCGGTCATTTCGATGAGCGACAAAAGGGCCTGGGTGACACAATAGTTGTTTTAGAGTGGTCTGAAATATCGTCAACCGGCAATGCATTACGAATCCCTGAGATAGCAAATGTAAGCCCACCCGCACAACAGGAGGGAATTTCAAAAGCATGTACGAATTTTTTTTAACGTGAATAAAAGTCTTTGAATGCATGCCTACTATCTTTAAAGATATTTTAAACTGTAAAATTTATGTAAATAAGGTATTATAAGGCTATTTATGGGAAATTAGATACCCAACACCTATGCTACCAGGTATGCATCCCTATCTTCCCAATGTTAAAACGCTCTCGTATAACGCAAATTCCTATAGTGCAAAGACCCGAAGGAATGCATCCCTTGCGCTATACGAGGGATGGGTGTCTATATATTAATAAAATAACAATAAATATAAGTACAATGAATTGAATTAAAAAAAGAATGTTTACTATTTTGTATAGGTCAACATCGTTCACAGCATCTGCCGCTTTCAGTCATGTACCACATCCCCACAATACAATACATTAGTTATTACAATAAGGTAGTTATTTTTTATATGACCACCACAGTATTTACTAGAGATAATTTACATGGTAAAACAACAATTTGCCAGGTCAGCCAGTTATCAAGTAAAACATAAGGGCATAACAAGGCCAATAATTCCCTGTCATGGTATGCTCTTGGCATCACGGGGTTTATCTCCTTAGGTCAATGCATAGCTTAACTTGAAAGTAAACAGGGGTCATCCATTTTACTGGCAATGGTGGAAATAATAACTAGAAAAACAGGCGTATGAAGTTTCTTTTTCCAGCCCGCAACTCACCCAATATTTTTACATTTATCCAAAAAAATTGAACCTTATATTGTTTTTTTTTTCTCCTGACAGGATATAAAATTGAGTATAAAATGGGGTAAAAATGCTTAAGTGTCACAGTTTCCATATATTTTTTAAATTTCTAGTTCCACCTGAAGAGATTGGATTTAAATACCCAGTCCACAACATATTAAAACTACTTATGGAAACAATAACAGACCACATGCGACACTAACATATCTCAATCCCGTTTACACGCCCCCTTGAACTCAAGCGATTATTGACTCATTTTAACATAAAGAGGTAGTATTTGATCCTTCTACCACAAACAACTACACACGTTAAAAACCTTAAGGTGCAGTAAAACAAAACCAGTCAGAAATGAAAAATGAAAAATACATTTGTCCAAGATACTAAAAAAAGGAACTAGTAGTAATAAGGTAGCTGGAGGAAGATTGCCAATACAAAATGTCCATATTTTGGAAACATTCATTATGGGACTATAAAAATTAATCATAGCTTTCAAATAGTTCCATGGTAAAATTTTCTTTAATTTCCTTGTGATTAACATCATACTTACATTCCATGCTGTTATCAAAAGTGAGGCTAAAGCCTTTGAAGCCGGAGGAACCTCCACGAGAGACAAGTTTAACTTCTACTTGGTTAGATGATGCCTCTATTGGAGAAGGAACACTGGATCCACAGATAACTGCTAGGATTCTTCCTGTGGAGAAAGATGATTGGTCAAATTTTATACAATAATCATCAAAATATGTACTTAATACGGTTGTACACACCTGTCAAAACTTGCACGTTGAATGCTAAAAATAAATTATATCTAAAAATACAAAAATATTAAATACATACAAGTGTTAAACCACAAATAAACTTCTACATGATCAAAGCTGTGAAAGTCATCTGATTGTCGAGCTTTAAGAATTTTAATAGCTGGAATTCCCAAACTGTTTGGGTTGCAAAAAATATTAGATCTATAATTTTCAACATCACAAATTTCTTATGCGTTCAAAAGAGATGTATGTACGTAGTTTTTCACACACGCAAATTTTCTCTGGTGGAGGGAAGATTTGTTCCATTTGGTTAGAAAATGAATTTTGAAAATAATTTTTGCAATCGGATACTGGGAAAACTTGCTGCATTGCACTTAAAATTTTCGAAATTTTCATATTTTTGGGTGTTTTTCGGACATAACTGTGGATGACGTCACTCTGGGATTATTCTATCACTTTTCTTTTATTTTACTAAGACTCAATAGACAATTCTAGTGTATCACCTTAAATATCTTTCATTTCTGCTCTTTGGTTCCCGGGATATCGCACCAAGATCAAGCGCATGCCACCCCAGGCAGACATTTTGGGTAGCATAGGGGTTGCATACACTTAATATTTGTTGATCATTCTCACCCATCGTAAAAACATAGAATTCTGTTGATAAACTTATAACTTTGTCATATAACCTTGATTGTTCTATTTATCACTGTTTCTTGCCAAAATGGGCTTGTAGCAGTGATTTATTCTCAATAGGTGTTTCCATCTAAATTCAGCTTGAATGTTAGCAAAATCTCTAACTTTGGGGTCCGGGTAGCGGCGATTAATAACATCCAATTATGAGAAATTTTGGATCTGAGCCCTGTATATAAATCGGCTACTTTCCCGCACAGGGCATATTTGATCCTGAAAAAAGTCATTTTTCGGCCCATACTAGGCTACAAGGGCCTGCAAAGGGAGGATACTATGTTGCCTATGGACAGATTGCTAGGTGATCACCCGACTGGTCGCATGTGTGTGGGTAGTGGAAGGGAAGGAAAAAGGATTGAGGCAGATTGAGGCATCCACAGATCAAATCGTTGGTCAATGAGGCAGATAATCAGGACCCAAGGGGGGTTCTCTGAGGGTTACAACGCACTGGTGCCGGGAACCAAGTCAGAGACTTATATGCCTGTGCTCCCGGGGAGAGATTTGGATGGGAAGGAAAAAGGAAAGTGGTGCTGCTGCAATAGGAGCCCGATGACGCCTCTGGGATAGGGTTGGAAGGGAGGGACGGGGTACACCCTTGCCTCTCTAGAAGTGACCAGGGCCCACTAAATAGCTAAATCCGGCACCAGCCATTAATGCGCCAACGATTTTGGAGGATTTTCCTGTCAAAAAGAAAAACCCATCGATCAAATCGCTGAACTGCCAATGAGGCAATGGGAACAAGGCACCTAGGGCAGGCTCGCGGGTTACTCTCCTGGGGCAGGGATTCTAAGCGCTAGCTTTTTTCCTCTGCCCACAGGAGGGGGAGGACGGGAAGGAGAAAGGAAGGAGGCGCCGCCGCGATAGGAGCCCAACGACGCCTCCTGGGAGGGGATAGGGAAGGAAGGGAGGGACGAGGAATCCCGCACCGTCACAAAGGCGGGCGGGTCCTACTACTAACGAAACCAAGCTTACGCAATTAATGTTTGAACAATCTTGGAGGACCATTCTATGACGAAGAATGATCCAACGATCAAATCGTTAGATTGTCAATGAGGCAGAGACTATGAGGGTTCGAGGTAAACCCTCTTAAGGGTACAACGCACCGGGGCCAGGAACCAAGCCCGTGGCTTATATGCCCAATCACCCGGGGGGGGGATGGAGGGGTAGGAAAAAGGATAGAGGCGCCGCCACGATGGGAGCCCGCCGACGCCTCTGGGAAGGGATAGGAGCGGAAGGGAGGGGACGAGGGAAAAACACCCCAACGCTATAGATGCGAAGGAGGCCCTACTACAGTAAAACCCCTTATTTACACTTTTCTAGGGATCCAAGAAAAAAGTGTAAATTGCGGGAAAATGCAAATTGTGGGAAATAGAGAATTTTCACTTTTATTCACATACTGGCTTTGGAAATGTTAATTTTTTAATTGTTCACTAAGCATTATTCCATAACATTGCTTCCCTCTGAAGCACAGCTGGCAACAAAAATTAAAAAATAATCCTGTTTTGTCTGCATTAAAAACATCTTTTGGGCTGTAACCTTCCAGAAGTCTAATATATTCAGATTCTTTCCACTGAGTTGCTGTCTCTAAGTTAACATCTTTGCATTCACCACTCACCATCTTGTATACAAGACTGTACCTATTTTTGAATCTATCCAACCAACCATTATAGATGCCGTGGAATCTTCGATTCCCAATCTTCTGGGGAAATACATTTTCTCAAGGGCCTTTGGGCCTGTTTACATGATACATTAATGTCTGCTTGCATGAATGATTTTGTGGACCGGAACGGGACAGGAAAAGTACGAATGTAGGCAGGGGCAGATCCAGGATTTTTCTTTCTGGGAGGGGCACAGAGGGTCTGACAGGCAAAAGATCTTGTCTTAATTGAGATTAAAAACAAGATATAACATATAACAATGACTTTACTAAATTCTCTTTATTTTTATATCAAAGTTATTCTCATTGAATTAAATGATTGAGCCTCCTTGAGTAAAACACAAAATAAAGCGAACGTAATGATGACCATCAGGGACGGATCCAGGATTTCTTTCTGGGGGGCACAAGCAAGGACATATCCAGGATTTTGTTCTGGAGGGGGGCACAATGATACCACGTTATACAAAACGAACGCAATGATAACTGGACCGTATTAAAAATCTTGCATATTTTTAAAGTGTCTGGGGGGCACATGCCCTCCCATAGATCCTCCTGTGATAACCGTATTCAAATTTTGTCTATTTTTTAAGCATCTGGGTGGGGCACATCCCCCGCCCCTAAATACGACTATGAATGCATGAACCAAATTTGAACAGGTTCTATTTTCTGTTCATGCATACGCACTAGTTGGGTGAATACACGATACATTTTCATGTTCATAATTTAGATATTAACTTGTACGGGTTAATTTACTATGTAAACAGGCCTTTAGATGACACGCATTTGCAGGAACATTGATGATCTTGCACCTAAAAACTACTCTTTTAGAATTCATTCTATTTCTTCTTACCTAGAATTCTTCACATATACTCTCTTTTTTGATAAATTTCCGCACTGGTTTGCATATTTAACAATGGCATCGCGATTTTTCACCACGAATTTGTTTGAATCGATGCGTGTTCCGGTGTGGGAATCAACTAGCTCTAAAATTTTCATTTTCTCGTCAATTAAAAATGTCCGTTTTTCACCTCGAATTTCCATTTTCAAGCAGGATAAATTCTATTTCCCGTACTAATTGAGGATAACTTGCCAACACACGAGTGTCTGAACTACTCCTCGGCGATCAAGTGCGTAGTACAAACGGTCGTGCGACTTCATAATTTTTTAAAGTTACAGTCGTTTGCGATACGCTGCTATGTGAATGGGATAATTCAAGTTTAAATAAGTTTTTTTAAGTATTTAATTAACCCATCTACGCTACGCAACTGTTGAATGAAGTCAGCGCAAATGATGACAAGTTTTATAGTTCCGGCATTTATCACGTTTCAGCACGTCTGGTTTTCTTTCAAACTCTCGTATCAAATTATAGGCTACATGATTATTGTCAACATTGCTTCAGGAGTTCTTGCATTGTAATTATTACATAGCTCGATTGCTCAAAACACCTACTTTCATATCGTGAATCTTTCCGCCGATGACAAAAAACGAGATGACGTAGTTCAACTTTCCGACGTTAGTGGCGTTCTGTCCCGCCACATTCAAATTCTTCCCGAAAATAGTTCTCATTGCGTTTCTTTCTCTTGGATTTTTAAATACAAATGCGCGAAAGGAAGCCAAAAGATAGTTTTTAAGAGCTGATATGCACGATTTATTGTTTTAGTAGGCAAATAATTTTTTTTAGCCGGCACGTCGTGATGCACATGGCGGGAAAACGAAAAAAACACAGCGTAAATACAGGGTTCTATTTACATTGGAGAGATAGGAAATATGAGGGGACCCAGAAAAAAACTTGCAATTTGCGGGATAACGCAAATACGGGGTTCTACTGTAATTAGCGAAACCAAGCGTAAGCTATTAATGTTCTACCAATCATAGTGGATTTTCCTATGAGGAAGAAAAATCCATCGATCGAATCGGTAGATTGTCAATGAGGCAGTAGGAAACCTTTGGAAATATTCGTTACATACAGTAGGGAACATTCACGATATGCCCTCTCTCTCACATGCTCTCACAGAGGCGGCCACAATGAGTTCGTTTTCACGCCAGTTGTAAGTTTCTTAGAGTCAGTTGCAGGTCAGTAGACTTGGAAGCCTCTAGAGACTTGCAGGCTGTGCACGAGGCTTAGATTTCTTGAGCCTTTAAGATTGACACTGAGAACATCATATTAGAATCCCAATATATTTCCCAGTCCGACAGAAGCAATAAATTAAGGCATATTTTCCCAAAAAGATTGGAATGGGAACTCATTTTCCCCCAAAAATAAAGGTCTTTAATAAATTCTTGGAGTATTTCCGTTTAAAGCATTTCCTTTTAATTTCTTAATGGCTGGTGTTCTAACAACCTTCGCCACACACATATTGAGGCGGCTTGCAGGGTAGCATGTAGTGTAAATGTAGAGTTCACCTGGGACTAAATTACAGGCATAAGAACATCAACACAATTAATGCAGGGGAATTAGTAACTCTCCTAGTGGCAACTCATACTTTTTTTTCCAACACACAAAAGGTTTCACCCATGATTTGACCTGGGACCCTTCATCAGCTAAGCACTCAACCCATTAAAATTGTTCATAACATATTTACATGCTTCACTTATGCATTAGAGAAAAAGCGTAAAAGGAGATATTCAGTTGCGGGATGCAAAGTCTCTTCAAAGATGACTATGGTGCCACCACAGGATGTCATTAAGTCATGAAAAAATCGCATTTCCATTCATTAGGTACCATGTCGTACAATTTTTGATACGCTGGACTTTGAATTCAAAGGAGTTAGTTTTATGAGCCTCATGAATACTGGACATTAGCTTCTACTTCAAACCGAAAGGGAATCGTTGGCATATTTATTCTGTTACATCAACCAACTTGCTCGAACGAATTATTTTCATCCTTCGCGGTATGCATTTTTCATGTCGCAAGTGTAGTGCCTGGTGGTATACTGCCACAGACTAGACGGGTAGGTTCTGCACATTTTTGATGCACGACAACTCGCTTTAATCTAATCATCGTCACGAATTTCAGATATTACGCAGTTTTCCACCGGCAAGGTTTTAAAATTCGAGCTGTTTAATGTATGGCAATGTATGGCTCGCCTATCTTGCTTTGGGGCCTCAAGGTTCTGAATCCGGCATCGGTACGGATGAATGAATCAAGAATATGGTCGAATTCCGCTAATTTGCTCAAGCAATAAGACCATTTTACACTGGCTGGCACAAGTAATTTATTGGATTCCTTAAAAATACAGTCGGTTTCTTTCAGTTGTCCGGCAATTTTATTCACGGTTTGTGAATAGGACGAATCTAAAAAATATAAATGGAGATTTTATTTATTTCTATTCCACCGAAAACAAGACCCATCAACCGTTAACATCCGCGTTATTAAACTAATACACAATTACACGTGCACAAACAACCATGCCCTGGATAATAGCAACCTATTCAGGTGGGATCGATCGCGCAACCTCTTATTTGCTACGCGAGGACTTTGCCCCACCGCCACCGAGGCCGGCCGATTACCGTTTCCAAAAGAATTTTTCACCACCACCATCACTATGCGAGAAAAATAGGTTTCCTTTCCATATAACTCTTACATGGAATTCAGGACGAGGGACAAGCAAACACGCCGCATCGTTTACCTTCTTCCACTATCAAAGTCGGAGTTTGAATACCGGCAGCTTGTAATCACCCATCGAAAATCGCGTCGGTCACCATAATTTTGGCGTATTAGTTAAAGCCATAGCCCGTTTAATGCCTCTCAAACCTTCTATTTAACTGGCTTGAAGAAAACTCCTCCCTCGTTTTCCCTCTTTTTCTCCGTCCTCCTCGGCGTCACGGCTCTTTTGTATTTTATGCAGCGAAAAAGCTAAATGGTATAGAGAAAGTTTGAGAAGGCAATGCTACAAGTTCGCACATTTGGAGGAATATAAAATACGCAATGAACGCCATGAAATAGATAAAAATTCAAATCAAGAAGCAAGCCATAAATACACATAAATACACTCATACGAAACGGAAAAAAATTCCATCGCCAGGAATGTAAACTCTGTGACTGCGCAATTTAAAAACAAGAACAATATGTAAGGAAAGCATTACGAACACATACAGCAGATATTAACTGCTCGCCGGGTGACCTGAGAAAGTATCTACGTCCTTGGAGTAATAATTAAATGATGTATACAATTAGCATGAAGGCAAGAACTCACGAGCCGTGTTTCGGCGCTTCCGTATCATAACGTGTTTACGGTATGGTTTCACTTCTTTCCACGCATAATTTAGCGAGAGATGGGAGGGTATGAAAGCTTTGGAGACATTGAGAGGATATACAATAGCTTGGTTAGGGTTGTGAGAAAGGGGATTGCAGGTCAAGAGAAAGAGGACCGATAACAAAGGGAATGCTTTGTGGAGGAGAAGGCCCAAGGTAGAAGCGATAAGGAAGAGACGGACGACAAATATTCGATAAAAGCAATCGCCTCTAAAGGTATTTAGTTAAATGAAAATTTGGAATTGCTCTCAACGGCCACACTTTCGACAGTAGTTTGAAAAAAATATAAAAAATACATGCTCATGTAAAGTTTTCCCATGCCTGACAGGTTATTTGCTAGTTTGCCTTCCAGATTAAAAAAAATATTTCTGGTTTAAAAAATATTTTTTTATCGTCATGATGGTTTCTGAGCGTTAAACTGACTGCATTATGCTATACGCTAAAATCTATGCTCTTCGCTTAATGAAGGCGAAAGAAAGTGGACGCAGACGCGGACTATAGTCGTAGTGGAATCATAGGAACTGAGAGCATGAGAGTGTGCGAATTCTGAAGGAAAAAAAGATGGCAAAAGAAAATAATGCGAGAAGATATCGGCTTGAGATTCAAAGAAGAACCTTCGAAAGGCCTTAAAGATTACAATATGTGTCTATTATGGCGAGCAGCGCGTATTGGGCTCGGAGTCACAAATATTTTCCTGTATTCAATCAAGGACTTTTACGATGATAGAAAGAAAGACGTTATGCAGTTGAATTTCACTCGTCATGGATTGAGTCCAAGTCATGGCTTCGAATAGCAAACCAGCGATATCGGCGTCAATAAAGATGTTGAAAAAAATTTACCACGTATCAAGCTCTCTTTTTCCCTACGATTCGACATTTTTTTCGTCGAACATTTGTAATTTCCGAAAGGCTGGCGTTAACCTCGCACTCAACATCAAAAGCGTCAAAAGTCAAATTATGAAAGAAACACGCCCAACTAATGATCCATAAAATTTATCACAAGTAGCCCAACATTTTTCCACACCGGGGACAGATTTCCCGAACCTTCATCATTTCTCAGATTTTTTCGGCGGGAGAAAATTCCGACCCTCTTGTAATCCTTGTATTTGGCGCCGGTGCGTCGGCGTGTTGTAGATAAGGGAGTTCTTATCTATAGCACGCCGACGCACCAGCGCCAAATAATTCTTGGATTTGTCGGACACACAGTCATCAGGGGCATCTACGGAAAATCGTAGGATTTTTCTTCCTCATAGGGAAGTCTTCACTTTCTGTAGAAAAATTAAATTATGGTTTCGCTAGTAGGTGCCCACGTTGCGTCGCCCCAATGACGGCGTTGGGATTTCCCTATTACCTTCCATCCATCACTATATTTACTCCGGAGGCGTTGGCGGGCTCCTAATTGCGTCGGCGTCTTTTTCCTTTATTATTTCCCCTCCAAACACCTCCCCGGGTGACTGGGATAATCAGTTAAGGTACAGGGTCTCGGCCCCGCTGGTTGTAACCTTCTATGGACACACCCTGGGTCCTCATTCTCTGTTATCAAGGGCACATGAGTGAATAATACGAGGCAATTGAAAACACAGCCGCAAGGAAGCTAATCGAAAGTCTAGTTCCCAACTAGCAACAGAAGAAAAGTTGAGCGGCTAAGGGAGCCAGGGTATGAACTTATGAGGGATAAAACGATAAAAAATGCCTTCAAATTCTCACACATTACCCAGAAGTCGGCGAAAATTTTCATTATAAAAGTCGAAGCTAACTCTTGTCAACTCTTCGTCCCTCACAAAGTTCAAAATTTCATATCCAGGGAAAGGATAAGCAACATGAAACCTTACCAATAACCGTTTTACTCCTGACATTTTAATACGTTATACTCAGCCGTTACTGGTAACTAGGTTTCAACTCCCCAAAATATTTGAAAGATCCATTCTCAAATGTTGCCCATCCAAAAGAATCCCAACCCAAAGCAACCCTCCTACGCGAACCCAACCCGATTAGCCGATTTTACTAACGATCTGGCAACGGCCTTGGGGTGAAAAGATAGAATATAGAGTTTGGCGTCCTTTGGAAAATGACGTCGTTGAGATTATCGTGGATGGGTGTCTGTTGGGCACTTGACGGAACGAGAAGTGCTGCTACAAAGGGAGGTTGGTTCATGCAGATTTAGAGGTGGGGGAGACGTCTTCATTAGGTAAATACAGAAGAGGAGAAATATCGTCGACGATAGTATAATTTGCAATTAACCCTTCTTCCACAGTTTTCATTATCTTCCAATCGTTCAGGGAACCAATTCTAGGCCTTTTCCTCTAAAAATGCAATATTTCCAGCAAAAAGTATCTCTTTTGGTGACTGTTATTTAGTTGTTTCGAGAAATGGGATTTCTTAGTCCGCCAATTTATCTTGTGTTCTCCTGCTCGTAGCTAAAATGATCTCCAGCTTTCTAGATTCCATTACATTAAGTTCATTTACTTTTAATGAATACAAATTCTATCAGTTTAATATATGGAGCCCTTGGTTTTCTTAGCATTCGTAAATAACGCCTGCGGCGATAGTCAAGTCTCTGTCCATTTTTAAGGTAAATCTTGCTTAATTTACAGCTAAATATTACCAGTAATTCAATTTACTTCAACGGCTATTTCTGAGGTTGATTTCAACAGCTTTATGCAAATGATTTTGTTTCTTGGTGGGGCGCTTTTTATAAAGTATGATCTTAATATATGATCCACTTCCTTAATTTTTTGAAAGAAATTATTTAACTTTTTTCGTCATCATTTTTCAAACAGTTCTAGGCCGGAAATTATACAACCCGACAAAGTAAATTTATTTCAAACTGAAAATATGAATTAGAACTTCTTCACGTAACTGCAAACGCACTTCTCCAAAATTTGGTCTTAGAAAATTTATTTGTTAAAAACCCGGAGGAAGAACTCAAACTCGCAGGTAGGGTCCGTGCCAACAATGGAGCCAAAAATCCTTAACGCAACCCTAAAGATGACCCGCCCCTTCTCAAATATCTCCAAAATTTGTACATGTATGTTGCGTCATTCCGGCGATGAGGCTTTTTTCTTATATTAATCGAAAAGAGGGTCCCTTTCTTTTTTTCAGATTTTGATCGCGAGCGCGAGGTTCGGTGCCGGTAAAAACGCTGGTACAAACATCAAGAAATAAATAGTACCTCTCAGCAAGCCCAGGCAATGGGCAAGAGACAAAAATCCATGTCAACGCAAGTATGAAATGAAAAGGAACTACGGATATTTGCGGCTGCCCTGACTTGAATACGGAGGATAGGGCGGGGGAAAAGTGGAGGGGGCAAAATAGAGCGATAAGAATTCGAACACAGGTAGGAGACTGGTGACTTGAGCGAACTCTTATGACCCCATCGACTTGAGGAGTGCGCTTACCCTCCGTTACGAAAGCGAACAGATAAGACTGTCCCTCGAAACGACCATGGCCTCTATGATGACAAACCATGATGCATTGGCTAAGATGGGTTCAACCATTCAAGGGTGGTGTCGTTTTTTTGCGTCTTTTGAAACACGGCGTCTTTTGTGGTGAATTACAAGACGGTTTCGCATAAGGTCTGTTTAGCTATACAAATGATAAAACAAAAATTCAGGAGAAGATGGCTATTCGAGGATACCTCTTGAAGGGCATTGAGAGATGCTGGGAAGGGTAGGTAGACGAAATGGTGTTGAAAAAGGTAGGAAGTCTGTAAAAAAGTGATCTCTGGGAGTGAGAAAGACAGAATTTAGGTTGGGTGTATAGGTGCTTATTACGAAAGGCGCGGGTGGGAATGTGGAGTGAAATGAATGGTAGTATTTCTGAGGATCGCTACGAGCCATTTAATGCATTGTAAATGAAAGAAAGATAATAAATATTCCTACGAGTAGTTTAGTGATAGTTATGATGACGATGAATGATAGGGCAGGCATATCAGAATATGTTATAGGCATTAACCTGCAATTAACGAATGGATCTAACATATCACTTATGAGTCAAAGACATCTGTCCAAAGCAGTTTTTACTAAATGGGTCACACCGTAACTATTCGGGAAAATCGTTGTTGCTGTGGAAAAACAGCTCATAATTCCATTTCTCCATCCTAAGTCATATATCCCCATAATCATTTAAAAAAACAAGCCTCTTTTTTGCCAATGGTACCATTAGCATTCACGCACGATTTTATCACACAATTTACTTTGTGATGCATTCCTTATCCATAACAGCATACCATTTTGAGCGTGGGCTACAGCATGATGACAAAATCGATTCACCCTATCTTTGCTTTAAGGGCTTTCCATCATCAATGGATATTACCTATGCTGTTAAAAAATCATTTGCATTACTATAAATATAAATAAATTAAAAACAGTAATTGAGAATAGGAATCAGGTTGGAATAAAAATTTAAATGTAAAAATATATCGAAAATAAAAAATGAGGCATTCATCAGAGGCTGAAGATTTTTTCAATTAAAATCCAGGTAACACACCGCCGCATTATTGAGAGCGCGGCTGGGTTTTGGCACACAGGCGGTCATGGGGGTCCCTAGCAGACCTATCACTTAGGCATAACGAATGACTTCGCAAAATAATCCCGTCCTCAAATACCTGACTCACAGCCATGAATACTTGGATTGTAAAGGCGAATAGAAGCCCAAGGCCTTGGTCGCTATTCCGGATTCTCAAAACCTTATCTGCTCGTTTTGGGATTTTCCGAGGGAGGATTGCAAATGCACTGGATAAAATGAGCTCAAAATGCGTTTTCGTCCACAAAATTTATATTGAAATGCCTTTGTGTTGTTGATTCCGGGAAGTGGGTATCAAATGATTAATTACATCCACTTTATTCTTTTCTTAATAAACTGGTTATTACGTAAATAACTATAGTTGGGAAGTTGCAAAGAAAATCTAACATAAGTAGACATGCGAGGAATTATCATGACGAACCATACTAAAGAAGGACATTTTCAAACCTAGTATTCCTAAAAATATGTTGATAAAATAGTGCTTGGGTATTCCGATACAGTTTTCAACTGCACCATGACATGTTTCAATGGAACAAAGCATATATTTCTCCACATACAAGTTTAAATTAGCCCCCAACTCCCGAAGAGTTCCCGTCACATACACAGAAAACCGCTTCTGTCATCTCGCACTCATACGGGAAAGGAAAACCCAAGATTTCATGAAAAACCCGTTTAAATTCACCTTCCCTCAGCTGAGTTCGGATGTAAGCCTCCTTCTTCCAATTCCATCCCACCCCTTCTGCCCTCGAGTCACGGCTGCCACACACGATCGCAGGACTTTCTCCAGCGAGAATGCGTTGCGGGACATAGAAGAGAGCGTCGAATGTCTCCGTGCGAAGAAGCCTCTCCCGAAAATATTTGAAATAGAAGGTTATTCACGTAAAACAACGTACCATACTATCCAAACCAAATTCAATCTTCTCCAGGGCAGAACAAATTTTTTTTCTGGGGGGGCACAAGGGTCTGACAGGCAAACAGTCTTCTTATATTTGGATTTAAAAACAACATACAATTACAATTCGAAATATTCCCATCATTTTAATATGAAATTAAATGATTAAGGCTCCGTAATAAACAATACAATAACAACCTAATCATGACCGTGCTAAAAATCTTATCTATTTTTTTAGCGTCCGTTGGGGGAGGGGGATGGGCACGTGCCCCCATGCCCCATCCTAAATCCGCCTTTGAATCTTCTCTATGGTAAGACACCGTCGGTGGTCAGAGTACTTAGTGAATTTTTATTTTGTAAGACGATCCATCCTATACTCAATAAAATTTTGTCATAGCACTAAATAAATGGCTTGTGGAATCGAAGCACCTTTAAAAATCAAAAATTGTTTTAGGGGTAGACTTATTTCAAGAAGTATTCACAAATGAATTTTTATTCAAAGATATTAGACATCTTCAGCTACACCATTTTCAACAAATTAAAATTATAGTATTTTTGGAGAAAATGAAATGTATTTTATAAGTTTATGAAAAGGCTGAAGTAGGTAAAGTTTTCATGATCGGGAACATATTGTTTTCTTACATTAAAAAATTATATTTTTAGATAGCTTCTTAATATTTTAATTATAAAAGCTTCCAGTTTTACCTCGTGGACTCTTCGTATTTAATGGGCTGATCTAAAAATAAATCCTCAAAGTTTCCCCCTCCCACATCAGCTGATGTATGGAATCGACCCTCGAAGCCCAACGCTGTGGTCGCCCATCGGTACAAAAGAAAGTCTTCTTTGTTCACAAATAACGTAAACAATAAGCAAACCCCAGGACTCGATGGGATCATTTACTTAGTCCTTTCAAATAACTTTTCCCCGACCAGCGTTCCAACTCCCGCTTCCTTTTTGCCCTTTCCCCCAACTTTTCCATCTCCTACCTCTTTCGTCTTCGGTATAATAGGGCATCTTACACACACCATATACATTTTTAATAGAAAAAAATCTGATTCTTCTCCTTCCTCGTGAAAATTCAAAGTATTGTAAATGAATTCTCCAGTCGAAATAGGCAGCGATAACATAATACACAACGGTTAGGTCAGTCGGACGGGCGGATTTTGTCGTTTCAATCTCGGTCCCACGAGCAGAAGCCAATAATGGCTCTTGTTTACGTTAAATGCAAGGGTGACCAAATACGTAACCTCGGAGGCGACCAACAGCTTAGGTCATTTGCTTTGTGAGAAAACGGCAGGGAAGGGAGGGTGGAGACAGGGACGGATTGAGGTCGTTTTAGGGGTTCACCACTGTCCGCGGCACCTTGGTGGTACGGAACTACCTCTAAGCGATAATTCATCTTATTTTATACAAGTGGCTTTTAGATATTCTCAAATTATCTTGAAATATTGTTTGCTCACCAGAGGAAATTTAAAAAATTGAATAGGTGAGCCACCTTATGATTACCATGTTTCCCATTTCTCCAGGAATTACGGGTCGCCCCCACCCCTCTCCTATAACCCGCCACTGCTCGGAGAGAAACCCGTCGCCGTCGGCCAGCTCTGCACTAAAGGAGCCAAGGAGGTCACAGTAAAACGTCCCATACGACGGACGGGGAACGGTATCCAAATGCCCTCCATACAGCACTCAAGCAGGAATCGAACTGCCCCAGAATATTGTTTTCTTGTTCATTGGGGCCGCATCCGCCACCACCTGGATCGGCCCCAGACTCACCGGATCGGGAGATAACACTTTAGCCACCACAAAAACCCGATTCCTGATTAGCAACCGCTTCGAAGTTAAACAAAACTCATCCACGACACTGCTGACGAGCCGTCAAGGAAGAAGTTGCGATGGGCCCGTGAGGATGGTCTCTCCCTCTGAATTATTATTTTTTACAATAATTTCAAATAAAATTAATACTGAATTATTATCAATAATAACAAAAAGTAAGAATAAATAATTATGTAACAAAAATGCTGGAAATAGGTGAACCTCTACCCTCACGTTCGGAATTTTCTCACCCATCAAGAAATTTTTCCATGGAAACGACCAACGTGGGTCTAGAGCCAGGGGAGACGCTCCTCCGAAATTAGGAAAACAGAAGCCGTTTAATAAGCTCTCTAGTGCCCACTTAGAGCTCTATTAGCACTACCTCTGCATCTAGAACTATCATACTTCCTTATTTCACTTTATTTTGAACATTAAAATATCATTAGATTTCCTTTTTAAAAATCAACCTAATACATTCTAACTACTATAATAAGTACAATTAACCTTTAATTCTTCACCTAACCTCACGATATGTACCCCCCTCCATGAAAGATATAATATGCATAAATAACAGATTCCGTGTATTGGAACCTATTTCGAAATATGTACCGTAGATAGTCCCAAGCAAATGTCAACCGATAAGTAAAATCTTACGCGATTGAATTTGAAAAGATTTTTTTATAAACAGGAGCCACCCGTCGTCCAGACCCAATTCAACTGACTGAGTAGAATGAGCCGAGGAATCGGCGCCCTGTGCGGTGACTTCGGAGAAAATTCTTACAAGTCGCGCATACTGGCGTCATGGCGAATCATCCGTGAAAGCACAAGGAATTATCTCTTCCGCCGAGAAAGAGAGGATTTCAAAACGCCACAAACACCGACTTGGGTAGATATCTTACTAGCTCCAAGTCCCGGGACGCAGGATAATTGTTCCCATACTATCACAACAGTATACAGCCTAACCTGCATCGCATTCAGTCGAAGGACCGCAGAGTCTGCGGGGTGAGTAACATTTGAATGGCACACATGGTAATAGTTTGGGGCCAAGGCAGCAGCACGCGAGAACATCCCATATGCCATAGACCCAAGAGTCAATAAGGCCCCCAACCCTTCGTCAGGCAGCGTTACTTCTCCCTCCCTCTTTTCGTCCCGCCTGCAAGCCTCGCGATCAACTTAGGAGATGCAATTTGACTGCTTAAGGCCTACGGACATGTGGTGGCTCACGGTGAGACATACCGTGAGTCCAGGCGTTTGCTTGGTAAAGGAGAATAGAGCGGACGTCGAAGCACACAACTACGTCAGAGCCCTACGTCAGTGCTCCTTCCGCACTTATATAGAGCAGCGCTTCCTCCCCGCCGAACTCAGTCTGGAAGGACGCACCGACCAACATGGCTCTGTGAGTACAAATTCATTTCTTAATTTTCGTTAAGTGATGTGTATCATTAATGTTAAGTGAATATTGCGAGAATTTGGCTTTTCCATCGTTTACGAAGTGTCTGAGTTAGTGGGATGCTAATGAGAGTTGCTGATAACTATAGTTGGGAGTGGTAACATGGAGAAGTTATTTCCAGCAAATATAGCTAATTCTAGAGTAAAGGACAATTTAAATATCACTCGAGGAGCAATTGCGCTAAAATTATCTAAAGCTGGTGAATTAAATGTCAGAATAAGGTTTACGTGATCCTTTGTACAATAGTTTTTATCAAAGAGGTTGTATCGGGTAATGACGGAGAATTTGAAGGCACAACATTCTTAAGTAAACGTTAATGTCTAAAGATTCTGTTAGTATATCGGTACTTACGTCCATTCGTGGAAGTCGGCACTGTAAACTCGCGTGCAGTGTTTTTACAGGGCGCGTTTTACTTGCAAGGGAGGTCTTTGAAGTGTCTTCCACCAGATCTCTCCTATTTTGCTAGGTGATTGGAGATGGATACCCACGAGGTGTAGTTTTGGTTTTAGCTGCCAACCCTTAATACTTTAAGAAATATTAACAACTGAGAGTACCAGTGAACACCTAAAGTAATGCAACCCGTAGCGCAGCAAGTCCCTTATACATACTAGCTCTCTTACAAGAATGAAGAGCGCTCACGGTGTATCGTTGTGACGTGTGTTGCATACATTTGAGTTTTCCCTGTTACTTTCCGTCGCTATTATCTCGAAAATTATTCGTTGGCAGCTCAACCAAAACCTAAATCTCGCTGGTATTAATTTCCTATCACCTAACAAGGTTTGAACGACATCTGGTGGTGATACTTGAGGGACTTACCTTATTAGTGTTGTTGTCAACGAATTTATTTCTATAGTGTCATATTTAATTCCATAAAGTGTAGATGAATTCTCTTTTCTTGTTAGAGTGATGACTGTGCGACAGCGGAAATTAAATGCGGAAATTCGATGCGGTATCGGAGATAATTTTAGCAACGCGCGGTGGCGCGCCGACCACCACGCAGGCTGTATTTACACACATTCGTAACCGAAGATATAAAAATCTAGTTCAAATCTCAATTAAGTACAATATGACGACCTAAAATAGAGTTCTCGCACTTTACAGGCCAAACTTTGGAAACTTAAATTTTAATTTTAAGCAGACTCTGTGTCGAAGGAGCGCACGTCTAGGATGATATCTCAAGTAGTTACTAAAGTTTCTGAAAAGTAAGCTTATAATCGATGATATGTTCTTGCAGCATTGTCCGAGCCTTAGATGTTTAGGGGGGCTGCTCAATACGGTGCTTCGTTTTGCCGCTATTTAGCTCGAAGCGAATGGTAATGTCGCACATAACTTGTCCACTCGTATCCGTATTTCAAATGAGATTATTTTTCCGAAATCGTCATCTTCCGTCAAATTATCCTTTTTATGAAATAAGATTAGAAAACAATAGTAGCAATTTTTCGGTCAGGAGTCTCTTTAATTTTTGGCCAAGTAGATGTCGATTTCGAAAATTGGAAATTTTGAGCACCAATGGCTCAATTTTTAGTTTCGGACGCATTACTAATGGATTACTTCGTCATCATAATACGGGCACCCCTCTTCAACTCCTCCCCCCAAGGTTACCACTTACTCGCAGGGGAAAAAGTTCTTAATTTTGCCCAAAAAAAAGTCTATTAAGAGTGTTTCCAGTAAAGTATTTTGCCAGGAAGTTACTAAATTTAACTTAAATGATGGAGAAAAAGAACCTATAGTTACCGGAGTCTATTACTTCGGTTTTTGAGGTTTCAATGAGCTAGATGAAAGGAGGAATGGAAATATATTTTATTAATTATAAGTTTGATGAAAATCATACTAATTCCATGAAAAGGTTGACTGCCGAATTTTTCCTCTAATTGTTGGATACATTATTTACTTGACTAGCTAGATTTCAATAAATCGTATTTATATTGTGATTGACTTCTTAATCTGACTTTAGTCCATTTTTTTTCTATTACTTCACACAGAAACATCGTTTTCATTTTTTTTTTTTTTTTTTTTTTTTACAATTCAATAAAATTCTTGAAATATGATATTAGTATCATCGAGTGAGTTCAAAACACAAAGCATGTTAAATAAAAATACTTTGTTCTTTCCGTACTGCTTTACAATTGCTTTGATAAAGTTAAAAGACAATCTCAATTTTCAAGGGGGGGAGAGCAAACATTTTATTGGGTTATTTACACAGCTGTGCGGATTTTACACAATTGTTTCAGTTAACATGCCATGCCAGGAAAGCTTTGGAGGGAAATACTTCTTTTTGATTTATTGAGGTCTTTAGAACAAATATCTAGATTATACAAGGACAAGATTACTTCATGCCAGAAACCAGAAAGAAATAGTAAATTACCATACTAGTCACAATTAGTTTGTGGATTCACAATAGTTACAGGTATCTAACAGATGAATTTCAGAACAAAATGATGAGGTAACAATGTTGAAGTATTTAAATATTTCAATTATTTTAGGGCATTTATTAAAAAAAACTACTGCCAGGGCAGAAATAGTGGAGGGAAGGGTCATAGGGATCATAGCCCCCTCAACTCTCTTGAGATATATTTATTAATAATATTGAGTATAGTGAATAACAATATTTAACCAAGTAATTGGTGATGGGATTAGATGTTTTGAGGAGACTCATCCATGAGCACATTAAATTGTTGTCACTTTCTAGAATTGAGATTGTAAGGGCGAGTTTTAGGTTTGAAAATTAGAAATAAGGAATTTATAAGTAAAGATCATGTGTAATTTATAATCCTTTTTTCCACATGATGATGATAAAAAAGCAGGCACTTCTAAAATTTTAAACTTGAACAATTATACTATACATACTATCTACTAAAATTGCTATGTATATTTTTTTTTTCCTTGGCAGAACAATGAAATTCACACTCTTGGTGGTGATCTTTCTGATCTTGGCCGTACATATGGGAGAGCCAGCCAAGAAGCATAAAAAGACTGCAACCTACCTCAAAGATGGCCATCATAAGGACAAAATGGAGAAAAGAATGCCACAAGAATCAAAACTGGAAACCAAAGCTAGGATAGACAAGAGAAGCTGGAAGACATCGCAGTTGGATGAGAAGAAACAATTAGGAGATGTGAAAGACATAAAGTGGAAGGAGCAGAGGCGACCAGACTCCAAAGGGAAACATCAGCAGGGGAAAAAGCCAGAGCCTGTATCAAGTTCACTGGTGGATTCACGAAGGTGAGTAGTTAATCCATTGGTTAAATCGTGGTGCTCCTTTTTCAAATTTTGATGAATGTCATTACTCCCGATACTAGAGGAAATTTTAAAGAGTTCTCCCTCTTAATCTTCAAGATTACCAATCTAATCTTGAAAATTCAAATTCAATAGGATTCTTTCGATCGTAAGACAAGATATACCTTGAGAAAGACCCATTTTCCTAGTTATAAAGTCAAGAGAGTGAACTATGAAAAAGGAATAACCCTCTAGCGTGGAAGGTCTTGATGGCTGTCAGGTTACCTTTGAGTCTGCAATGTCCACCAATCTGTTCAGAATAACTCTAACATCAAACAGTTAATTTCTTCATTAATGATCAAAGTCCAGGACAGTTAAACCATATTCCCAGCCATCTACACTACCTGTTCATTTATTTCATAAATTACATTGCTACTAACTACTCAATGCCTTGCTAAACCTTTGAGATAGGACCAGAAACTAGAAAATGGCTCTTTCCTGTTTAATCTGATGTACATTTTTTAAAGTTCATTTAGGCTCGTATGTCAAAACGAAACTTTAGAATATATTTTGGCACTTGATTTTTAATTATAGAGAATGTTGAGAAAAAAAAATAAAAGCCAACACCAGAGCTATAATTTAGTTCTCTCAAATTTTTATTTTAACCTATACAATAGGTTGAAAGTTCCTTATTTGCCTAAGCCTAGTTCACATGGAATGACAGAGGAATTGGATACAAAATATATCTTGTCTACCTTGTTCACTTATTTAAACAATTACAGTAATTGGTGCAACTTTTATTTTTAAGGATTAATGACAAGCCAAAGAAATTGGATGACGTAAAGTGTACACCGATGGAAAAATATAAGGAAGAAAATGTAGTTACAGATGATAAGGTAATTCAAAATGAGAGTCCTACTCAGCAATTAGATGAATCCCTAGATGAGGAGGAAGATTATCCCAATGAAGAATCAGTCGCCACTCTGGATTCAGTGAAAGTGTGTGTTGATAATAAAAGTGAGGTGAAAAAGCCTCAAAATCGTGCAATTAAGAATAAAGAATCTATTCTAATACAAGAGGATGTTGATGGAAAATGTTACTACGAGCTGTGATCTGATGGATTCATTTGTATTTGTATTTATTATTTATTTATTCCAATTTTAATGTTCTTAGCTGAATTTGAATAGATCATTTATTGGTGGAAATAAATCAATATATTTCTATAGATAATTTTTCTTTCTACACTCTTCCATAGAAACCCCCCCCCCATAGTGTGCAATTGACTAAGCAGGGAGGCTGACAAAATGCTACATTGCAATCTGCTCCCGTGAGCAACACTTGTTCTGAGAGTTGACACTTTCCCATGGAATAACGAGTGCAGTCAAGGCAAATGCTCCAGCTAAGTAATTACCCTATGACTGTTTCATGGTCATTAAATTTGCATGTTTTTGATAAATTTTGGTAGTTTTTTATTAGTATTGTTAGAGGCTTTCAATTATTGCTTTCAATTGTGGGCGAGCAGTCAATAGGTTGACCCAACCCCGATTATGATGGCAGACTGTCGTTGAAATGCTGGCACTAATGGAGAGCCAGACTTGGCCGGAAACCCGGAATAAAATTTATCAATATCATATGCATGAAATACTTGAGGTTTTTCAGCACACTTGGTTGTTTTTCAGAGTGGATATTTTGACCACAACATGTCTGGTAGCTAATTAGCAGGAGTTAGCAGATGAGGAGCAGATAGTAGTGCAAAGTTCAAAATGTATTGCCGAATGATTTAATAACTCAACCAAAGCACTCAACCAATTTTTTCCAGACAGGGATGCTGAAAATATGCTATGTAATTGTTTGCTCTCATGCTTATCACTATTCTCGGCAAAGTATACTTGAAAAAATGAAATATGCTCAATGAGGGATAATAAAGTTGTATTAAGCAACTTCATTATTTAAAGATATCAATTTTAATTTCTATGCATTAACAGATTATCAGTAGATTGATTGACATCAGTGTCTATATCGAATTTTGTCTTCTACTTCTGTCATAACTCATTAATGAGACAATGGTTTGTTAGACAATTTTAACATAATTTCCAATTTATAATAACCTTGAAATATTAATGTTTATCCTTTTGACAGTTTTAAAAATAAGCCAAATTTACTTTTCAAACTGTAATGACTGGAAAGAGATTTTTACTTGACATCAAGTAAACTACCTTGCTCTACTGTGAGTTTTACCAGGGATATTCTTTAGTAATTATTATAGACTTATACATTCTGTAATGGAACTGAATATGGTCTTATATTCTTGTTGCGATGGAAAACTTGCATGTTCTGGAGACTCCCAAAGCTGCAATGGTAATTCTGAATTACTCTCAATAGGGTAGATATGTAGAAGTGTAATAGCAAGATGAAAGGGGTCCACATGATAGTATAACACGGAAAACTATTGAGATGGATGTGGGAGTCTCTAATACTTTTCTTCCTGAAAATAACTTTCTTCATGAATAATACTGCCTATCCCCAAGCGCACTCAAAATTTCTTAGAAAACTGAAAATTCATCTTTATTGTGGCTTTCCAATGAAATTTTTTATCTTACAAGCTTTACAATGTTTATAAATAATTGATGAATAACTAAAAGTCACTAGTCTTATATCAGACCTCAAAAACATTATTGCTGAAAGGTATTGCATACCACCAAGGCACTGCAAAATTTATGAACAAAAAAATTAAGACCTCAGCCTACCCCTGACTGAATGGAATAGCTTTAGAAATATTTAATTGAACTTTGCCCTTAAAAAAAAAAAGGTGTCTTTAAGAGAAGTGCAGGATGCAAGGCTTTCAAGGTCTCTATCATGTAAAATCCTTACTTAGACTTACCTGCAGCATACAAGAGAATAAAATATCTATAGGATAAAGAAAATAGCATCAAATGAGTAACAAAGGTAAGAGTGGGCATAGTTGAAAATTTTCAAAAAGTTCGCTTGAGTAAGGTAGAATAGACTTCAAGGCCCTGAAAGGTGAGATGACAGGAACACTGGGATAAAAGTTTATTTCAGAAAGGGGAGAGAAGAAAGTTTAGGTTTTAAATGGGGAAAAGGAAAGCATGATGTATTGCATTGACAGGGAAAGAAAGTTTCTCAATATGTGACTTTCCTTTTACAAATCAGCAGATGGCAGGTGTGGCCTAGCACTTTGGAAATCCAGTTTCTCTCAAACCTCTGTCAGGTCAATATGCATTGTGAATCTGCTCATGGAGCAGTGTTGCCAAACTTCAAGCATTCTCTCTGCATGTTTTTAAGCATGCCTTTCACCAAAGTGAAGTGCATTCAGCATGGTAGCTGAATTGACTTCACTTTAGGTGAATGTTGTTTGATTGTTAAAATAATGTTATGGGCATCTGTGAAGGGATTATCCTCAATATCTTCTACATGAGTAGGTATGTCTGTGCCAGGCCCAAAACACCTAAGGCCACCCATGACTCCCACGTTTTCAGTGACAAATTAGGGTGACTAGGTATATACATTTGACAATATTAAGTTCGCTCAGACTCTCTCTCTCTCTCTCTAGGTTCTTCCCCTCCCCCATCAGCAAAGCCCAAAAGTGCCCGGCCTTTCACGAAAGCCCACCCGCAAACATAAAGTTAACAGATTATAGTAAGGCAAGAGAGGCAAAGGAATTATTTGATGGAAAATGGAGAAGGCATGCCAAAAATTAGGGCAAATAAATAGGGCATTTTACAAACAATAATAACAAATTCATTAATAAGGAATTTAAAAGCTTGAACCCATGTTTTTATCAAAACATAATTTTAAGTGTTAGCCGATGTAAGATGTATTATTAAAAACTTAAAAGAAAATTTTTTGAATATTTTTCATTACTGAATATAACTAATTTTTTGGGCAAACCTTGTCGACACTTTAGCAAGGACAACATTATCACAATCTTTTGAATCACTAGGACCACTTTGCTGCATATGTGCTTTGCTGCACAGCACGTGATGCACAGGAAATGTTCTACGATTATCATACACACTTCCATTTATTTTCCACTGAACAATCAATAACCAATTAAGTTCACAACTTAAGAGACAAATTTGAAGAACCAAAATATAAAATTAAGAGCATGATCTTTTGAATTATTTTAGCATGCAGACCTGTAGATAAAGTATAGAATCAAAGACTTACTCCTTTCTTCCACTTGATTGACTGGTTGCCTAATTTCAATTTCCTCTTCATCTTCATATTCATAATCGTCATCGTCATCAGAGGTAGTAAAAGGCATAGGTGGTCTTACAGTGGTAGCAGATAACTCTGAAATAAAAGTGAAATTAATGAAAAATCTAATTTATGTAGTCTCTGTGAGTAATAGAGAACGGATTAAAATTCATAAACAATCCTTGGCTTCCACATAATGCTTTAACTACATATTTTGCACCCATTCCATTGAAAAAATAGTTATGAGGTGGGGGAGAGTAGGAAAGGGATAACAGAGAAAAGCATAAAAGGGGGAGTAAGTGCCTTTTTCGAATAGCTAAGGTAGTGAAGGAAGAAAATCCAGGGAACAGTTAATAGACTGATGGAGAGTCTAGGCTCTGTTGCATATCATCACTTCAGTAATTTCATTCTCACTGCTGAATGAGTGTGGCATTTTTTAGTGAACCCCCCCCCCAAAAATTTCTGATAGATTCCTCCAGAAATTCCTCCGAACTTATCCGCAGAACTTCTCCCGCTAAGGACTTTTCGCGCTAAGGTTTTTTGCGCAAAGGCCCTTCGACTCAAAGGCTCAGAGACTCTTGTCTCCGAAACTCTGCCTCCGAAAGCAGCCTCCGAAACCCAGCCATACCTGCAGAGCAAGACTTATATAGGACTACTGCGGAGGAATACCTACTCCTTGGCAATCAAGGGGAAATGGGTGCTGAGGCACAAGTATGCAATTGAGAGTGAGAAGTATTACCATAGTCCTATCACAACTCTCTCTCCCTCCAACACCTCACCCCACTATGTCTCTCCCCTCTAAGAATTCCAATGAATTTCCCACTGATGTCTCCAACCCAGAAGATTGAGGGGAAAATTCCGGCCTGCACGCTGTTCCCTTCTACCCCGGGATGATGCTTGGCGGAGCTGCGAGTCAACAGGGGCGATTTTTTGGGGCAGATTCGCAGCTGATTGAACATCGTCCTTTTTACCCCTCCACTCCTTGGAAAAATCCCTCCCCTCCACCCTGACACGTCGTTGGAGTACGAAAGCCCTCTTTTGCTCAGGCGCTCGTGGTAGACGAATGCCGTGACTGACATGGGTGATTTTAGAAAAATTATACAGCTTGTACTTAGTTTGGTAATGTTTCCTATGGGATCTTTAGTTATCATAGTTGTTTTCTGTAATAATTCTGATTTTGAATACTTCTACTTCAAATAGATATTGATTGAAAATAACTCGTAATTTTTGACAATTGTTTCTTGTGTGCTGATTTCTTGTTTGTGGAGTATTTCCCTGAACCAGCTTGTGACCGACGATTGGGAGTTCCCTATGTCTGGGGCTTATGTGCACAATCTTCGAGATTTAATGACGTAACCCCACACGAGACAGAAAAGGCAACAAACTGTTATGAAACACAGTTGTGCAAAGTAACATTTCATTTTAAAAGTTATTATAGGTACCTTATACATATCTCCAAACATAGTCCCCCACCCAACATATGATCACCCCCTCATTTTTGAGGCCATACACTTGATAAAATTCTCTAGAACAAAGCAAGCTTTGATGCTGAACATGTTTTCTTATCATGGAATTCTACTAAATAAATAAATTATATATGTCAGCCAAAATATTGCCAAAAATTTTATTTGATATTTTAAATTGTATTCTCACTATTAAAACTCGTGCTTTGAAATTTACGAATCTTACATTTGAATATGAGAAATAAGTACCTAATTTTATAGTCTTTTTTCTCAGTTACTATTTGAAACTAGGAGACGAAGTCTGTTTTTTTCAGCAAACCCCATCTTATCACCTTAATGTTAGTCTAAAAGAACAGAATTTTTTTATAATCTAGTATTTACATAGGTTTAAATATTATGTAAGAAAAGCACCCGTTTTCCATTTGTATCCCAATTACCACTTTTAAAGTGCTTCCAAAACCAAAAAGAAGCACTGAATAACGTGATTATATCATTGGAAGATAGTGCTTTATTAAGCACAATTCTACAATTCAACTTCACAATTTGTTTTAGTATGAGTTGACGTCATCTTGCCAACTGATTTTCAGGTACAGTCACTTTCAAAAGTCAGTCCCCACGGCCAGCGTGAGCAACTGCGGTATTCATAAATATATTTAAATAATGAAAATACCGTCGGAAGAATTAATTACATGACTTGTTTGCCTATTTCTTACCATTTTCAGGCACATTAATACTATATAATATATCTTTGCCCCGTTCATTAACAGGTCAATCTAAGTGTTTCCCCTTTTTTTCTGCTAAAACCAGAGGCAATTGGCACCTAGTGATATCATACACGTCAATGTACTTCAAATTATTATGTTTAAGTGGTTTTATATCATTAATAGAATTTACACTCATGTAATGAATACCTTGAGTCAGTCTTACGGGCGAACAAATACTGATTACATTCCTACTGACACAAACCTACGCATGCATAACATTCATCCGATAAAAATATACCGTGTTGGGTACCTGATGAATATTTCTGAATTATTAATTTAAAAAATTAAACTTATGAGCTACCAAATACTGTATATGTCTGAATATAGTCCCCCCTTTTTTTTCCAAAAATGCCCAAGCTAAAAGTAAAGGGGGGGACCATATTCAATCATATTTGCGTAGCGTTTGTCAGTCCCGAAACTTAGGTGACGACGAAAGAGGGACAAGAAAAGAATGAAGGCATCCGAGATGCGAGTATAAAAAAGAACAGAAAATATGAGATGGACGGAGAGGAAAAGAAATGAAGTGGTAGGGGGTAGGTTGAAAGTAAAGATATGGCTAGAATGAAAGGGCCTAATGCGAATGGGCGTTATTGTTAATTAAAGGGTTAAGTTCAAGTTGGAAGGGGTGCAGGCAGGGTGATTCGTAAAATCTTCATTTCAGAAGGACAGGTAAATGATGTTTTTCTAATGATACTATAAGTGGTTGACTCACAATCATTACATGTTCATGCTGCTTGCACTATTTTTATTAAAAAACACTGAGCAATAATAATGTAAGAGTATTCCCCAGAAAAAAAAAGGACAACACTTCTTACGATGCATTATTGTCTAAAAGCCTGCTATTTTACTCGATGCCAAGAAATATCTCGCAGCTTCTTTCAGCGAAAATTTATATTTATCTAAAAAGCAATTCATTAAAATTTAAAGGCAATACGATTGCTCATCCGAAAAAATAATGCAAAAAATCTTCTCACATAAAAAAATTGTCGTACCGTTAGTTTTGACTGGTAAAAAGATAAATACTTCTTCTGATTTTCTATTTACAGTATGGGAATAAGTTGCAATATTCAAAATATAGGCACTACTTGTATTCCGAATAAACTACAACTTGGGGAGTAACTGCTTTTGCACTTGTAAACGTTGAAAAAATGACTGAAAATCCTTAACCGCCGACATGGGTGAACACGAGCACGGATGGTAACCGTGACGCAAACGACAATATTTACATAGGCGAATATATTTACGTATTTTTCACAAGACGATGTGAAGAAAAAATATTGAAGTAATATGCTCGAAATGCTCTGAAAATTTTATTTGTACCATATGTTTTGTATAAGTTTACCAAACGACTCAGATGTTCTTCTCTCTTCCTCGCGCAACGGGTTACTCGCCAGAATAATCCTTATGTTCTTCTCCACTTTCTTCTCTGGTGGAATTTTTTGGCTATTTGGAGGGGGGGGAAGAGGTTCACGGGGCCTCCCTACCTCTGAAATCGTGCTTGGGTCTCTTGATGACGGTTAAAGTAGTCAAGTTGCACCATTTGTACTACCTGATCAAGTCGAATCGATCCCCAGTGGACAAGGAACGCGTAAGCAATATGCGAAGGTCGACTACGGTGAATAACGGAGACAGCTGCGCCAGGTCAGTGGATCGACTTTTGAAAGTGACTGTACATAGTTGGTTTCCGAAAACCTCACACCTGTGGCTGCTAGATCACGGAGTCAGAAAACTGATTCGCACCAATGCTTCAAAACCACTGCTCGACGTCAGAAAGTACACTATCGGGCACCGTGCCACATAGTCGCTTCTCCTACAAGTTGCCCAGGATGTGATAGCTGCAGGACACGTATCCGTGATCACTGACCGCACTCGTGCACCGCAATGCTTGGAAAACGCATACGGAACTCTCGTGAAGACATCGCATTCACAAACACGCCATCGTGCAGCAGAGGTTACAGGAAATCAAGACTTATGGCAACTTGGACAGATGTCCAACTAAACTTGAAACATTTATTGTCAGCAAGTAAATAGAATAATTTCATTTTGAAATGGGATTCTAATGGAAATAATAAGCCCGGTGTAGCCGTGCATTAAAATCCAAATACCCTCATGCTTTTGCGTCCAATTTTATGTTTTTGTAAAAAAAGTAGTGTGAACTTGTGCACAGATAATCCACAACATGGATAAACTGCAACCGGATAACTGGGAGCCTGTTGTACTATCAAATTCATCATGGAAGTAGAACTATATAAATGACCTTTCAATTAGAACTTTTCCAGACTTAATTTACAGAAAATATTGATGATACATTGAGAACATTCCTTGGTTTAAAATAATTATCAGAAAAATTCATAAAACCATAAGTAAAATACAACTACACTGAAGTAAAGCTTTTCAAATCAATTTCATACAAATATCAAGTAATTTTAGATTTTTTACCATTTCGAAATATGTAGGCCTTCTCAGTTACAACTATATGGTCTGTTGATGAGCAATTATTGTTTCTAGGAAAATCTACAACTGAGAAATTAATCCTCACTACTCCATATTGTGGGCCCTCAATGGTCCATTTGCATTCTGTATTTGATGGATATGGTGCAGGATAATGGGGTGATGTTAAAACACCACTTTCACCACGAAGTATTCCACCACATTTTGCTGAAATGGAAACAGTAAAAATCAATACTGATAGAGAAAATCTAGACTTTGATTCCATATTAGACAATATTAACTCCAAAGATAATTAATTTATACAACTCTAAATTCTGAAAAATCTAAAATTCATTAAATCATTAATACTAATAGTGCTTTTCAAGCCTCAAATTTAATGTAAAATGCATTTAAGTCTTAGAGGAAATATAAAGGAATCCTAATTTAACATTTTCAGGGAAAAGAATTCACTCATGTAATTTAAAAGGATGGGGAAATTTTTGTGGTCACTAATTGCATGGTTTTGGAAAATATATCCTAACAGAGGTAATCAGTACCCAATTACTGTGTACTGGCTTGTGAGATGACATATGAACTTGAAATGTGACAAATCATGACCCAAGTCGTGAATTTTCATTATTTCCATGAAAAATTTGGAGGAAGGATAAGTTGTTGCAAGAAAAAATAAAAGTGAGGTATTTTTAAAAATTCAACTAGACTCGATTACTATAGAGATAGTGTTTGTAGGCTTAAAAATCTTACCAATTGAAATGTTAGCTTTAAACCCATTTCTGGGTTCCTGTGCGTCAGTGAAATACTTGACAAACATAATATTTCCAGTAGAAGATACTGTCCCCGGCTTTTCAAGGCAAAATGATCCAAGAACCTCTGCATTTTCCGTACCACCATCACGGATTTCTACATAAGCTTTTTTGCACCTTAAAAATGGAAAAATTAAAACAGAGCATCATAAATACAGCATTTATATACTTCATAGATTCCATTCAAACCCAAGCTTGATTGGCACCAAAAGATGTTTTTTATCTCTTCATTATCCTGATTATCCTAAATTTTTTAATCGGCGAAAGTTAAGGGGAGAATTTAAACTAAAATATTAAGAATTTAATGTTAAGAAAATTTACAGTAACATGTGATTAATTTTGTATTTATTTATATATTTATCTTGCTTAGTACTGAATAATTTAAGAAAGCTCTTAATATACTCTGAAATCACATACGAGCCCACAAATAAAACATGGTAGTGATCATTACTTGGTAATATATTCCTTGCCAAGAAATGTATGTGTAAGACAAAAATGATCCTACAGGACAACTGACTGAAAGAAGCATTTATCATTCACAAAAATAAGTCAGGATTGAGAAATTTCAGCTTTTCTTTTCATTCATAGTTGTGAAAACATCTTTGTAAACTTGACTAGATTTGCTGAGAAACCTCAACCTGCTGAGATAACCGTAAATGTAGAGTCAAACAAAAAATTGGTGGTCACTTAATGGACATAACTCCATGAGTAGAGGGGCAAATGCCTCAGGTGGGGAAACTTCAGAGGGGGGGTGTAGTGCATCGGGATAAGTCAAGCATAGACCTTGAATGCAGTCAAGTCCCCAGCCAAAATGGCAATTTTAACCTATACCCCATGTAACCGTAGTCCTTCAAATAGACTTGCCCAGGTCTAAATCCAACGTCCACTCAGGGGGCCACTAAGTTTTGAACAGACAGTAGTTGCAACTTATCTTCATAATTCTATTTACTGAACACATGCTATTTTCATCTTTTTATTTAATTTTGACATATTTTTAGGTTACAAGCTTATTTTTCCACATAAAAATCTTTCTAGGCAAGAGAAAGCATTTTTTTTTTAATCTTTCAGTTACCATAATAAGTACCATAGAGATCAGTTAGGTCCAATTGAAATATGTCTATGTAAAATAAAATAAGGCATTCTGTAATGGGCATTGTTACTTACTTGTAACTAGCAGTGAGGTCGAAACGTTCTAAGAAATCGAGACTTATCATTTCACCAGCTGGTGCAAGGAAGACCCATTTACATTCAATGTGAGGAGGAGGTATATTAGGGTAGTTGGGAGAATTTATTACAAAAGATGACATGTCACTCGTTAGAGTCATATGCCCGCCACAAGAGAGAGATTTCTCTCTGTATCTCAATTTGAATCCCTGAAAAATGAAAAGAAAAACAATGATTATTTAAAGACCTTATTTTTCTGTTTTGTAAAAGTTGTCAATTTGGAACATACGAAAGTCAAGGACTGCCTGTATTCAGCAGCTATGTAGATAAAGATTTTACCAACAGCACTTCATTTACAAGATAAAGACACATCTAACCTTGGTTCCAGCAGTTGCTGAGTATTTGATAAACATATGATTTCCGATAGTTTCTGGAACGGAGGGTGCTTGGGTTCCACAGTACTTTCCATTACCTAAATAAGGTGAAGATGATGTACCACCATTCCTGAACTGCAATACAAAACAATTATTTATCCAGCAATATCATCTTGAAGAAAATAGTTTCAGTATATGATTACATAGTTTACTCTGCTACAGGGTTCTTAATGATTATACATATGGAGGGAGTACTAAGTCCAAAATATGCTCAACTAGCTGACCCGCCCAATGTCGTACTGCCTGATTATCAACGAACAGTTTAGTTACACTATTTATAAATTGAGAGAGGCTGTACTAACTTTAATAATTTTTGACTTATTATAATAAAATTTGATGAAACTACAAAAATAATCATTACAATGGTTTGTTGGAAACATATTTTCTTTGTTCAATCTATATACAGTGTGTCCTCGTTTAACGTCGTCCCGTTTAACGTTGTTTCACGATAACGTTGTCCAAAAATTGAAACCCTTGATCATTTAACGTCGTTATTGCTTCGCGATAACGTTGTTCAAATTATGCGCGGCGAAAAAAAAAATGAATGGCGAATAGGACGCAAGCGCATCTGATGTATAGTAAATATTACTATCATTACTATATTAATGCGATTGGTAATTTTCGTTCGACAGAAAAGGTTGGCGTGGGTAGCGTATGTTAAATATGCGTCTGAGCGAATAATTATCGCCTCATTTACCCATTATCCGTTTATTTTTCTGATGCCAACCGAAAAAAATGTCCACGAAGAAGAGTGGCTATCCTGGCGGTTCTTCAGACATGAAGAAAAAACGGCGATATTAGAACAAAAACTTGGTATTATTAAAAGAATTGAAGAAGGTGCAACTGCTGGAGAGATCGGTCGAGTTTTAGGTTTGCAGGTCGAGTTTTTACAATTAAAATTTCTTCTGTTACTGAAAATATCGATGTTTCGCCATTAAAATACTTTCTTTTTAGTTTTTATATTTCATTTAATAATGCCTTCTTCCCAGCCTTTTCGTTATGAAAATTCGTTTAGTTTCGAATGAATCGTTATCATGCTGAAGTGAACAATCGGTAATGAATGTTTCTCGCGATTTCCGCCGGGTTTAAGAATTCATATCATCACGAAAATTGACTCGCCCTTCATCCTCGTGCTTCCGAGTGTCAGATTCAGATTTTTTTCGTTTTGGCCTGATTCAGGTGTCTCCCGATTGGTCACAAATACTGCTTAAAGTTACGGCTCCGATAATTGCCCTTCTTGGATTCTCGCCCGGGAAATTCTGGATTCTTCACGAAGAAATGGATTGTTAGGAACATGGCTAGGAACCAATTTAAATTTTTTACATTGTTTCTTATGGGAAACACTGCATCGTTTAACGTTGTTTCGCTTAACGTCGACTTTTACAGGAACGAATCAACAACGTTAAACGAGGACTCACTGTACAGTAGGGCGGATCGCAAAAATCGATTTTTTTCAAATCCATCTGGCCCAATGAAAAAAAGTTGTGGGACCGATCAAAAATAAGGCCTGAAAAATTTGAGACCTGTACGTGAACCCCTGACCCTCGCTCAAATGCAATTTAGGGGGGGAGGGTCAAAATTCGAAAAATACAATATTTTATGGTCATTCCCTATAGATTTTGCCGAGTTACTGCCCTTATGGGCAAAAATTTCGTGCATTTTGACGTATCTGCCACCGTTTAGCCACAAAATGCCTAATTTGAGTCCGCGTCCGCGAAGAAAATATTCCAACACCCACGCAGCGTCGCGGATACCAGTGCCGCAGGCCGATCCCTTCCCCTCCACGCTCGCTTCTCCCCCTCCCGCGCCTCTAATACAGCAAAATTCATCCCGCGCATGCTGCTAGGAGGTCGTTTATCTTTGATAATATAAATCAGAAGATGGTAGAAGGTAAAAAGCGATGCGTAGTGAGACGACTTGTCCCTTATTTGGCGCCTCGTCGGCGTTAAAAAAATCGATGTTACCAACTTTTAGAGAAGTTATGAAGTAATTTTAGACCTGCGCACGCAGGAAAGGAGACTACGGTCTTGAAGACGCCTCTCGAGTGGCTATGAAGGTTTGGGAACTTAGGTTATGCATTTCTATTCCGGTATTGTCCGACAGCTGTGACTAAATTGATGAATAAGGGTGAAGGCCGCCGGCGTACCCTCCCCGCTCTCCTCTCGAACGCCCCAGATGCAACAAAATTCACACCAAGTGCGTCTTTCTTCGTTAGTCTTACTAATATTTGATGTATCAGCATCGTCCAGTGAGGAACAATCACGAAGGAATTACTCAATTACCTGCTTTCCAGTCTGTATTTCTTATGTTAGTGTCATTCCTCGTCTTTTGCTGCTGTCAACAAAGTTTTGGTAAATTCTTTCGCGAATCTCTCGTCCGCATGTATAATAAAAGGAATATTGAAATTTAAATTTGAACTTTCATCAATAGATTTTTAAATTCCACAGCGCTAAGCTCAGATATAGCCGAAGGAACCGGAGTCTCTCTCCAATATATCATCAGCCTTTATGTCGATATTAAAATCCAGCAATTAAAAGAATCTCGGATTGGTCGCCAAACGCATCCTTGCAGAAACGCAAATTGGGTCCCTAGATTACCCTCCCAACGTTCATGTCGCAAATCCAAGTCAACATAGTGCAATTAGCAAAAAGACCACTGTAAGGGATGAAATACGATTTGATGCTTTCCCGGCGAATGATGTGGGTAAACTCTTTTCGGGGTTCAACAAAATTTATCCCATAGGATGAGCCCCCAGTCGGAGCTTGAAATGTTGGCCATTATGGAAAAATTAACCCGGTGGGAATCCCGAGAAGAGTTTACCCACACTGCAAGGGATGTTGGAATTATGCTTATAGCAAAGGGATGATGCCTCCTTTTTGGACGGTATTCGCTTGGTACCATCATAATCAAATCCTTTTTAATTCTGTGTATCTAATTTTCACTCGGAAAGGAATCGATAATCGCAGATTTTTTAACTTTTGCTAATCTTCCAACGGGGGAGGCAAACCTCCAAAAGTGGGACCCTGTTTCTTCAACTAACACCACACATTCCCCTCTAAACTTGTATTGATAAGTCCTCTTCCCTTTTTTCATCAGACAAGAGTATAGTCTTTCATTCCAATAAAAAAAGGCCCTTTAATGACACCTCTCTTTTCTTATTCACAGTAATTAGCATCTTTTTCTGTCTACATAAGTAATTCTGGTACACTAGCTTTGATGTATCTTACGAAGTTATGACTTTTGCGTCAGCTAAAGTTGCGGGAACGATCATTGCTGTAGCTTGGTTCTTGCATATACCTCTATCACAGTTGGCAGACGCATTTTCCCCGAAGAAGTTCCAATTTGAGGTTATAATCCTTAATGTTTATTTCATGAGGAAAGTAGAGATACAAATCGGCTAATTTCTCGCCAGTTTAATTTTTCCTCGGATGAATTGACGAAGAAAATTTTTGATACTATTTTCCCGTACAAGAATTGACGATGATGACTCAACGCTCTCCTACGATGCCCTTTTTTCCTCAGTTATCGAGTTTCTTTAGGGTTCAATCCAGCAGCCATCATCTTTCTTTTCGTCAGATTGTCTCTCAAAATACTTCTCATTGGGGGAACCTAATGCTCCTCCATGCACTTACACGCAAAAATATCGCATAATTTAAAATGTTCCTTTAAAATTGTTTGAGTCTTATACTTCACTGAAACCCACTTTTGGCCTATTACGATTTTCCGTAAGTTTTAGTACTTCCTGTGGTACCGCTAAATCCATTTAGTCACATTCATAATGGAAGAGAAGCGCGTCACCATAGTTCGCACACCTTCATAGCCACTCGAGAGGCGTCTTCATAGACCGTAGTCTCCTTTCCTGCGTGCGCAGGTCTAAAATTATTTCATCACATGTCTAAAAGTTGGTAACATGGATTTGTTTAACGCCGACTAGGTGCCAAATAAGGGACAAGTCGTCTCACTACGCATCGCTTTTTACCTTCCAGAGCGGGGAGGGTACGCCGGCGGCCTTCACCCTTATTCATCAATTTAGTCACAGCTGTCGGACAATACCGGAATAGAAATGCATAACCTAAGTTCCCAAACCTTCATAGCCACTCGAGAGGCGTCTTCAAGACCGTAGTCTCCTTTCCTGCGTGCGCAGGTCTAAAATTACTTCATAACTTCTCTAAAAGTTGGTAACATCGATTTTTTTAACGCCGACGAGGCGCCAAATAAGGGACAAGTCGTCTCACTACGCATCGCTTTTTACCTTCTACCATCTTCTGATTTATATTATCAAAGATAAACGACCTCCTAGCAGCATGCGCGGGATGAATTTTGCTGTATTAGAGGCGCGGGAGGGGGAGAAGCGAGCGTGGAGGGGAAGGGATCGGCCTGCGGCACTGGTATCCGCGACGCTGCGTGGGTGTTGGAATATTTTCTTCGCGGACGCGGACTCAAATTAGGCATTTTGTGGCTAAACGGTGGCAGATACCTCAAAATGCACGAAATTTTTGCCCATAAGGGCAGTAACTCGGCAAAATCTATAGGGAATGACCATAAAATATTGTATTTTTCGAATTTTGACCCTCCCCCCCTAAATTGCATTTGAGCGAGGGTCAGGGGTTCACGTACAGGTCTCAAATTTTTCAGGCCTTATTTTTGATCGGTCCCACAACTTTTTTTCATTGGGCCAGATGGATTTGAAAAAAATCGATTTTTGCGATCCGCCCTACTGTACAGTAGACCAGGGCACCCATTCGTGCATTTATTTCAATGACTTTTCTTATTTTTAAGTTTTAACTTGGGAAATTTTAGGCATTGTGGTTATTTAAAGCAGTTAATACAGTCAAAATTTTATGAATTCATTTGTTATCCTATTTTCATTTTTAACTGTAAAAAAAATGTTTTTATGTCCAAGTCTTGCCCCATTCTTGGGTCAAGTTCACGCAACCCAGACCAATGCTCGATTGGCGCTCAATATCTCTTAAAAATAGCACCTAGAGAGCAACATTAATATGTCATGACTTGTGGTACACTAGATATAACTCAGTTCAGGAAAGTATACACTGCATCAACGTGCCCCAGAGCCCCATGTGTAAATGTGCCCCGGTCTTACCTATACAATTGGCTTAATTCACTTGAGTCAAGTAACTTCTGATAAACAAAAGTTTTTGCTTTGTTATCAGACGTAAGAATAATTAAAGTGGATGGTTTACTAACAAGTATATACCTTTAATGAGTCATAAATTTAATTTGTTTAGTTTTGGCATCAATTCAACTACCCAAGGGTAGCCTGGAAATTCAAGGCATGGCACTTTATTAATTCCAAAGAGAAATTTCAGGGTATCATAATACACATTACTTTTATCATTAGTTAGCTTACCAATATGTAGCTATCACCACAATGAGGATCAACAGAAAATATATCAAATTCATCAAATTCCACAACTATCGTTCGGCCCGCTTTGACAGTGATATCCCACGCACATTCCATCCACATCATCCTCGATGACAATGCAGAAGAGTTCAAATTATGGGCATCTATAATCCCATTGGGACCTTTAAGTGAGCCACCACAATCTGAAAATAATGAAAATAGAGAGAGGTGTTTTAAAAATTGCTATACCAGGAAATGCATCAGGAGCAAGGACACCCACACCCCAATTAATGCTGTTATGATTAGTACTGTTCCTTATTAATGTTACTTATATTCAAGACCCAGCTCCAGTTTAACACTCTCCAGTTCCACATTAATGCCCTTGACAATGCAGCAATGTGCAGGGATCGTTGCACTTCTTGCAACCTAAACCTAAATTAGAATTGTGTTCTGCTTTGAGTTTATTTTGTTTCTGGACAGAAAATCCCTGATTAAAAACTTTTATCAATGAATACTACCAGTAATAAATTGTACGAAAGAAAAAAATGAAAACAGTTTTTAAGAGGCTTTTGTAATTACATCAGAAAGTAACTTCTCAATTGGTGAACCTTTCAACTATGTTCTCTGCCTTTTTAAAATAATTTATTCGTAGTGCTCAATCTAAAGTTTTAACATCCTATTTTCCCAATAAATATAGAGACAGAGTGATTCTAGTTAGTTCGACAAGGAATAAAATACTGCTAGACATGAAGTTGGAAGCCTTGCAACATGATGCTCCCTAATGGTTTTTGCTTGGTGAAAGGCTTTTTCTTTGAATTTTTCCTATATTTTGTTTTTATTATTTATTTAAAATTGCTTACAATCAATGAATCCAGGATAAGGTATGTCATGTTAAGTCACTAAATATTAGGATTCAGCCATAGGTAGATTTAGGGGGGTCACATGCCCTCCCCGCTTCAGATGCTTAAAAAATGGAGGAGATTTATATTTCAAATATTAATGAATTTTATGTTTTAATATTAAATTTATTAATAATGACATATTAATAACTTTAATATTCAAATAAATAGTATTTGTTGCAAGCACTTTTTAATCCTAAATATGAGAAGACCGTTTGTTTTTCATACTCTTGTAGCCTTTCATACCATTCCATACTTTTATCAATGAATATATCGCCCAGAAAAAAATCCTGGATTAAATCTGGATCCTTAAATAATGGCTGAATCCGACCTTGGATTCAGCCATTATTTAAGTAACTCAATGGCTAAGCAAATAGTAACAGAAAAGTGCACTACGGGTGGCCTATAACTACAGTACAACCTCTATTTCCAACTTTGCAAACCAGGGGATTTATAAAAGGGAAGCTGTTTTGCTTCACGTTTCATTAATTTGCCACCAGGCAGGCATGTGATTACCCAGTGAGCAGTTTAGCACTGCTTTTACTATCAATTATGGTGACATATTTTGGTATAGCAGAGTCAATTATTTTTTGTGAATTATTATTTCACACAGACAGAAAATTTTCTCAACTAAAGAAAGAAAAATAAAGATATATACACGCAGTAGGGAACATAATAAGGAATTCTGGATTCAAGGTGCTCAAATGTAATATAACTGGTTTATATGCTGGCTTATTCATTCAAATCGAGGAGCAAGGATGAAATCACCTTAAAAATAATCCCATCCTCAGCTTCCAAATATGTACTACAAAAAAATATCATTTTTGGCTTCATTGAAAAAGCATTTAGAAATACATAGATATAGTATCAATGAAATCATGAATGAGTTTTAGCAGTAAATAAATGTTTCATTTTAGTCATTGTAAAAAAAACAATGGAATTACCATAATTACTCAAAGTACCAAAAATATACAGATAAAGTGACAAAAAAATGAGAAATATAATAACATGTTCTTCCAAAAAATGTACATAAAAATTTTATAGCCTAATAAACTTAAGAGAAAATCTTGTTTTATCATAAAAAATAATTAAGACATCTAAAAAGGCATAATAACAGAGAATAATTAGCAAAAAAACAAAACCAATGTGTTATCACAGAAAAAAATTGCACTTTTTAACACCCTAAGAGAACAACGACACTCACAAGAAATACCATTCAAGAAAAAACTGACTGCACCTGAATGATGCAAGAACTGTATACAGGTGACTGCTAGTGCAACATAGCTCTTGGAAATGGCTGTGACACAGAATATCCTCACATGGGGAGCCAAGCACTGGATGTAAATTCATGTCCTCAGCAGCTGAGGCAGCCCAGACATGAATGCACATCCAGCTGCATAAAGGGTTATGTAATAAGATGAAAGGGCCTTCAAGGTTAGTGAATGCCATGAGCTTCATTGATACTACATTTACAACTTACCACACCACACTATTGCAAATTTGGTAAAAAAAATTGAGCATATGAATAATGAATTTAACAATAACTAAGACACTAATTTTTGGATTCCAATAATTTTGTTATTTTGCATTTCTGGTGTACATTTGAAAATATACAGCTTCAATTTAGAGTTATTCAAAACAATCTTGCAGTGAACTCACCAGCAGCTGCAACAGCTGAAAAGCCAGTGCCATTTCTAAAACGATCTGAATGGAAGACTACTTTCACAATGTTGCTCCCCTTCACTGGATCTTCTCTAGATGCATTAGGTAAGCAGTATGTCTTCAAAAGCTCCCATTCTTGATGACCACCTTTTCCTAGAAGTTAACGAGGTAACATGGTCAGCATTGGGAGCAGCCAGAGATGCCTTCATTATAACCATTCACTTGGGATAATTGTTACCTCCCCAATTATAAATTTTAATTTTATTAGGGATGGATTTACACATTAATATAACCCAATCCTGAAACTGCAGTCAGGCTATTAGCTTCACTCATAAGATAGTAATGAATTCCTGCAGAAGCATTTAAGTTCTGTATTTTTTGCATGTATTTTATATAGTATAACCTTATACCTTTCACTGAAAATGACGTATGATCATTCAGAGCCATAGGAAAGACTGATTACAATGTAACCTTTAGCTTTCATTGGAGCTGTGGCTATTGAAGGAACAGCAAAATTAAGAGGAATAGTACAGCAAAAATGACTGTATGATCCAGAAAATGACTGGGCCAAGCCATCACTTTTGCATTCTATGAATTTCAACAATCCCGGAGAGGATCCCTTTGATTGTATTATTACGGCACTTCTTTTTCAAATTTGGCTTGTCTATAACTGTGATTTGTTTACTTTGAGAGAAGGCAATTAGCATGATGAGTAAGGGAACTCAGATCCTCTGAGATGAAAACTATTACCACCACAGAAGTGATACATATTTGCCTTTGTAAGTTGTAGTTTCTTTGTGTATGCTTTACTCCACTCTTGTGGACTGGCATTCTAACTCAGCACAATTCCCTTTATATTGCTTTCTCTTTTTTCCATCCCTCCCTTAGTAAGCTTCCACTATCTGGTCCTTCAAGTTGTGGGTGCAATTTGAAATTATAGACTGCATGTGATAATCTGATATGCAAGATGAACAGCATGTGAAATGAGGGTGCCTTCTATTTGCAGCTATTCTCACACACCAGGTATGTCCAACTGTTGGGCATCACACGATAATGTCAAATGTTTACTGCCCTTCTTGGCATGAAAGAAACCTTATGTTTCATGATTGTTGGTAAGTGATTATGAATGAAGAGTAAGTCATGAGTTTTCAGACTTATCAAAATTATGTACTGAACACAAATGAGGAATTATCTAAAATATTATGTTAGATTAAAATTTAATAAAAAGTAAAAAAAATTAAAAAAAAATTAAATTACCAAATTAAACTAACTGCAAAGTAACTTAAATGACATTTTAGTTAATAAGCCTAAATTTTAATGGACCACATTTTTTTTTACATCACAGCTTTGTAGCAATGCCTAAACTAAAAATAGGGTTCCAACTAGTTTTTGCACCAGTTATTTCAGTGCCAATTCCTTTTTACACTAGTTCCGGTTCTAACCTCAAGAACCAGTGGATCCGAGAACTGAACTGACCCATCCCTACTCATAAGCGATATACATAAAGAAGCTAGCATATACTATGGAGCATGTCACTCCATCAGAGATCAGAGCTTGCTTCTCGGAGTTCTGAGTCCCATTACCATTTGTACTTGATGCTTGCTCTTGTAATAAGCAAATACAGTAAACTCTCGACTATACGAAGCAGGATTTTACGAAGTTTTCGATTATACGAAGTGATAGTGCGGTCCCGGCGAAAAGCCTATGGTAAATACATGGTGCTATTCGATTATACGAAGTTTCGATTATACGAAATGTTTTGAATTTACGAACCTCGGATCGGTCCCCAGGAGCGAAAGGCATTCGTTTATACGAACTATGGCAAAATATGTCAACAAAACTAGTTATACCGGCGTAAGTAGCTAAAAAAGTCAGCGCTTCCAACTGTGGTTCATCAAAAGTGTGAAATCGTAAATGATAGTGCAACTTTGAAGAGAAAGGGTTCGCCTAAAACCTCACGGTGAGAATTTAGGGGAAGTAGGAGTTCAGTAAAATATCGCGACTGACATAATGCCCCTATTTACGTGCCTATTCGTAAACATCGCATTGACAATACTTCGTAGTTTAACATGTCAGGAAGGTCACGCGGGGTATTTCGTACACTCCTAATTAACCCTTTGCACTGCTGTGAACATACCTGGTACATTCGCAAGGCAGGCTGCTGTGAACTTACTTCAAAGACTACTTGACTACTTTTCGCCGAAGCACTTCGAAGGGCCCCTAATCCGGGACCCTTTCCTCGATGAGCTCACCCTCGCTGGCTCCTCTCTTCGACCCTCCGAGCCTTTCTCCTCAAAAGTGACCGCTCTGACTGCATTTTGAAAAATCTATCAATCAATGCCATCATCAAAAAATAATTGTTTGCATCGCACTCCTGTCAATCAGGCATTCAAGTACGTCTCTGAACCGTGTTTCTACAATGACAAATAATGATTTTGTTAACTTTGCTAAAATGGCCAAGTTAATAAAATTGTCATTTTTCATTGCAGGAACACGGTTCAAAGACGTACTTTATTTCCTCCACTACAATCGCAAATTGCTGGAAATCAGCCGGATTCCCTTTGATAGCGCATCATGAGGATGTGCTCGAGGCTGGTAATTGATACATCTAGCCTACTAATAATTCTACTGCTATAATATCACGGCTATAGTTGATTCGTTACGTTACACCTTCAGGAAGCTGCAGCGGATAAAATCGCGGAGGAGATTAGAGGCTTAAAAGATGATTTTGAAAAATTCTTGGAAAAAGCAGGAAGAGCACAGCACGCAACATCAAACAATTATATTGCCCTTGACGATGATCTCCGGGCTTGCGACAATGGGACGCTGGTACATACGTCGGAAGAAGCAGCGGCCGGGACTAGTCAAAATAGCAGTGACGACGAAGATGGAAGTGAGGAAGTAATTTCACCAAATAAAAAAGAAGTACACGCTGCCCTCCAAACATTAAATATTTGGATCTGGCTAACGAGTTAGGTCCCCAATTTCATTCCCATTTATGCAAGTGAGAAACCATGGTGGAAGCGGCGATGGAGAAGGGCAAAAAGAAAAAAATTATAGATTTTTTTAGTAGTACCTTTTCGTGTATATAATAGCCTTCCTGAGTAAACAACTTAAACATCTTAAGTATTGGGCTCTATTAACCACAAACTTATTTTTCAGGCTACTCGTAATGAAGACGCACTTCTAACTCTGACCATGAACTTTCTTCTCGCGCGCCTCCTCGTTCTCCCATGCCGAGAGATCTTTCTTTCCAAAGCCTTTGTTTACACCCTCCTACGGCCTTCTGCTGATCTTGCTGACACCCACCTTACGCATCCCAAACCCCTCCTTCCCCAGCATTTCCCATTCACCCTCTCCCTAAGGTGACGGAGCTTGAATGCGTCGCAAAAAAATACAGCCCCCAAATGTAGACTGAGGCAGAGCTGAAGGCCCTTTCCCCACACTCCTTTCTCCTGCCCCCTTCACCAATCGTTTTGCTGACCACTCTTCTTTCCTCAGGCAATCCCCATCCCACTCTTATTCACCCCACCCACTGGGAATGTTCCCCGATTGTGGAAAAGGGCATGGTTCATCTTTACCTGCAACGGGGGTAAGTTATTAACCGGAGAGAGGCCTGAAGAAGTATATTCCACTATCGGGAAAATGGTGCTGCGCTTACAACTGTCTCTCTTCTTCTTTGCTGGCTTTCCAATTGAAATTATTTTCTTTGCTATTTCCACACTACATTTATTTACGATAATGGCGCGACTATTTTTTAGTGCTAAAGCTAAGAAAATCTTTTCTCTACGTCAATGATTCTTTGCATAACTTTCAATACGGCGGAGAAAGGGACACGAAAACTAAATGAGGTGAATGTACAGGTTTTTGCGTGTCATTTTTGGGAATTCACGCAAGTGAACCAATACTTCACACACGTTGAGAAATGATGAAACATCTCATGTAGTTTTTCTCTTTATTTCTCCGATAACGGAAGATGTTTCTCCTGTAGTTTTCCGGTTGGAATCTTGCTCCTGTCGGCATAAAAGAAGAGAGAAATACTATATGAACATAGCACTTCACACCCGGTATGAAGAATATGGTCCTGATGAAGAATAAAGTCTTTCGTAGCAATGTCTGCAAAGATGACGGAGCACAGTATCCGGACGGAGAACTCAAACAGAATTTACTTCAAATATTCCCCAGAAGATTATCATATCCTACGCAATTTATAATCGTAACTGAATCTCAACAAAAATAACTAATGGAAAAGATAGCACATTCAACTGAAAATACGGAGTAACTCGAAATATTAACTTATGAAGGTTATTTTGGAAACGGGTGGAGGCCCTCGTTTTTATTTTTTTTTCTCGTCACTGAGCGATAGAGGGCGACATAAATGGCGGTTAGGCCGGCTGCCGCTAAAATTCCGTGGGTGCTGGAAACAAATATATATCTTACGCGAACTTAATAGTTGTTATTCGCTCCTAACCACAAATTTATACCATTATATTCTTATAATAAACTTTGCAATTCATTACTTGATTACGTTTTCTAAACTGGTCGGGAATTTCTTAAGCGATCGTTGATGTTGAAATATGAACGAGAAATAATTTTATGGTGGTATAATTATTTAACGGTCTTTCACAGCATAAATCGATAACAAAAAGCCTTTTCCATGAATAATACCGAGAATAACCACCGAAAACATTTAAATAAGACCACTAAAGACAAAAAAGGGCGGAAGAAACAAAAGCGAACATTTTTTCGTGACTTATGAAAAAGGTTTGAAATTACGAAATTCGATTTTACGAACTGCCAATTTTCCGGTCCCACTGACTTTGTAAAATCAAGAGTTTACTGTAGAATTTACAGAGCATTTAATACAGCTTTAAAAATTTTGGTATCTCTTTGAGATCAATGATTGCTATGATTTCAGGACAGACACAAAGATTGCTCTTCACAATGGCTATGATTGGCTTACAATGTTTTCAGCAATAAAAAAATGAGACTTTCTCAAAGATGTGATTAAGATTGTATTCGACAGGCATACTAATCAGACAAAAAATTCATTTGCTACTGAAAATTGAGTATTTGAGTACTAAAGTAAGCATGGGAGCTGAGAAACTGAACCAAAGAACTTAGTCAAGAAGCAAACTTGAACTGAAAAATAGTGGAATTGACACATCCCTAGTTTTAAATTGGGCTTTTCTATTCAATATCAAAAAAATCTTGTAGCAGAATACAGTTCTACAGGGGAACATGCACGAAATTTGTTCATTGTGCTAATAAGTCTCATTGAAAAGACAATTTTCTAATGAGTCTAAATATATAAGCCAAAACTCTCCTAGTACTCCACAACTTTCATTAAATGCTAGTTCAAAGTGCTCGTATATCCCTTGAAGTCATGTGAGCTGAAACGCCTTCTGATGTCATCGCGCGGTACTTTATTCACTTCATTAAAAGAGTAGAGCGCTAGAGCCTTGATTACAAGATATAGAAGTAAAAATTATCAATGAGCTTTGTAGTAGCTCCTCAAAGGACAAATTGACTTAAGAGGGATTTAAGAAGGGGTCATTCCATGTCAAATCAACCAATATTTTGACCAAATGACACCCACCGACTCGGATTTTCAAGAAACTTGCCATGGTCATACATTCTGGTATAATTAGAAATTGTGTACAATTTTAGCCTCCAATTGTTAATTGTTAATGAAATATGAGCAACTGAAATTTGGGCGAGACCCCTAAAGTGCCGCAACGTGCAACACCTGGTGATTTTTATTTTCACCCATAACTCCATTCCTGTGAGATGAAAACGCATGATTTTTTTTCTAAGGCTAAGTGGTCCATAATGATCCCACGATTATCATTAAATATTCTCAGCATGAAGTAATTCAGCTGCAAAAAAATAAAGTTTACAAAAAAATCTGTTAGTACCATTTTTCATTGTCAGCATCCACAGGGAAAGGCCATGCAAATACAGACTCATGGTTCAGTTTAAAGTAATCACTAATGTATGAGCAAAGATCCTGATGAAAAAAAATCGTGAGTCCGCTGTTCCTTTTATTAAAAAAAATACTCATTCATGGTCACAGGAAAAAAATGTCTTTTTCAAGGCACATAGATATTATACAGTTTGGAGGAGATATAAGCTTATACTCATGATTAAACAATATTGAAGCATGCATTATCTCACTGTAGCGTATGCTACTGGCTCTTAGAGTAGGAAACACATAAGCAATCATGTGAATGTACTCCCACACGTAATGCTAATTTCGTGCTATCTGAACTATTCGAGTAGAGGGAGTTTTAATTAAAAAAAACAATTTTTTAATAATAAACTATTTTCGGCCTGTGTGATCCATCTCACAACCAGTCACTGCATCAGCAAAAGTGAATCCATCCCCCTGAAAAACGATAGATCGAGGTTCCACTGTATACCCATGTCTCATATAGCGCAAGGGATGCGTTCCTTGGGGTCTTTGCGCTATACGAATTTGCGTTATACGAGAGCGTTTTAACATTGGGAAGATAGGGATGCGTTCCTGGTAGCATAGGTCTTGGGTATTGAATTTCCTCTAAAACATATATGTTCCCATAAATAGCCTTAGAAAACATTATTTATACAAATGTTTATAGTTTAAAACATCTCTAAAGATAGTATGCACGCATTTGAAGACTTTAATTCACGTTAAAAAAATACTTACGTGCTTTGGAAATTCCCTCCTGTCGTGCGGGTGGTCTAACATCTGCTATCTCAGGGGTTCGTAATGCATTGCCGGCAGTTGACGATATTTCAAACCAGTCTAAAAACAACTATCGTGTCACCCAGGCCCTTTTGTCGCTCATCGAAGTGACAGGCAAATGCTACTTTGAATGCCATTTCATAGCTAGCGGAGTTTATGAATGATAAATCATTTTAATTTGAAGTCCTCCGAGTCATTAGCAGCTACGTGAAACAGTCTTTAAATGCCTTGAAACCTGACCCAGGTTTTCCTTCCCTGAAAATGAATGAACGAGAATGCATTCTTTTCCAAAAGAATATCGTCTCGACAGCACTAAAAACTATTTGAGGGGGAAAGGAGCCACTTTCAATCACAGCTTGGAGTTCATCAGAAAATGTTGTGGTGACTGCGCTATCAACACTTGCAGATTCACCTGATATCGCCGCACTGAAAATACCTGCTTGCCGTTTAAATTCTGGAACCAACCGGAGCTTTCACTAAATGTCTCGGAGCGATTACCACTCTCATCTTTCTGTTCTGATTCACTATGAACTTTTCGTATGTGTAGACCGCTTGGTAGAAGTTGGTGCGGCTGAGGCCACTGATGTTTTAACTTCGTCTTTATTCAGAATAAGGCATTGTGCGTTTAAACTTCCGCGCAATATCGCTTTGACGTTCTCCATTTTCAAAAAAATTCACCTAAATCAATTTATATTCTAGGTTTATGGTTTTTCTTGATAAATTCTTGATTTTTCTACCCGCATTCCTATTTTTTGTCATTTCCTCTTGGTTTTTACTCTGCATGGCTCTATCGAAGTCACCTTCTACTGCTGAACTGTATTCTTGAGACGCAGAGGGCCTATGACTGCGGGGAGGGAACGAAGCTATTATGTTTGAGACTCTATAGGGGACCCTCTTACATGTTCATGCTATTCATGCGCAACTCGGCCACCGCTCCATTTCTCCCCCGTGAATATCGATAACCTTGAAGGCTTTAGCGTAGACCCTCTACCTGGAAGTCAATCGCCCGATAACCTATGACGGCAAAAATTACGTCTCAACCAGTATTGCTTTAAAAAAACTCATTTCCACTAGCCCCACGCTTAATTAATGATCTAAATTAACTCATTCTGTTAAGGAGACGAGATAAATTACTTCGGTAGGCCGGTTATCTGGACCCAATGACGAGTAATACTTTTGGCCATTGCACAGCAATGGATTTCGATTAATATATAAACACAAAAGAAGATTTGAGGCAAGCAATACTAATAATAAGCGTAAAATGATAGAAATTTCGTGTGTACTTAGCGCAAGTTCACGTTTTATCACAAGAGCGTTTAAGATTTTTGATTAGGCTACACTGCGTTGCAATGTTTTCCCGAAGAACGAATTTGCGCTATATCGAAATTGCGCTAATCGAAATTGCACTATACGAGACATGGGTGTATTCAGTTTACCTCGCCAAAAGTCTTATATTTCTTGTATAGTCCTTATTTTTCCCTGTGGTTTAATTGTAATCAGTATTTATTTTCATGAATAGCCACCTTCCTTAATATTTAATCCTACAATGGGTAGACTATTAAGTACATTTCTAGGATTGTTTACAAAGTGAAATTAGTGATGCATCCTAGATTTGGTGGCCATCCAAAAAAAACTGGCGATTAGATAAAACCCTACGGTGACCCTGACTCAAGAGTGTACTTATGTTATGAAATATGCCATTGGCAATTTAGATAAAGTATTTAAATTAGAGATGGGTCGAATAGCAGATTTCTCGAATTCGAATATCGAATTCGAATATTAAATCATTGCTCGAATATTCGAATACCTCGAATTTCGAATACCTCGAATACTAAATGATGAATGCTGGTATGTTTGACTCGGTTGCCTATGCAGCAAGCAACAAAAGATTTTGGGGAGTAATTTTGATTTCCTTTAAATGATTCGAACAGGAATTTAGCTGATTAATGAATATTTTAATTTTATGGAAACAATTGGACATATAATTAATTCAACTAACATCGCTTTACCCTCACTCCTGCTGCCAAGTGCTAGCTGACAATTTGAGGCATTTTGCAAAATACAAGCTCTTTTCCACCGGATTTTCAGTCCATCTTTGGGAGTTCTCAGGAGATAAGAAGATAAATTGGAATTGCTATCAGGGAGAAACAAAATATTCTGAGAAAATATCCCTTTGTCTGGGACTGTAACAATAAAGATTTATAGCACCACTCATAAATTGTAACTTGATATATGTTTTCCGAAAAAAATACCGCATCAACTTCGGAGAAGCTCTGCTGCTCATATCGAGTTTCGCTAGAATGCTAAGTCTCCGTCCAATTTTGACATTTATTTCCTCGCGTAAAATGCTTAAATAAACTCAGAAATACGTCGTGTTTGGTCTTATTCTTTTTGAAATTACGCGCACATTACTAATATTTCAATTCAATAAAGGTGTAACATCAATTGACGAAAGTCATTCTTAGACACCTTGATGTGCTAATAGATGACTCATGCAGCGGTTGACCTCCACAGAAATGGGGAACTTCGAAGCTGGTAGGAAAAAAAAGGTCAGTGGGGGAGAAAAGGGAGGGCCCGAAAGACGTTTCTATTGTTCTCGTGTAACTTGGTATTTTTTCGAAGCTAAGGTCTTCGTAATATGATCCCTGCGCAAGCTGTGACCTTTTTTTTATTTCGAAGAAGAGGAAAGCCTCAGAGGGGGGGCTAGTGCGGAATGGAGAGGGATACCGGATCTTGGGAAATGCGCTAATGCAAGTATCCCACGGAACTCACACAGCTGTTGACCTCCAGAATGGGGAACTTCGAAGCAGGTAGCCAGAAAAAGGTCAGTGGGTGAGAAAAGGGGGGAGGGCGTGAAACTTGTTTTTATTGTTCTCGTAACTCGATATTTTTTTCGAAGCAGGGGTCTTCGTAATGCGATCCATGCGCGATCTGGGACCTTTTGTTTGATTTCGGAGAAGAGGAAAGCGTCAGAGTGGGTGAGGCAAGTGCTGAATGGAGGGGGATAGCGGATCGTGGGAAATGCCCTAAGGTTGCTATCCCACGGCACTGAGGTTCTCCTGGTGGGGGGAATCGGGGATTTTCGGATTTTTTCACCCGACCATTTTCGGTTCCACTCGTCGAACTCTTTTCACCGCTAAAATCCACTAATTTGATGTAATTCGTCAACTTGCGTAAAACGGCGCTGCGAGCACTAAATGACTACAGTTCTCTACATTTTTCCGAGTCAACTACCAACGACGTGCGGGCGACAGTGTATGACGCGAAATTCAAAGTATTCGAGGTATTCGAGGCGGTACTTTTCGCATAACTATTCGAAACCTCGAATATCGAATACTTTCTAATATTCGAGGTATTCGAGTATTCGCGGATACTATTCGCACATCTCTAATTTAAATCCATTCTGTAGGTCATCAACTACTTTCTTCTCTTATTTTTGTCCTATGAAAACAAGCAAAAACTTTCTCCGGCAAGAACATGGAGGTACTTCAGTGACTGGGCACTATACACGATCTATATACCGTATAAGCGTATGTAAGAGGCGCACCCCTATTTTGAGCATCGAAGCTATGAATAAAAAAATTTTGCGGCATTTTTTTTATACTATCGCGCGGTGTTGCAGACGTACGCCTGGAATTTCGATAGTTATCGAAATTTCCTCTTTCAATACCAATTGAAAGAGGAAATTTTGATAACTGCGGCGGTAATAGCGGCATAAGAGGGAGTAGAAAAAGTTCCAATCCTCCCTTCGCATACGCCGTTGCTCTAAGATGCTTGTCCTATTCACGAACAATTTTGTTCAAATGCTCTCGCAGGGGTATTGCAATAGAATTTCAGCCGTGGAAATTTTTAAGGCAAAACACGAAAGGCACATAGCATGAACCTTCCCAAGAGCTTGGACAACAATTGGGGCAATCTCAGTGCCATAGGATAATAACCACGTCGTAGATTTAACGGAGCCACACTCGGCCCTACATCAGCCAATGCCTCTGCCGTTTTTTTTCCTTTCCGAGACCCTCCACAGGAAAATAGGAAAATAAAAAGTTACAGGGGAACGATGGAAACGTGTTTCATCCCTACCCCATCTCACCAACTGACCTTGATCGATCTCCCAGTTTCTGGAGGCCAAATGCTAGGTGAGTCATCTACTGAGCCCGAAGATATCTCGATAGCTTTCAATAATTGTATGACACGCACGAGGTTCAAAAAAATAAAGATATCTAGCGCGACGAATATCTGAAAAAATTAAGTTTTTTAAGCTCTAATTGTTTGACACAAAGATTTATAGTTACAACAAGGCTACTAATATTCAAAATAGTCCTAACAGCACAATTTCGGAAGATACAAGCGCAGCATAAGCGCATTCAAACAAGACGAGATGGACTGGAAACTTTAGGCAACGCAAACTGCGTATATCACATTGCTGCGCCATTGCCCCTTCGCTTTGGTGGTAACGACGTCACATGCAACATCGGACGTGTTCGTCCATTGCTCCTTCGCTCGTAGCCTCGTTGCTTCAAAGACGGAGGGATCGCGCTCCTTCCCCTCGATCTCTCCCTCCGCGCTCTTCACTTATAAGCATTTCTGATTTCTTCTATCCACAATTTAGTCCAACAATGAACACACTCGTTCGAATTTTTTAAGCGCAGGTTTTGGCACCAATATAATTTTCAGTTGCAATAATCCTCATATTAGCGTCTGAAGATGATTTTTGAAAAATCAGGTCCTCAGCATAATGTAAATTACTCGGAGGCAGATATTGACTATTAATCATGTCCTTCAAAACTACGTGTTTCTCTACGTTTGATAAGCGATTACTATATGCAGTATAAATGCCGCGGGAAGCTAACTCGTGGCAGTAAATTTAGCGCGCCCTCCGGAGCGAAAAACCCCGCGCGATCTTTTCCATGTTCACCTCTGGGGTACCGACGTGACGGCGCGATGCTTACAAAAAAGCAAACAGGAGCATTTTAAAAATACGTCACTAAGGGAGAAACTCACTAACGCTGAAAACCAAGGCCACTCAGTTCCCCTTGGACTTGCGACCGGCGAAGGGGAGGGGGTGATAAGAAGTTTGTGTAAGAGGCGCACCCTCATTTTTGGCTGCGATTTCTGAGAAAAAAGGTGCGCCCCTTACATGCGCTTATACGGTAGTTCTCACACATTTGTCTATTGGATATCCATGCTGCAATACACTTATCTCACCAAGCAAATGATCTAGGTGAGTAACTTAGATCACAATCAACGTTTTATTTAACTTTCCAAATCTCCCCAAACAGTCCCCTTCATCTGTTTCAACAACACATTGGTAACCCAACTTATTCAAAATCTGCAGTTTGACGTTATCAGAGGAATTATTTTTGCCAAATTTTCATTTGAGTCCCTGCATAGACCGATTTTCTATCCACTTCCCATGTCTGTCATCAGTGGATACCGTGCCGTGACGTCTTTCTCCGATGACGTCGTGTTTTCAAGTAGCTGATGAAGATGTATTTCAAAAGACTCATAACTCAGCTAAAAAACATTATTCATCCGCAAAATTTTCGGCAAGTATATTTGAGGAAGGGAGCTTCTTTTTCTAGTAATTTAAAAAAGTATTGCATTTTCCCCATGTGCAGAGGCCAAAACGAGAAACCAGCAATCATCAATGAGCATGGGAGGGAAAATTAAATTTGAAGTGAAAATATTTCTTTACATATAATTAGTAGAGCACAGATCAAATAAATAAGCCAACAAAATAGTTACCATCATATATCATCAAGCTGTCTGCAACGGAGCAATAAGGAGATGGCTGTAAATTCATATCATTCACAAGAATCTTGATGTGGTTGTAAGGAGTTGTTTCAAAAATCCATTCACAATCAAGATTTCCAGCATAGCCATTTGGATATCCGGGGCTAGTAAACACTGTACCATTTGTTTGAGCAGTAAATATGCCCCCACACCCAGGTACTGGAAATAGAGATCATTCACATCAAAATACATAATTTTGCATCACATTCACAGGCAAATCAAGTTAAATTATGAAGCACATAAGAATTTTTTTGTTAATCAGAATCAAACAGGCCAAAAGTACAACATAGGGGTGTGGAAAAAAATACAAAGAATTGACACAAAAAGAAAATGGAAACAAGACCAAGTCCACATACAGTGAAAGTCCATTATATCAAATACTGAGGACCCCCAGAAAATCAGTAGTTTTAATGCTAACTCGTTACAGCCAATGTCTACCATAAATAGTCTTGTTTTCAGATTATTACAGCAGGGTAAGTGGTATATTTGCATTGATTACACATTTATGTTGATGTATGAGTAAATGAACGTTTATTATAATGGTTATATCTAAAAATAATTACATTTCAATAATAAATATAGCCTATGTCTCACAAAATTTGCCTCATTAGTCAGTCAAAACAGTTCAAAAAGACAAAAATTCCATTGATTTATACAGTTTTATGCATCAATGAATGATCAGTAAAACCTTTAATCTCATTGACCCTTAAAGTTGAAATATTCAATTGTGTATAATATGTGAATTTGTAAATGATTATGACGTGCCTTATACTATGCTTACAAATGTATCAGATCTCCGGGCAAATAAAGCTTTTTTATTATTATTATTGACCATGGAGAGGGCACATGGCGAAATGTAACATTAGAAGGTGCATCGACACCTCAAAGAAAATATTTTTTTTCTCTTTCCTTAGAATGATATAGTTACCCTGTGTTTTTTTAAATAGGTCCACCACATTAAATTGATACTAACAATTATTCTAATTAAATAAAGAAGAACCATGGGGTGATATACACCCAGCGTGCCCTTTCCCGGGTTAATAAAATAATTCCATAGCTGGGATGCTTTCTCTCCAAGTGTCAGACCATCTTGGATAGGGAGATTTCCATGATCCCATTAGCGCTGGCGGATTATTGCCCTTTCGTACCTTTGTTTGGATTTGTTCTCCATTCAATGTTGCATGTATTATTAATTTTGTAATCCCAAAGATAAAAGACACAAAGAGAAAAATGTTGATGTTTGGATATGTCACACCGAATACTTTTCTGGAGGAATGCTCTCATTAGAGCAAATTTATCAAACAAACTCAATATTTTTGTCGTTAACTACAGTGGAACCTCGTTAAAGCGAGTACGGGCTATAGCGAGACCCCCGCTATTACGAGAGATACCCGATGCACCGTCAATTGATCCTATAATAAGCATGTTAAAATTTCGTTTTTACGAGGCCCTTTTGGTGTTGGCTCTCGCCATAGCGAGGGTTTCACCGCCGGAAAAACTTACACCAAGACTCCTTAATCTCTGTAATTGCTAGCGATCTGTTAGAAATGAAGTTAATGGAGTGCTCAGTCTCAAATTTATGTGGTAAACTGTCGTTCGATAAATAAGTAGTAAATTTTGGTGAAAATGTTGTGGCATTAGCATTCGCGAATGCTTGATCTTCTTTTGTTCCTCGGGCGGCAGAAAGCAGTCGTCAGCATACCCGCACTTCCATGAGTTGCATGAATAGAAAGCATTTGATGGAACACACCATGGCCAAAAAAACATCAAACACGTCTAAGCAAGAAAATAAAAATAAAGGAGTAATATGAGGTATATTGGCTATTATTTGCACCACCTCCGGTAAAGCGACAATTCGCTATAGCGAGTGTTTATTAGTGCACCGCGGGGTTTCGTTTTATCGAGGTTCCACTGTATATGCTAAGGCTACCATGAGAAGATATTCATTGGATTATTATCCTTTCCACTCGTTTTCACCCACAGATGTTGTTTCACTACTGACCTTGCCAACTGCATAATGTCCTCACTTGGGCTGTAAAGGATGAGTAGTCTAGTAAGGTGTAATATAACCTTACAGCTACTTTACACTATTGGTGTTATATCTCTTTGATATTTCAAAGTTAGTGACAAAGGCAAAATCAAAAGAAGAATGAGTCCAAAGACGACATCTCTATGATATTATTGTGCCTATTTCATGTGTGTTGCTAGAAACTGCAGAAATAAAACATCTGAATGTGTGTATTTTATTTCACTCATAACTTAAAAAAGGATTGGTCCAGATACTACATCACTGTTTGAGTCTCAAGCATTCATGGATAAGCTTCCAACTCAGGTGGCACTGAGTCTCTTTTTGGCAATCCATGAGACATGCAAAGTTATCTTGTGTGGAAAAAAGATATGAACCTGCACGTCACCATGAGGCAGTCCATCACTATGTGGGCAGTTGCAAGATTGAAGAGGCCAAGCGCCATTAGATAAGGGCTGAATCCTGGCAAAAGCAAGCGATCACCACAAATAATTTGTGAGGGTTGGCTGAAGAAGGCCTGAAAGTCTCCTCAAACATGGAAAATCACTGCAGAAACCTCACGTGATTCTGAGAGCAACAGCGCTACAATGTGCTACACATTCAGGTGCGATATCCCTTCCAACTGCATCTCGCATCACGGTGGTCCCCAAGCAAGAAATTAAGATGTATATAGACAATGATATCAGTAAATTGTAGAGGAGATGATTAGGTTCCATATATCTGCCACAGTGTACTTGGAAAAATGCATCTGATATAAGCTTACAACCAGGGAAGTTTAACAGGATAGGGGAAATTTTTCCGCAAGCATTTGCGACACCTATTCTTGTAGTTGTTGCTAAATATAATATTTGTAGCCATAAAAATGCATAATTCAGCCATGAATTTCCAATGTATGCTATATTGCCTTTCCTTATGATAACTAAATGTCTATTTCTAATGATTTTTATTTTCGGTCGAAGTGCTATTAGAAAAACAAATGAAGGTGACATCCGCGTCCTCTCAAGTGAACTGTATTGTTGTTTCGGAGTTCTGTAGTGAAATCAAAGAATGTCGGCATTTGCCAGCGTGTATCGCATCATAATAGATCTTCAAAATTTGGAGTATCGTAAGAAATACGTTACTGTTGTGCAGTTAAGGACTGCCCTTCCGAGGGCTGTAAGTTTTTCTGTTTTCCTCGACAAGTAGCCAGGTAAGTCACATTCATTTTTATTGCATCTGTTGTCATGTGTTGTGAAATACTTCTCAAGAACGTAGTTGTTGGATGTTTAAATTTGGGTAACTTAATCCAACTCTTTAGAAGAACAGTGACATTTCAGTTTATTTCCTCTCAATTGATAAAGACATATCTTTCCCGTGGAGTAAGTATAGGACTGTTAAGAATGATCAATGCAAATGTAGTTCATCTGCTTGAAGCGATTATTATTAAATTCCAAGGATCTTGAAAAAGGAATGCATAATTTTTACTATGCTTAGTTAACTTCCATCCTTCGCTCGTCACATTGTTTTTATGCTTCTATGTGCTTGCTCCGAACATCCAAACTCGGTGGTTTGAAGTTACTATGTATTAGAATTACTGTTTAAATTTATTTAATTAAGTTAAATCATTTTTAATTAATGCCTTTATTTTTCACTTATCTACACCAAATTGTTTTGTAAGTGAAGTTAACTTTATCGTATGAATTTTTGTGTAGGTGTCATGTGAATCTTTCTTCAATTTTAACCTGGTATTGAAATACTCTTTGCAACAGTCTAAGATAATTTTCTTCTAAGAAATTACTGAGCTGTATTTCTAGTTCCTTAAAAAGTTTTGAATCATCGCATCATCCATGCTGCCATTCAGAGGCGTAACTAGGACTACGCTTTGGGGGGAGGGGATAGCCTGGGGTGGCGATTCCCCACCTTCGTTGGGGAAATTTTTTAAAAAATAGCATGCCTGGAAATACATTTCACACAATTTTCGCACTAAAAAATTGACTTTAAGCAGATGCAGTTATTAAATGCCAAAAATAGACAATTTCTTTTTGTTTCTCTGAGGCTTTGGGGGGGGGGGGGGATTTATCCCCCTTCCCCCCCTATAGTTATGCGTCTGCTTCAATTTTTGTCATACAGAACTGATTTTTGTGGATATCGTCTAAAAATTGTTTAACAGTGCAATACTCAGTTATGGCCAATTCACTTAGCTAATTTTGTTTGAAAGTCCTAGCATTTCTCATAACTTTCTTGTGTTTTTCATAGGGAGGTGTAATTTCCCTTTAATTTCTGAAACATTACAAGTGATGTACTCTGATTGTGTTTCTTGCTATTCTTTCTTTATCCAGGAGTTGATGAATCATTCTTCAGAACTTCATCATGAAAAAATATGTAGCACAGAACTATTCGGCTAAGTTTGTTATTCTCATGAATAATGTACTTATTGACAATAAATATTATTTTTGTCTTTTTATATTCGATTTTAATTTATGTGCAATAACCTAAGATAAACAATAACCTACTGCCCTGAGGCCTTGATGGCTCTTTCCTTCAAATAAAAATTATATGAAACTACCCATTCGCTCCTGAGAATCAGTAATTTTGTGCGTACGAGTTTGCGGGCATTTTGAGTTGAAGCTAACAGACTTGAAATAATGGAATGGGAAGGGAGGTCGTGTTTTAGTGATTTGAATTTGGCGGCAGATGCCGATGCTGCTGCCATCTGAACTTATAGTAGTAAAACTCTTAACTGTCAAAGAAGTTTTTCGTGGAGTTGGACATCTATGCTTACAACCATCCTCTAGTCAGGAAAAGTGCAGAATTATCTTTAGAGTTATACATCATGGAGGCATCCATGGCAAAATTGATTCGTTATAATGCTACCAAAAACATGACCACTCAAAATAGGCAGATAATTTCCCTATGCTTTTCTACATGGGCCAAACAACACAAAAAATCACTCTCTATAGTGCTACCCTAGCCATATGCTGTAATCATTACAACAGACTCCACTGCACATTGGTTATAAGTACTTCACATTATGTATTACCTAATTTAAGAGTTAATAAGGAAGTTTTTAAGCATGGTATGAAAAATACATACTGTCTGACATTACGTTTTACTGCAGCTCAAGCTAGCACCAATGGTTATTTACTTCATCTAATTTAATGTGTACGAATTAAATAATCAACGCTACAAAATTCAATGTCATCAGGGCTATATTTTGAAATCTCAATTCTTTAGCAGAAAACACATTCTTACACTAAAATCAAATCATCTCCAACATACACTATATGTACTTACTTGACAAGGATGTATTTGCTGGAGCAGGAGTGGATGTTAGCTCTCGAGGTACTTGGAGCCAGTTAAGCGAGAACCAAGATCCCACACGGATAGGTTGAACATTCCAGACAATATAAACTACATTGGAAGAAGAAGTCAAAGGTGGAGGGCTATTGTAGTCACAATCTTCAAATAATACTGGTGCTGACTCATCATATCCATCAAGGAGCTGAAAAATAATAAAAATTAGAGTTTTGTGACTAATTTGAATTATCACAGTTGACATAAAACACCTAATGCCAGCTAAATGCAAGATAGCATTATAATCCGCATTTAAAGTCAAAGTATCCAAAGATGGGAAATACCTGAAGGGACCCTTAAGGTTTGGCTAATGCAATCATTCTAGACAATTGACAAAAGGTCATGAGTAATGAATACCTTATTCTCTAACTTAAAAACTGTTGAGCATTATCCCTCAAATATTGTTGCAATGTCTCTAAAATTTGCTCATGAAAAATTTCGATGAGATCAGAGTATTCCTCGTCACTGGTGTAAGAAAAAGTCTCTGAAACTAGTATGTGCCTGAGATTGCAATGGAAAATTGTTCTTCAAAGCATACACCTGAGGGTGCATGCTGAGCGTACCCGTGAACTTTCTAGTATAGGCTTTGTATTTCATTGTACGAGAGAGATCAGTGGCCTAAGAGGAATCTTAGCAAACTTGACTGCACGTGTGTCTCTTGTCACATGTGAGACCTACGTAAAAATTTGTTTCTTAGGGCCAATTAGCTAGGTGAGTGAGTGCGTGTTTGTATGAATTGTAAAATTTCTTTTTCTCCTTTTGCATAACTTTTAGCTTAACTTAGCATAACTTTTCTTTCATCCCATTTCATTGCTCCTTTGCCCTTTCCTACCCAATACTTTTCTATTACCATTCTCTCTCCTGTTCAGTGATTGAATAGGTTACAAGTACATTCCATACCTCAAGTTTTTCACTGAGAATAGAGAATATAAATAAAATTAAATACCATGTTTTCAAACTGAGCTGTACATTTGAAATGAGTCTTCCTGCACACTTCACGTCTATAATATGAAGTCATTTCAGATTTAGAAATTAACTTGCCATAAATACTACCATTTTTCAGTGCATTACTCTAATTAATTGGAATTAGTGGCAGTGTAATGTGATTAAAACTCTACTTCTTTTCAAGAATGAGACTAAAATTTACAAGTGCTACTCATGCATTTCCTGCTTCAAATTAAATCTAAACATGCAGAGTACATAAGGATGAAGAATTGCAGCTTTCAAGACAGTAAAATAAAACTTCAAATGTGAAGACATTCCGTCGATGTATATTTAAATTAGAGATTACTGATCTCCTTTGTTGCGTTATTAGGAGTCATAGATGGGCATCTTATGAAGTGAATCATATGTTGAAAAACTTATCAATTACGAGGATTTCAGTCAAACCTTTACAAGTGAGAGTTCAAAGGACCGGAAATTTTTTCTCGTTTATAGAGTTTTCTCACTCACCCAGTTTCTTGCTTACATAGGTTCCAGAATGTACTCTCTCACTTATGGAGGTACAAATAATGAAGTAGGAGGAGGAGAGTGCAAGGGTGCCACAGCTACATACTTATTATTAGAAATGGGTCGAATAGCATATTTCTCGAATTCGAATATCGAATTCGAATATTAAATCATTGCTCGAATATTCGAATACCTCGAATACTAAATGATGAATGCTGGAATGTTTGACTCGGTTGCCTATGCAGCAGGCAACACAAGATTTTGGGGAGTAAGTTTGATTTCCTTTAAATGATTCGAACAGGAATTTAGCTGATTAATGAATATTTTAATTTTATGGAAACAATTGGGCATATCATTAATTCAACTAACATCGCTTTACCCCCACTTCTGCTGCCAAGTGCTAGCTGACAATCTGAGGCATTTTGCAAAATACAAGCTCTATTCCACCGGATTTTCTTCAATTATTTTCAGTCCATCTTTGGGAGTTCTCATGAGATAAGAAGATGGATTGGAATTGCTATCAGGGAGAAACCAAATATTCTGAGAAAATATCCCTTTGTCTGGGACTGTAACAATAAAGATTTATAGCACCACTCATTAATTGTAACTTGATATATGCTTTCGGAAAAAAATACCGCATCAACTTCCGAGAAGCTCTGCTGCTCATATCGAGTTTCGCCAGAATGCTAAGTCTCCGTCGTATTTTGACATTTATTTCTTTGCGTAAAATGCTTAAATAAACTCAGAAATACGTCGTGTTTGGTCTTATTCTTTTTGAAATTACGCGCACATTACTAATATTTCAATTCAATAAAGGTGTAAAATCAATTGACGAAAGTCATTCTTAGACACCTTTTGTGCTAATAGATGACTCATGCAGCGGTTGACCTCCACAGAAATGGGGAACTTCGAAGCTGGTAGGAAAAAAAAGGTCAGTGGGGGAGAAAAGGGAGGGCCTGAAACACGTTTCTATTGTTCTCGTGTAAGTTGGTATTTTTTCGAAGCTAAGGTCTTCGTAATATGATCCCTGCGCGAGCTGTGACCTTTTTTTTATTTCGAAGAAGAGGAAAGCCTCAGAGGGGGGGGCTAGTGCTGAATGGAGAGGGATACCGGATCTTGGGAAATGCGCTAATGTAAGTATCCCACGGTACTCACACAGCAGTTGACCTCCAGAAATGGGGAACTTCGAAGCAGGTAGCCAGAAAAAGGTCAGTGGGTGAGAAAAGGGGGGAGGGCGTGAAACACGTTTTTATTGTTCTCGTAATTCGATATTTTTTTCGAAACAGGGGTCTTCGTAATGCGATCCCTGAGCAAGCTGGGACCTTTTGTTTGATTTCGGAGAAGAGGAAAGGGTCAGAGTGGGTGAGGCGAGTGCTGAATGGAGGGGGATAGCGGATCGTGGGAAATGCCCTAAGGTTGCTATCCCACGGCACTGAGGTTCTCCTGGTGGGGGGAATCGGGGATTTTCGGATTTTTTCACCCGACCATTTTCGGTTCCCCTCGTCGAACCTTTTTCACGGCTAAAATCCACGAATTTGATGTAATTCGTCAACTTGCGTAAAATGGCGCTGCGAGCACAAAATTACTACAATTCTCTACATTTTTGCGAGTCAACTACCAACGACGTGCGTGCAACAGTGTATGACGCGAAATTCAAAGTATTCGAGATATTCGAGGCGGTACTTTTCGCGTAACTATTCGAAACCTCGAATATCGAATCCTTTCTAATATTCGAGGTATTCGAGTATTTGCGGATACTATTCGCACATCTCTACTTATTATGCATGTAATTATCTATAAACTTTAAATTATTTTCAATGTAAATAAAAAGTCACTTGATGTCTTTTGAGATTCTCTTGTGGCATTATCAACATGTCTTTGATTCCACATCTCATATAAAATAGACTGCTGCCTTTTTAAAATGACTCTACAACAGCATGTCTTGATTCACTGGATTCTAAGATGTAACAATGTAAACTTCAGAAACTTTCTTCGAAAAAATATCACTGTCTTTCTCTATTTGTCTATTACCTTACATCAGAGTGCACGATAGAAATTGATAGTCATGAAGAATGTGTTCCTTCAAGTCAAAGTTACCTAAATTGCATACAAATCTGAAGTTAGAGTGTAAAATAGGTTTCCCATCATTCCATATTGAGTCGGACAGAGTGCACACATTTAGAAAAAGTGTCATGGCTTTCTTCCCCATCGGCCCTGGCTCGATAGATACTCGAAAGTAAAGTCGGAAGAAAAGAAATTAAAGTAAAGCAGCATCACTCCCCTAGATTACTCAAGGGATGTGATGCTGTGTGAAATCTTTATATGCGAATACATATCTCTCGAACCTGGGCCTATGTGGAAGAAAGCCGTGATTTTTTTTCTACCTTACCTATATAGTTTCAGAAAATAACATCCGCATCCAGATCCCGAACATCACTTTGGCGATGTCTCCTTGTTAGGAGGATTTGGTGATCCTAATAGGCATCACAGATCCATTTGATAGAGTAAAATGTAAATGGAGATATTATCTGGTGATTTTATTTAGAGTAACAAGATAGGCGTAAATACTAAAAACGTACATTTTCAATTTTATATTTTTATTTTTAATCCTATTTTTATTGAAAAGTAATACCTGGTAAAGACAAGATAATTTTAATATTTTTGACAGAATTTAAGTTCCATTAAACCTTTTCACACAGGAGTCAAGTGATACTCGACAACACGTACCATATTTTTCTGAATATAGTCCCCCCTTTTTTTCAAAGATTGCCTGTGGTAAAAGTAAAGGGGGGACTATATTCAAGCATATTTTACAAATATTTTTCCAAAACTAAAGCCTCAAAATTAGAGGGGGGGACTATATTCAGAAGGGGACTATATTCGGAGAAATACGGTAACTCACTACCAACTAATGGGCTGAGTGTCACTTGACACAACACTCTTAAATTCAGGGGCATTAGAGAATTAAATTCCAAGTATACTAGTGGTATGGAGGGTGACAAATCTGAATGCAGAGGGTTACTATTTCTGGATCTTCTCATGCATAAAATTTCCTAATTTTGGTCTTTGGATTCCACGAGTGTATTGTGATACTCACTTTGAGAGACAAATGACATTCACCGGGATACGAGTCCACATGAAAGTCTTCAAATGTGATCGCTATAGCCATACCATGGTTAACAGTAATGCGCCATGTATAAGTACCAGTAGAAATAAATGGCTCAGGATATAGCGGAGATGCAATTTGCCCATGAGCTCCAAACACCTCATTTCCATGTACTAAATAAATAAAAGTACACAATTTTAATTATTAAAATAGGATAACTAATGTAAGATTATAGCAAGTAAAAGTGCAAAGCATCAAAATAGCAAGCTATTATGTTGGTATTTCATTCCATCATCTCTCTAACAAATGTAACCTTTCTCCCCTTTCAAATAATTATCATTGAAAGATTTCAAATCAGGATGCAAAGCTTAGTAAGCTAATCAATTAATTAACTTCTCATTTCACTGGAACAAAAGCATCGTCATGATCCCAATGCATTCACTTTGAATTCTGGAAATAACACTGAAGTTGGATTGCAATATGAATACCCACTAATGGAGTATAATTCTATCTCTTCTCTTCCCCCCCCCCTTAATATAAAAGGCTAGATAAAAAACAAGATTCTCTGGTCCAGAGCAAACCTTCATGATTAGGTGCTCAATTTGCTTGGTTTGCAACTGAATAAATTAAAAATCAAAATAGTTCCTCATGCCTTGATTAACGTTTTAACATGCCTTATCATTCATTAATTAATTTAAAATTAATTCCCTGCATTTTATCTTATGCTGAGGAGGTGAAAGAACATAATTTAATATTAATTTTTCTCAGGAAATATTTAAACGAAAGATGAGAAAAATTGACCACCATTTGACTTACTCCACTTACTTGACTGATAGCTAGGGCTCTTTGATTTTCACGAATGCAAAATTTTGCAGTTTTTTGCAAATTTTGGCACATTTTTAGTTTTTAAGCGAATTTTAATGATTTTGACTTTTTTCACCATTTTGAAAGGATTTTGGATCATTTTGCCAGTTTTTAAATTTCAAACAGCCAAAAAGCTCTTGTTTTTTAAACAAATCCACAAATAAAGTTGCAGCCGCAAAATAAAACAGCGGACTCTCGGCGCTGCTGCATTACCTCATCCCAAAAACTGTCATTCGAAGAGGAAGCGGCGAAGTGTTAGCATCGACATTGCTAAGCCGCCAATAAGTTCTTTTTCCTAACCAACTAAACATTGCTTGTCCTGACAAGTGTGAAGAAGAAGAGCTCGCAAAGCAGCCGATAGTACATTGAAGACACGGGTGCATTCAGAAAGAGTGAGCGCTGGGCATCAAATCGCATTGGAGCCGGCCACAATGTGAACCTCACTGACTGCGTGAGCGATTCGGTAGGGGAACCAAGTTTTGGATCTTATACCTCATAGCAACACGCCCCTAGCACAACGGATTGCTTCAGCAGCAACAAGAGCCAGGGCAAAAATCGGCCTTGAAGAATGTTCCGAAAAACAACTCCACCCTCATAGTGAATGCGTTCACTGCATCCGAACAAGGTGGTATAATGGCATATTTGGAATCATGCTACGACATAGTTCAACTAAGATCGAGTATTTTAATGCGATATAAAGACGATTTTTTTCCAAAATGGCCTCCGTGCGCAACAATTTCCGAAGCTCCTTTCCTGGCAGTCCTCCGTTGTGTCCGAAATTCGTCTCCGGGAAATGTCTTTATTTTTGTTAATGATCAAGAGGTTAACACATGGGTTAAAAGTGAAATTCATATCGCCAAGGGTATTTTTGCCATTTGGAATGCCGAAATTCGTTAACGTGTATACAAGTATGCTGGTGAAGGATTTTATGCTCCTTGACAGACAAAACCAAATTGTCATGAACAAATTCTGCAATGCAAGAATTGATTGGATCATGAGGATTCCTGACAGAAGCTCCTAGCTCATCTGAAAGGCAAGGAGGAGTCCCATGAAGGTGGACCGACAAGACAGGTTTCACTGAAAGACTCTATAGGTAAATCATAGACAACCAAGCTAGATAAAGAACAGTTCAACTATGACTTAACGGAAGCATTAATAAAGGCTGTCATACTACTCAAAAATCTTGCTTTAAGAGGTTTCCTCAATAAAAACTGCCCAGGTTAGTTTTTCTTAGGAGTTTAAAGAAGCTGTAAAAGATTAGTTAATATAATTAGATTGGATCATGAGGATTCCTGACAGAAGCACCTAGCCACAGTTAGAAATATACCAAATATGCCAGCCAGTTAGAATAATGTTCAACGGAACTACTTACCAAACTGGGAAATGCATCTTCATTGTTATTATAAAGCCACTCAATTGCTCAAGTGAGCAGTGCATTTACATAGGCGGAGTCAGGGTTTTGGATATTGCAAGTGGAGCAGTATATTCCGGAGCAATACAGAAAGTGGCTACTGAGGTTACAGACAGAGGCTTTGAGTTTGAAAATGTAGTAGCAATGGCTACTTTATATTCTATTGACGTCCCTATAATAGCTGCAGACTAATCCACTGATTGTGTGATTGATACAAATTAGAAGCCAAAACTTAGATGTGAGTGGGTATTCGGCTTAGTGGACAAAAAAGTAAAAAAAAATTCATCCGGAGGAAAAATCTGAAAACTCGAAAAAGTCGATTAGTTTTCGAGATGTATCGAGTAGAATTAACATGGGAGCCTTGTGGGACTAAAACTTTTTAGGTTTTATTCGGTATTTGTAAATGATCTGACCTGCGTTTCCCGTAACCCTCTTGGTTAATTCATAATAAAATTCCGAAAAATTCCTGCACGTGAAGAATCATTGTCCCCAGTTTTTTGGTGGAGCACACGATCTTGAAAATCTTAGCAACCATTTGAGCTAGATAAATGAAATTTTTAGGGAATTACTATCACCATATGGGACAACTTTTGCAATGATTGGCATTCCACTGGATCGATTGATGTGCAAGTTATGTCAATATCAATCTCCTTGGATACGCTTTATTCACTACAGAGGTCACATTTAACAATGATGGTCATTCCGATTCATCTACCGTATTTGCATGAATCTAAGACGAGGTTTTTTTCCCTCCTAACTCCTGCAGAAAAGAGGGGTTCGTCTTACAATGGGATGCAAAATTCTCTACGTCAATCGGGTTGCATAATTTACTGTATGATAGCTATACAACGAAAAATCAACGTCAAAAATAGTGGAACAGTAATTTAGCTTATTTAATTTTGCGTTTATATAGAAAAAAACATTTTCCATTTTTAAGCAGCAGGCAAAGATTCGGTGCCGATCAGTCGCCGGGTGCACTCCTGCCGTGTCCGTGACATTGCCTGCTTTACCCTGGGTTCGGCTCCATTGAAGTTAAAGCTTGATCAACTCACAAAATGTTCGTGTGATTGGTTACATTTACCTAAATTGTAATGTTAAAGCCTCAATGCCATCGCGGTATAAGTAAGGTAAGTGACAATGGGACGCCGGTACCTGCGTCGGAAGAAGCAGTGGCCGGGACTAGTCAAAATAGCAGTGACGACGAAGATGAAAGTGAGGAAGCAATTTCAGCAAATAAAAAAGAAGTACACGCTGCCCTCCAAACATTAAGATATTTTGATCTGGCTAACGAGTTAGGTCCCCAATTTCATTCCCATTTATGCAAGTGAGAAACCATGGCGGAAGCGGCGATGGAGAAGGGCAAAAAGAAAAAAATAACAGATTTTTTAGTAATATCTTTTCGTATATATAATGGCCTTCTTGAATAAACAACTTAAATATCTTAAGTATTGGGCTCTATTTACCAACAACTTATTTTTCAGGCTACTCGTAATGAAAACGCACTTCTAACTCTAATCATGAACTTTCTTCTCATGCGTCTCCCCGTTCTTCCATGCCGAGAGATCTCTCTTTCCAAAGTCTTTCTTTACTTCCTCACGCGGCCTTCTGCTGATCTTGCTGAAAGCCACCTTACACATCCCAAGCCCCTCCTTCCCCAGCATTTCCCATTCACTCTCTCCCTAAGGTGACAGAGCTCGAGTGCGTCGCAAAAAAATACGGCCCCCAAACGTGGACTGAGGCAGAGCTGAAGGTCATTTCCCCACCCTTCTTTCTCCTGCCCCCTTCACCACTCGTTATGCTGACCACTCTTCTTTCCTCAGGCAATCCCCATCCCACTCTTATTCACCCCACCCACTGGGAACGTTCCCCGATTGTGGAAAAGGGCATGGTTCATCTTTACCTGCAACGGGGGTAAGTTATTAACCGGAGAGAGGCCTGAAGAAGTATATTCCACTATTGGGAAAATGGTGCTGCGCTTACAATTGTCTCTCTTCTTCTCTGCTGGCTATCCAATTGAAATTATTTTCTTTGCTCTTTCCACACTATATTTATTTACGATAATGGCGCGACTATTTTTTAGTGCTAAAGCTAAGAAAATCTTTTCTCTACGTCAATGATTCTTTGCATAACTTTCAATATGGCGGAGAAAGGGACACGAAAACTAAATGAGGTGAATGTACATGTTTTTGCGTGTCATTTTTGGGAATAACACAAGTGAACCAATATGTACTTCACACACGTTGAGAAATGATGAAACATCTCTGGTAGGAAAACAATCAATGTGGATAATAACATTTCTCCCTTAATTTCTCCGATAATGGAACCTTGCTCCTGTCGGCATAAAAGAAGAGAGACATACTATATGAATATGTCACCTCACACTCGGTATGAAGAATATGATCCTGATGAAGAATAAAGTCTTTTGTAGCAACGTCTGCAAAGATGATGGAGTACTGTATCCGGACGGAGAACTCAAACAGAATTTACTTCAAATTTTCGCCAGAAGATATCCTACGTAATTTATGATCGTAACTAAATCTCAATGAAAATAACTACATAATTGAAAAGATAGCACATTCAGCTGAAAATACGGTGTAACTCGAAATATTAACTTACGAAGGTTATTTTGGCATCGGTTTTAGGCCCTCGTTTTTCTTTTTTTTCTCGTCACTGAGCGATAGAGGGCGACATAAATGGCAGTTAGGCCAGCTGCCGCTAAAATTCCGTGGTTGCTGGAAACAAATATCTATCTTACGCGTACTTAATACTTGTTATTCGCTTATAACCACAAATTTATAACATTAAATTCTTACAATAAACTTTGCAATTCATTATTTGATTACGTTTTCTAAACTGGCCGGGAATTTCTTAAGCGATCGTTGATGTTGAAGTATGAACGAGAAATGGGAATTTTATGGTGGTATAATTATTTAAAGATCTTTCACAGCATAAATTGATAACAAAAAGCCTTTTCTATGAATTATACCGAAAATAACCACCGAAAAAATTTAAATAAGACCAAAAAAAGGGCGGATGAAACAAAAGCGAACATTTTTTCGTGACTTATGAAAAAGGTTTGAAATTACGAAACTCGATTTTACGAAGTGCCAATTTAGCGGTCCCACTGACTTTGTAAAATCAAGAGTTTACTGTATATTAATTCCGATGATCAAATTAAATAGTCTCAGTCCGTTTATTTTCCAAAAATGCTGTTTTTAATTTGTTTAAGTTTGCTGAGTTCAAACACTAATAATCAGATGGAGGATGTACAATTCGAGGGCCAAAATACAAAAAATCGGCTACATTTCTAAAGTTCACGTGCCATTAATTTTATATTTTTCTCCATTACACAAATCATTACATTCAAAACGATCTCTCGATCCTTATATCATTGTGGTTTCTAGGACGACCTTAAGTATTGTTGAGGGCGAAAGAGCGTACTCTCCATCTATTTCATCAATTTAAACGACATTGCAAGTGTTCCATTCGTGTTTTAAACAACATAAGGGCACATAACTCGGAAACATGTGACACAACAATGTTCCCACCCTCCTAATTACCCTCTTGATGAATGCAAGTGCCAATATACTCGTTACATATTTATCGCTAGAATTTGTTCACTGATTGGGTGATTGATCATAATTCGCAGCCCAAACTACCGCGCCGATCGAGCTGAAATTTTTTGAGGTGAAAGTAAAAAAATATTCATCGGGAGAAAAAATCTGAAAATGCAAAAAAGTGCGATACTCTTCAAGATATATTGATCTACTTTAACATGGGCTCTTATGGAAAACTGATATCGCCGAATGCGGTCGAGATCCAAATGGGAAACATTAGTTTTTTGGCCGATTTTTTGGCATGCAAAAGAAGAGTCTAGGTCAAACCAGTTTCGAGATATCGATTCACACAATCTTATGGGATTTCGATTTGACATTGCTTCGTGGCAGTCGAGAGTGGTAGTGGAGGAACCATGGAACACAGCGGTTCAAGTGGCAATGCAATGACTTAGGAGACCTTATTTTCAAGTTTACTCTCATATAAGTGAAAGTATAACTGAATTGTTTTTTAATATGCAGGGAATTATTAACCCTTAACAAGAATTTTAACAGAGGAGTTTGAGGAATTAAATACTCACACATGCTGTAGTCAGCCACAAATCCTAGTCCTGTTCCATTTTCATCACTTCTGAATTTTATCCAGAACCTTGAGGATGCAGTTATATTATCTGGTATGGAATTTCCACAGTATACTCCCATCAATGTACCAGCAGAATCTCCTTCTCGAATTTCTACATAATCTTTGTCACAACCACTGCTTGCTTCCACATCTAAACTTCTAAAAGACACCATGGCCTTGTTACCTAAGAAGTAAGAATAAGGCTTGTATCAATGGCTCTTAAAAATTCTGAACATATTAAAATTTAACTGATTCCCATGCATTAGCAACTATGCATGGCTCAAATCATGGTTCTTGTATTTTTAATTATCATGAAATGCAAATTGATGCATAGAAAATTACTCCATAGTAAATCACTTATTGCCCTCAATATGAAGACAAATTTAAAAAATCTCAATCCTATCAGTAGAGGTGCGTGAAAGTGGTTTTATTTTTTGCTAAAATTCATTTTAAAACTATGTGATAACAGTGTTATAGAAAATCTTGGCGGTGTAATTATAATGTTACAATTTTTGCACATTTCTAGGCATTTTATTGTTTTTGGTACACTTTTGTGAATGAACTTTAATAAGCATTTTACATATCATTTAATACAATTTCGACAGTACAAAATTTATGATCTATCATATGAAAGCGTCCGAAAGCATATTTCTGCTCTTCCGCAGCCGTGTCAAATTTCTTTCAACACATTATAGATTCAAAATATCGAATTCTTTGTGAGAGAAAGCACATCATCCTAGATATTTATAATTGATTAGAGTCTAGAATTTTAGGATTGATTAATGTGAATCGAAGAGAGAGGCTGTGATAAATTTAACGGCATATACCGGTGGAGACATCACCACAGTGTGCAATGTTACGCGAATGCAATATGTGCGAGACAAAAGAAGCCAATTGACCTTTGAATCGTAATGAGATAGAGCGAATGAACGTCATCAGCATTAAACAATGAAGGCTAAGGGCCAGTTTCACCAACGAGGATAATTGAATTAACTCGGATAATATTCTCAAAAACCGAGATATTACAACAATCGTGTTTCACCAGATGCATTAACTCGGTTTTGGGCTGTTATCTCGGTTTATACTTTTACTGACGATATTCCGCAGTTCAAAGCTTATTATCCGAGTTAATCTGAGGGCAGATGGCATGGCGCGCATGCAGCTTCATCAGCTCTCGCAAAATACGAATGACAGCGATGAAGAATATCGACATTCTATTCGGAGACCACGTTCATTATGGATAAATGAGCGTGCAGATTATTTTAATATATATGGTGAAGTACATTTATTTACTCATCCCAAAATGGCATATGAAACTGCAAAGGCAGTTCTCGCTCTCATTGAAGAAGACGAATTTTACTAACAAGGGGAAGTGGAGGTTTCCAATGCCGTATATTTTATAGCATTCGAAATGGCGAACACATCTATAAACTGGTGGTGATTCTAATGAATGGGCCTTTGTTTGGCTGTAGGTAATTAATTAATTTTCATGCGGTACTTTTAACAAGCCTTATTCAATAATGATTATAATGCTAAAATAGCGCGGTAATTCATATCTCGGGTAGTTGGTGTGGTACCGTCGTCGACTCTCACCCAGGGGACCAGGGTTCGATCCTTCGCCGTGGCAACTTTTGCATAGCTTTTTTTTTCGTCTTCGTTTTGATCATACGGCGACAAGTATATGAATAATTTTAATTGTAGCAAGCATAGACATGAGGAAAATTTTTTATCATCATAATGGGGTACGTGATCTCCCCTTGTCAAAGAAATTTCACGTTTCTTTCTCTTAAACTTGAGCTTTCCCATGCCTATGCTCCCCTTGAGCCAATATTTCCGACAACTCTTGCCAAAATATGTTCGTATTCATAAATGTCATAAGCCTTTCTTTGAATTTTCTTACATATATGTACAAAAACCTTTTATCTCTGTCCTCTTCCTGAATTAATACCTATGTAACAGCATCGTTATCTTCGAAATCGCAATTTTACCAATGTGAGACGTAATTAATTATTGTAGCACAAAATAACCAAGAACTGTGTTTGTTTAAATGTGGGAGTCTCGGTAAATTAAAAATTTTCATTTTTAAATAACGATGCATTAAACAAAGGTGCTTACAAGTTTTTTTACCGCAATATTCTCGCATTCCTTGCTCTTGCTAAACGCGGTTCCCCTATTTGTTTTTTATTTATTTTTTACTACCCGTGCGTGGTATTTCGTAAGGCAAATTAATAAATCCTTACACGAAAACTTAATATTTGAGCTTTTCGAACTCTCATTGTCTATATTAATACTGTTGCTGTTCATTTTATCACTCTGTACTTGATTGTACACTTACCGGCTTATTAAAGCTGATTCCATGTCATACGGTTGCTTACCGTCATTTGTTTTTCCCACGTCAGAGTTATGAAAAACGTACAAGCCAAATCATTTATTCTGATTATCTCGGTTTTTGAAAACTAGGATAAAACGTCGTTGGTGAAACACGGCCCTCACATTTCTGAGATAATGATTTTAACGGAGTTTTTGAAAACTGAGATAATAGAGAATATTATCCGTGTTGGTGAAACTGGGCCTAAGGCTTTAATTATGTATGACACATTACATGTGATTGTTTCGCTAATTCACCTAAAATTTGAAAAAAAAGGCAATACAGTGGAACTTGGTTAGTACGTTTCTGAAGGGACCACGAAAAATGAACGTACTAACCAGGAAAACGTACTAACGAGGAAAGTAAATAATAGCAGTCGGGGTTATTGCAATCAGTGAAAAAGTCGTCATAATTACAATTACTATCGGTAGTTCTCATAGGATCGCCTTCCTGAACTTTTTTCACATTTAAAATCAAGAAAATGAGCGCTACATTGAAAAACAATACCATGTGAATAAAAATCGCAATTTTTCATAGATTTCCGAAGACGATTCCATGATTACGGCGTCTATCTCCCGTGATTTATCCTATATATATTTACAGAACGAGGACGAGTGAAGCTCAGACAAGCGAAGACAAGTCATTTTTCTTTCTCATAGCGTACTCGGAGAATATAACAACAACCCGGAGTAAGTCAACTGGTTTTTTAAACATCATAAAAATTGGGCAAAATTATATTGACTTTCAATTACGGCAACAGCCGTAGACATTCGCTTCTGGAATGATACCATTTCGATTGTAAAATCGATCGATATATCGACTGATGACACGCAAGATTATTAGATTACGACGTAATTACAAGAAAATTTTATATTAGACAGTTGAAATTTACTTTCAAAACTTGTCTAATGTCGTCTGCTTTCGTTCCGAGATCAAGTATTTTTAAGCTAAGCTTCGCGTGGAGATCCAGAGGACCGTCTGCTCCCGCAACAGTAGTCAAGTAAATACGCACGACGTCGAGTTTATGGAGCAGTACTGCTTTAGATAATGTGGGAATTGTCTAATACCGTTAAGACTCATTTCTTCATCATGATAACTCGTGCAATAGCAACAATTGCCCACTCACGAACTTTGTGCGCAGCAGTGGGCACTCCCAAGCGCTCCAAAGGCAACAGAAGGTGAGGAGCTCGGGGTGGGGAAAATTGGGGCTTCTTATTGGCTGTAGTTTTTCGTAGTCAGACATTCCCGAAAAATGGGCGCATTTTATTTTTCATCACGTCACAAGAATTCAGAAATGCATTTGGATAAATTACGGTAGAAGAAAGAGATGTGGAATGAATGGAAGAATGTTAATGGCTAATAATAATAAATTAAATCATGAATTCAGACGTTTGCGACCCTTAAGAAGACACTAGAGAACGAATTGCGGGTTGCGTCACGGCAAGCAATTGAGCGTACTAACCAGGAAAGCGCAATTTTTTCAAACGTACTAACCAAATTCTTTTACCTGTATTTTGTTCGGATGGTACCGGGACCGAGGGAAATCGCCGTACTAAGGAGGAAAACGTACTAAGGATTAACGTACTAACCAAGTTCCACTGTATTTTGATTTATTTACCGATTTCATAGTATTTTGCATTTTTTGTTTCATTTCACGATATCGTGTTAAGTGTATTTCATGGATCTCTTCCTATTAATATTTTGATTAAATTTAATGCAATAAATTAATTTTTTTAAACTATGTAATTAGTTTGAAACTGAGAAGTCCTTTTATTTCATATTTTGAGGTCTTTGGTAGTTAAAGAAGATAATTATGAAGCTGAAAAATCAAATTGCTCCTATACTGCATTCATAGCTGATAAGAAAATAATTTTGCATGCAATACCGACTTGGTTAAGGGGAAAAACATGGTTTCCTAAAATAGCCATCACATGCATTGAGTTTGATCCATTTCCAGGTTTTACTAGCTTATAAAATGGAGGTGTTATTGGCCTCGCAGCCATCTAAGAGTTCCAAAGCACTGAATGAAAGATGATTTTTTACACAGTCACATGCACGGGAGCAAATTTATATATACCAAGAATGAAGTTCACCAAGAAAATATATTTGGCTTAATGCGATTCATTCACGGATCTTCCGATTGCCAGTCTGGGTTTATTTCTCTGCCAGTGGCTTAGTAAGCATGACTTCCATCTCATGTGCCACAGAATAGACTTGTGACGTAAACACCTTGTTTGGTATAACCCACCCTGAACATGGTATGCGGACATGGCTTGATGGTTTCATTGGCTACCATGTCTGACCGGCAATCAGGAGATCACGGTTTGAATCCCGGTTAAGCCAAACATTCTTTAATGGCAACCTTCATCCTAGGTGTATATACATCCTAGATTTTTTTACACATAAATTATAAGAAAAAAAATGAAGACACCAGTCCACTTCTCTATCATTGGTTATCACCAAACTTTAAAGGCGTAGAAAAAAAAAGAGCATTCACTCAAAGTAACAACAGCACCAATACATAAAGAATGAAAGTGATTAGGCCTCATTTTCAATTGAAGATGGGATTTCATTTTGGAAGGGATGCCAGGCAAAAGTGATTCATAAAATGCTCAATTTAAATCTACCTTAACTGATGGAGAACATTTAATCTAACACCTCGATTTTAGCCAAGGCAAAAAAACATTTTTCTTTGAATTCACTCAACTATACTAAAATTTAAGTAAAATTTTCTGCAGGACAATGACTAACATATCACTGTAAGGTATGCCAGAATAATGTTTGAGAAATCTTGTGTATATCAATATTTTTTATGCACTGAAACATGGGGCTATATCCCATTCTTATGAATCATAAATTCATGCCCCTAATTATTAGGTAATTACCAGGAGATGTATTGATAGTCCATATACATTCAGCATTGCTAGGATAGCTTCCTGGAATTCCTGGAGTGGCAAAAGCTCCATGCTCAGCCCTCAATTGACCACCACAAGCTGTAACAGACATGATAAAGAATAAAAAAAGAAAATGCTAATGGATAGATTCAATTTTTTCTGACACATGAATAGCTTATAAATAGAGTACAATGAATAAGAAGTCATGATTGCTTTTCTGCAAATAAGTAAAATTATTTGGGTCACTCCATCACAATTAGTATTATTAGTAGAGAAGCTGATTGGAAACTTATCAAGCTATAGTTCTTACCTAACACCTCCGATGCTTTGATTCTGAGGGAACTGCAGTGTAGCCTCTCCTCACAACCAACTAAGACTACGAGATGAACGGACGGGTATATTTCCTAGGCATGTGGAACTAGAACTTAAGGGATAAGTATTACAAAGTCGTTGGCTCTGGTTTCATTAAAATGTATTGAATATGTTGCACTACCACACCTGCTTCGAGAACGGAAATACGATCTTCCTTAAGGGAGGTCGCACTTACCCCGCAGTCACACTTACCCCACCTCACCTTATTCAATAGTTTACTCCCCGAGGCTAAAGATGTGTGTGTGCCCAAATTTAAAGAAATAATTCGTAATAGGCTAACAAAAACAGCATTTTACTCTGTAAATGAGTTTTATGAATCTGATATTGTTTTGTCCTTCGTTGATGCATAATCTTTTGTTTGCCACATTGTATTTTGTGTATTTTACTTTCTTAAGATCAAATATTGTATGTATGTGTAATCAAATCTCTCAACTTATGTATGACGAAGACTAATTTAAATTTTTTTAATGTCTAATAAAAAATTATTATTATTATTATTATTATTAATACATGTGAACAAGCAACTGTACGCATAGGCAGATTTAGAGGGGGCATGTGCCCCCCCAGACGCTTAAAAAATAGGCAAGATATTTAATACGATTATCATTACGTTCATTTTTCTTTGTCTATTACAGAGCCTCAATCATTAAATTTCATATTAATAACTTTCATATTAAAATAAAGAGAATATTTTCTACAGTAATTGTTAAATTTTGATTTTAATCTCAAATATCAGAAGACCTGTTAGACCCTTGTGCCCCCCCCCCAGAAATAAATCCTGGATCCGCCCCTGACTGTACGGAGTTCACGGAGTAGTGTGGTGAACAAATCTCTACAATAGGACATTTAAAATGCATATTAAGTTTTAGGCTAATCAGTGAATTACCCAGTCAGAATTCTTAAAGCTATTTTTCAAGAGATATTAAACAAATTGTTGATGATAAGGTATGAAAAATGGATCTCTAAAGAGAAATTCTGAAATACACTCGAACTTGCAGATGCCTATGCCTAGTTCCTGCCACGCTACTGGCTCAGAGTCTTCTTGTCTGAGCACTGCCACCATGCTTGCAATCAAAATAAAATTGTGAAACTCTTTAAGGTACTATAAGCAAGTTAACATTTACTGTCTTTTTTTGCACGTTAGATTTTATGGAGCTCTACTCTAAGTAGTCATTTACTGATATTCCAAATAAATACCAATGGCATACATGTGATAAAGCCACCACATGATGCAAAAAATATGCGCAGAAGCCATCACCAACAGGTACCACACCTGATATACAAGACACTTTGATAGGGACAATAATTTTTTGCATACACATGTGTAAGGACAGGGATGCTAACATCAAATAAAATTTTCGGAAAAATTTTTAACTTTGTGATAGCAAATTTCATAATTAGGTATTTGCTACTTTTTGGGCCCATAGAATTGTGCTAATTCTATGGGCCCAAAATTGGATTCTAATGCATTTCCATCTTTAATCCATGACTTAAGGTGACAAGCCAATCAAAATCACTTTTTGTGATGTACTTCTACCAGGTAGGTATTTACAATCAAGCTTAAATGAGTTTGATTCTAAATAAGTCAAAATGAGGGTGATCATCTAAAACAGTAATCCTCAGGATACATGTGTATCCTGAGGATCTCATTTAAGTTCAGAACACTTATGATTTCGTTCATTGAATAAAATACAGTATCATTATTTTCCTATTGAATGATATTCAAAGGTGAGAAAGAATCCATGTTTTACCATATAGTTGAGGGAATGAAAACATAAGAGCTTACCCATCTGCATCTGAAAAAGTAAAAATTTAACAGCTTATCAATAAACTTGCTCACCTGTTTTCAGGACAGAGTAAAAGGCTTTAAATGGAGTCGTAGTGAATATGTATGAGTAGCTATATATAATGTACAGGGCTGAGCCAGTGCTTGTTATGTGGTGCGGAAGAGCAGAGCCACAGTATTTATCTATAAGTGGAGAACTGGCATCGCTCCCATCATGGACTTTTAGATAATCAATCATGCAGTTTACTTCTGGAATTTCTCCCAAAGCACCCTCCGCTAAATGGGACACTGTGAGAGTGATTTGGTCACCTATAAAGAGAAGATTATAAAAATAACTGTACATACTTTGTATAAAAAAATATAAAAAAATGAATGAAATTTTATTTAACTGTTCCTTAGCATTATGAAATTATGCATTGGGGTTAAATACAATGGTGCAGATTATCTTATTTTCAATTACATAGCCATTCTTTGTATTACCCATCTACCAGTATCTCAGGAGCTACCACCAATCCTTGCCCTACACTCTCTTTCAGACCTCCCTTATTCTCCCTTTAGTGAGCCATCTCATCTCCCCTTCTTGCTATCCTTCTGTTCTCTAGTAACCATATTCTAGCAACAAACTCTTCCATTCAGTAAGAATGATAGGCATTGCTGTATTATGCCATCACAAAAGGTTTTTCTTAGAGATGGGTCGAATAGCAGATTTCTCAAACTTGAATATCAAATTCGAATATTAAATCATTACTCGAATATTCGAATACCTCGAATACTAGAGTTGCGCGAAGCATCTATACACTATAAAGCCCCTTTACGACCACTCATTCATTCATTCACTCACTCATACAAATGTTTGGGGTGAACGAGACGAGATACAGCAAAAAGTCTTATGAACACCCCCTCAAAAATTGTCTGAAACCCCAGGAAAAATTATGAAAACAATAAATTTCCAATTATTTATCTGTCTATTCAATTAAAATTGAGTATGGGGATTATTTCAAAAAATGGCCACCAAAATCCAGTGGTGGCGCAGCGATCAAACAAACAAATAACCATAGCAACATATTTGTTTATGCATACAAGAGAAGCTACATTGGAAAAGAAGATAAAGGAATTTAAACGAAAGGATGATAAAGATAAGGTAGGATATTTACTAAGCAATTTTTGAAGTAATTCTTTTAATAGCTTCTTTCCAAATGAACAAAAATTTGATCACATCATAGCGTATTCAAACAAAAAGAGGAGAAATAAAAGGTAAACAAACGTTCCTTAGAAAAGATAGGTAGGTAAAAGCTATGAGTTATGCTATAAATCTCTATCGTCACAGTGACAGACGAAGGGATATTTTCTCAGGATATTTGGTTTCTCCCTGCTACCAATTCAAACTCATCTGCTTATCTCGTGAGAACTTCCAAAGATGGACTGAAAATAATTGAAGAAGAAGAAAATCTAGTGGAGAAGCGCTTGTATTTTCCAAAACGCCTCGGATTGTCCGCTAGCACTTGACAGCAGGAGTGGGGGTAAAGCGAGCTACCTTTTGAAAATAAAAAGTTGGATGAAGCCGAGTATCAGATGGCCATGCCGCTGAAATGGCGTTTGGTAGATAGGAATGTACATATACATCAGACATAAATCCATCGTAGCAGTGTACATGCCAAGACGGCATGCAATCATTTTTTCGCGAGGTGGTGTGTCCCCTTAGAATATTTGAAAGAGATGTTAGTTGAATCGACTATATACCCAAATTGTTTCCATAAAATTAAAATATTCCATTAATCAGCTAAATTCCTGTTTGAATCCTTGAAAGGAAATCACAATTACTCGCAAAAATCTTGGGTTTCCTGCTGCATAGGCAACCTAGTCAAACATTCCCGCATTAATCATTTAGTATTCGAGGTATTCGAAATTCGAGCAATTATTTAATATTCGAATTCGATATTCTAGTTTGAGAAATCTGCTATTTGACCCACCTCTACTTTTAATGTATAGGCCTTAAATTATTCTATGTAAAACATTGAAAAATGATATTTATTGACTAAAAATGTAGGTAAAAAATTCCAGTATTTGGAAGGCAATTACAGTAGAAATGAAATTTTTTTTTTCAAATTACCTCCATGATGTTCGTTTTTAATACAATCCACCTAATGTTTAGTCCGATGGACTTAATAATGAAGAGAACCTACTGGAGTGAAAAAGCACAAGAAAGCAAAATAGTGCATAGAATTACAATGAAGTAGAGGTAATTTTCACTCACCAGGCCTTGCTGCTACTAAAGTCCAAGTACAAGTGTTATTGCGAAGATTGCTGTGCTCTAATGCAGACGATGCTTCCAGCTCTCCTTCAGATTCCACAACTATCCGTGCACCACATGTCTAAAATAGAAGCACACCACAGTTATTGAATCTGCGGTCATTAGTTTTTATTAGTGATTGGTCCATTTGATTCCTCAATCCTATGCCAAGAATCAGAATCACAAATGAGTACATATTTACTAAGGTGAAAAATCAGTTCTGATTCCAGTAGAACATCAAACCACAAACTTATATATCCCCATGCTTCTAACAGTCACTTGAATTTTTGCACCATGTAATTGTAAAAACATAACAAATTTGAATCAGTGTTAAAGCCATTTCTTCCATGCCGTAATCCAGAGGTGATGTTAAAGACACGTAAGTTCAGTCCTGACAATGATGTTTTAATTACATAGTGATGATATGAGTTATGCTTTGGTTTCACTCATATCATCACCACGTAATTTTTTTGCTTTCACTTTTGCTTTCACAGAGTAATAATTTTTTATGTAGTTCTCTTGTTGCCTGGAATTAAGTGATATTTTTCATGGAGCTTATGGCATAAGAATCGATGAAATCCGTATTAGTAGAATCAGAATCAAAATGTAAGAACTGGAATCAGGATCGGAATCACTAAAATTTTGGAATTGACCCATCACTAGTTTTTATATAACTATAAAACAAAGTGTATTTATAATACCCTGCACATATTACTTGACTTTCACCCCATCTTCCTACCTCTAAACTAAGAATCTCAAGTTAGATCTGTGTCACCTAAAAGAAGGAAAGACCTGTATTCATATGATGACAAACAATCATGCGTGTTGCACAGTGCTGTAGTTGGGAAAAAAATTTAGGTAATACTCACCAAAAACTGCCAACAGCTGAACATGTTTTATATGGCCGGTCGTGATTGAAATGTCAAACTCCAACTCTTACATTAGTTCCAAGTTGTGCCATGAGATAACTTTGAACAAGTAAATAATCATTTCCAAGTTTTCTTTCTGAAATCCATTGGACAACATATGGTAGGGCTATTTTTTACAGATTTAAAAAGGTAGTTTAACCGGTACACTTATATCGAGTTTGGATTTTAGGGGGTACGCCGTATCGGCCCAACTACAGCACTGGTGTTGCATTAAATCACTATAAATGATATAATTGATGACAAGAATGACATATATTGGACTGGTTTTGATGAGCTACAATCATCTTCAAGTGTACACTGGAAAATGATGCAGTAGGTACATCAAAATCGGTCAATAAAACATAATATCGGTGAAAATTACCAAATGATTAAATTAATAGACATTATATAGTTAGACCTCCATCTAATGAATTTGTTGGGACCTGAAAAAGCATGACTTCGCTGTTGGGGTTTCGCTGTATGTATATGATATGCGTACTGCGTATTCCCAGGGGTATCCAAGTGTTCCATGTGTTTCACAATGCAAGTTGAGTATATTTCTCAATCTCGCAATATTCGCCTTTAAAAACATTCAAATTGCGATGATAAACAACTTTTATTATTTACCATCAAATACCGTGGCTATCGATGCATGATTTTCAATCCGCATACATTTTTCTAATTGAAATGACCCAGATAGCACTATGTAAGAGAGTTATCTGTTTCTTATGGTTTTCTTACCAAAAATCATGATAAGAATCTTTTTGTAAGCTAAGGGACTTATTTCAGTCAAGGATTAGATTTTAGGTAAGAAAAGGTATGGAATGCCGTCAAATATCCTCAGATTAATATCAGTCGCTTCTGTTGGATGAGCTCCAAAGGTGGCAGAAGAGCAAGCTACACATGCTACACTGCTAAGAACTCTGCCCAACATGAATTTAAAGCCTACCGGTGAATTTCAGGGAGTCTCTCTAGAATCTGGACAACTGATAACAGATTTTCCTGTTCAGCAGACTCCAGATTATTCTCTCATTGAGTCCGGGAAGCACTCTAAAATAACAGAATACCTGCATAAATAATAATATATATGTAGTTTGTTTTAGGAAAATTAAGAACATAGCAAGACATTTAAGTGAAAGTTTGAGTTATCCGTGTTTTCCGATTATTTGAGTCATCTCCCCCATCATTAGCCCGGATAATCGAGAGTGTACTGTAAATAGAAAAAATTTTAACTACTAAAAGCGACTTGCAGGTGAAGATGCAAAGCATAATACATATACATACTTTTTCCTCGTGGTGGAAAGAAAAAAAATAACTATGGGGAGAATCAAACTTGTTTTTCACGGATAATCCGCTGCATGCGGTATCCCTAACATCACTGTGTCAGATAAGGATGTGAGGCATAAGTAAGAATTTAAAATGTAAATTATATATACATAAAAACTTAGATGCTGCGTGAATGAAACAAATTGAATTCATTCGAGGTCTACACAATCTGACATTTATAAATATTAATTTTTGTTCAGGTAACCAGATGAATAAATTATTGATATTAGAGTTTTCTTTCCGGCATATCCTACATTGCTATTCATGTGAAAACGTGATTCTTTCTTACGACCCTGGTTTTTTTTTGTGTGCAATGTCAATTGGGATCAGGCCAAAGCCAAAGAAATGAGGATGTTTCCTTAAAATTCCACTGTATAGGCGATCATCGTATAGAGGTTTTACTCTATTGGGCCTTTATAGACATAAACATGCTTTACAAGGGATAGGTACCATAGAAGCTATCTTTAGAGCAGTCACAATCTGAAATTTACTTGATATTATGCAACAAGAATTTTTCAAATAAAGCAGTACATTTATCAAGAACTTTAATTCACAATCAGCCAATTCTACTCCTAACACCTACTAAAAATCCTTCATTCTTTACCATTTAAGTTGCTAGATTTTCCATGCCCAATTTCTCCCAGTAAATGTGGTCCATGCTTCCAAAGTTGTTAGGAGTATGACGCTGATGATGAAAAGGTGATGAATGTGACCATGACCGATGACCGTGTTTGTCATGAACCCAACACAGAGTTATATCTCCACATAACATACCTCAAGCAAAAAGATATAATATACTCAAAGATGATACTTACAATAGTGTAATTGGCCAGGAAACCCTTGGCAGCAGTTGATGAATCCGTCCTCATTCTTATCAATAATGAATTCCCTGTTGAGTATAGCGTTTGAGGTGAAGGAAGGCTTGTGCCACAGTGGTGAAGCAACATTCGGCCTGATTCATCTTCACCATCAAATACCTTACAGATAAAGTAACAGCAATATTAATTTAAGTGTCTATGTTTTATGTTTCATTACTACCGCACGAAGAACAGGAAATTTTATATAAAGCCACTCACATTGACATAATCAGATGAACAATTTCCATATGCTTCCACATCAAATTCAATAAAATATAATTTAATGATGTGGCTTCTATCAACTTTAATGAGCCAATAGCATTCATCAACATTTTCATAATTTTGAGGGTAGTTTCTTGAATGTATAGATCCAAATGGGGCAGTGAAATTGCCACCACATACTGGAAGGAAAAAATATAAATGGATGAGTGGTCAGAATAACAAATACAGCACAACCTTCAATTATCAATTTTCAATAAAATTGATGAGAGGATGCAAAAAGGGAATGACTATGGAATTCATTGCCACATTGATTGCAGAGAGAAATTAGTGATAATTAAAGTAGAGAGATGGTTATCCATCCTGATGGCAGCAGAACTAATAAAAACAACAATAAAAAAAGAGTTGAATGAAATAGTTGGCCACAAGATTGAAATCTAATAATAATAATAATAATATGTAAGTAATAATAAATTTATTTCACCTTTGGCAGTACAGACATCTGCAAGGCTAAAGTCAAATATAAAATTTACATACAATTAGGTACATTCATACATGAAGATTGAAATTACCAGGTTCTAGGAAATTCCCAAGAAAATCATTTAAATATGATTTGTACGTCATTAAAAACAAATGGGCTGGTTTAGATGAGCTACAATCATCCTCGAATGTTCACCAGAAAATGATATATGTACCTAGTATGTACATACATGAAAATTGATCGATGAAACTTATTCTTGGGGAAAATTTCCTAATAATTTAATTAATAGACAATATAAAGGGCATTATATGATACATTCATAATAATTTTCCAAATAGCTTTTGGTTTCAACTCCATATTTTCTCCCATTTTCCTCCGACACCATGGAACTAACTGTTTTCAAGTATTAACTAGGGATGGATGGATCCAGGATTTTTTTTCGGACCTGGATCCTGATCAGATCCTTGATTTTCGGAGCCAGATCTTTGGATATTTACAAATACAAATGCATTTTCAAACTCCTGCTATAAAACGAAGTACCGTCAACTGGTCTTAAGTCGGACACTTTTATTGGTAATTTACATATAATGAGTTTGTTTTTTGATTTACGCTAATATTTTGTTTGAGTAAGAATTAAAAATTAATCAAATTATGCATTAATACCATTTTAATTAACTCATCCAATGTTTTATGTCAAAAAAAAAAAAATGCGTGTCTGACTCCAACTGCCATTCCGGTTTTGAGTCGGACAGTCTTTTTATTTTCACAGAAATAAGTCTTTGCAGGCCCTTCTGTCCAGATTTGGACACACAACTGATGAAAAAATGTTATTTAATCAAGAAAAAATGTCAAAGGGCTGGTTACGGGATGATTTTTGGTATGGGGGTTATGGAGCTGCATCATAAAAAAAAATATTTTGAGCGAAGAATTGAAAACACCATATTTATTGTTGATCCATCTTTCAATAAACATTATAAACATCAAGGTCTACATAAAAATGAAAATAGGTCACTCTTCTGCTTATTGTTACCTCGTGTGGGGGATCTAGCTTTTTCTCAATTTGAATTAAATCCTCTAAACACCTGTCATCTGTGTCCGGCCATTTAAAATGTTTTCCCATTTTCTGTGCACATCGAATTTCTAGTTCTTCATCCTTAACACCTCCCATGCATGCAACATAATAACTGACACTTTTCGTGCTCGGGAATTTAACTAACACCCAATCTCCAACTTTCGGTCACTTAGGAACACTTATTTCCTTTTCCTCACGAAGTTCTATTACCACAGCGTTTGAAGATTCCCCTTCTAATATTGAATCATTAAAATGAAAAATTTGCACTGATCTTTGTTATTTTTGCTCCTTTGTTATTTTTTCTCTTTATAGCACCCGACGTGCCCAGATTGGTTTCCTCCAGATGTTTCCTCAAAACGTCAGCAGGTGTGATGCTCTTACCGGGCTCCACGTTAATTTTTCTTTTTCTTGGAGGGGCATTACTCTTTTGGCCCCCGAATCACATTTTCTCCAACGGTTCCATCACTGAGTCACTCACAAGTTGCATGATCGAGTTCCTTTCATTAATATTCGAAGTATCTAATCCACTGGGGATCTTCTTCAGAATGTTCTCCAGGGATAATGGGTGAATGCCGCAAATTTGGAAACCAGCCATAATATTAGCAGCGGCATTGGGCTCAACCCTTTCACACAATCTCTTTAAGAGAGAAGGGAAAACATATTTTGTCTTCTATCGGTTGTTGCTCTCCATTCAGTTAAAATTTCTCTCTAAGCCATTTTAAGTGGTCGAAAAAATGCCACATCCAATGGATGGAGCAGGTGAGTGGCATTGGGAGGGAGACACACAAATCTAATGTCATTTTCCTTGCACATTCTTATCACATCTGGCTGGACAAATTATCACCAATCACCACTTTTGGGCCAATGAGGCTATTTGCCCAAGGCATCACGATGGTTGAAAACCAATCAAGAAATGTAATTTCGTCAAACCATCCGGATGCTGACCTATTATATCTAGCACTTCTGGGGCCCCCAAGGGTCCATGTATCCCACATTTTCTCTGATTTGTACACCATATACAATGGTAATGTTCGCCCACTTGCTGTTCCCGCAAACATGATGGAAGTGGAAGACTTAGATGAGTTCAAAATACGCTCAGGATATTTAGTCCCCCTCTTGATTATGGACACTTTTCCACCAGGTTCGTCTCGTCATGATTGAGGATGTTGGATGGAGGAACCCCATCAATTGTCTTTCTCAGATGTTCAAAATATTGTTTGCATTGCTGAGGGTCAATCTGTAAATATGAACGGAATTTTTTCGAAGAAATTTTGAAAAACACAAAATAATCAACACTTGCATTGGAAATTAAAATAATAGAACGAAACCTTACCTTAGATCTCCTTACGGGAATATTTCTGCAAGTCCGCAAAGAGAGTTCAGCATTTCTGCGGAGAAATCCTTCCACCCATTCTTCTCCAGGCAAATTATTCTAAAATCGCGGCTCAGGACATCCAGCTTTGTTCAAATATAGTTTGGTCAATATACAAAGATCAAATTTTGTAAATGGAAAGCCCCATTCCAAAACCTTAGTCAGATTCGCACATATAATTGCCTCCTCTTCTTCATTAAACACTGTCTTAGCTCCATGTTTGCCAGGATGTTTTCCAAAAACATGATCAGAAAGAGTTGACTTTGTGATCTGTTATTTCTTGGAAGCAGCTCTGATTGAAAGATCTAACTTCCTCAAGAGCCTTCTCAATATCACAGTACTTATCCATTTTCTGGGCCAAATAACACCACTCCAATTCCGTAGCGCAAGGAAACACAAACCACACACACGTACACTTCTCCCGTCACTTGGCATTGCTCTGTCTGACTTCAGGTGGGGATATGTCCACACACTGTCTGACTCCAGAAGAAATAATGGGAAATTTATTTGACGCTCAAAATTTAGATTTGAGTACATTGTAAATAATGCATACTTGGAGAGAATATATTTCTTCTGGATTATACTCACCTTAACCCGGTAACGCCTGAATTTAAAAAAATCATCTGAACTTTTTCGTAATATTCAATTTTTAAATCTGATTGATTAGATGCAAATTTAATACTTTTAGCACTAATAGTCTTGAAGATACAGCCTGGTACAATGTGGTATTGCCAGGCCCTTAAGAGGTCAAAAATCGAAATTAAATAGGCGTTAGTAATTTCACATTTTAATGCCAGAAACGTTAAAAAAATTTCTATATTGCGCAAGAAATTATCAAAATTACTCAAACATGTCAAATATTGCTTAAAAAAGCAAACTTTTCTCAAAAACGTAATTATAAATATGCTAATTAGTTTACAACTCTCAAAATCCCAAACAAATCACAATAAATAACAAAAAAGGTTCGTTTAATATTGCACTACCAGCTGGTGCCATATGGTACCGCTAGGCGTTAACGGGTTAATACTGATTGTAACGACATTGACAGAGGTTTCATGTGAAAGTTAGACAGCGACATTTTTTCCAGATTTTTTCTGGAATTAATCTTGTCACAACTTTGAGCCCTATTAATCGAGACAGGCGGTGTTGCGAATGCTTCCAAAAGGAAACCTCATATGCCACACAATCATATTACGTCGCGGCGAGTGGGCCGAATAGAAACAATTCCATATCATTTCTACATGAGAACTGCTCGGTGTCTGACTACACACCCCCTGTCCGACTTTAGACGGAATGACGGTAATTACTCAAGTTTCTTCTGAATACATACAATCAAAGGTATGCTTTTAAGATTTTCATACACATTTTTATATTTTTTATCAATTAAAAATCATTTTTATAAGCTTTCAAGTTATTTTTAAAAGCACTAATATCTTTACACGCTCAGGATCTAAACTGTTACACTTGCATTTGGAAATGAAAGTAGGAAAAATCTTCGGATAAACCATTGACTGAATTTTAATATTCCTCACATAGGTTTCCCCCAAATTTTGTGACTTTCTCATCCCATACTGACTAGTGTTTCACCCGCAAATGCTTCAGTTACGGTGAATCGTATTTTGTTTGCACTTCCTCGCGATAGTTTCATGTCACAGTGCATGCACATGGTTCTCTATGTCAATAAAAATGTGATGAAAGACATTTATATCGGTGTATCATTAAATTAAATTGCAACTGCAAACAGCAAAATTAACAATGTTTAGAACAACATAAATGTCACAAGCGACGAGTTGCGGGAACAGAATGAGACGACCGCTCAGTGAGAGGAAGGCATGGTCATCAGAAGTGTGTAAAGGGTAGGTGGAGGGGAAGTATTCACGCAATGAGGGAGTCAAGGACGAACATGTCAGATCTTACTATTTTGTGACGTCGTTGCCTTCAAAGTGAAGTCAGGCAACCTATGTGATATACACAGTTGGCGTTTCCAGGCTGTATCTTCTTCTTTGATGGTATTGATGCCACGCCTGTTTCTTTGAAAATTGTGCTTCTTGGACCATGCTGAATATTGATATAGTTTTGTAATAACTAAAAAAAACTGTTTCAATCAATTTGAGCTTAAAAAACCTTAATATGTAAGAAATGCGACACATTTGGTTAATTCTTTTTTTAATCTCATGCACGTCATCCAATTGCCAAAAACTATCAAGACATGTGGGTTCGAAGATTTTTGCTGCGTTGATTAGATGATTTTTCCATTCTATTCGGGTTTTTCACCGCGTTTGTTGTTTTTTAATGACAACGGTTTCGCTGGCGTTACAGTCAGCGTCTTCCATTCTTTCCATTCTATTCGGGTTTTTCACCGCGTTTGTTGTTTTTTAATGACAACGGTTTACTGGCGTTACAGTCAGCATCTTCAGGTCGAAGGTATGTGAAAAAATTGGAAAATTTTTCCGCCTTTTATAGGCATAAAATTTTTCACCTTATATAGGCAGCGGCGGCTGCTGATCCGCTGCTGCTCTCTCATTGGCCGGTTGTCCATCTCTCATTGTTGGTGGTCGGAGAATCCTCTTCCATGCAATATGCAGGCTGTAGCCTTGATCTCTGTTGAAATTTGCAGGCGTTTTCGCTATCTCAGTAGCTTCTCTGATCAGGCGAGGGAAGTATTTATTCTCTTTAGCTATTATCCTGGTGTCTTCAAAGAGGATGTTATGTCCAGGTTCACTCCAAGTATGCTCAGATATGGCTAAGAGTTGGTGCTGCTTGTTTTTGGTAGCCCTCCGATGTTCCTGCAATCGGACTATCATTGATCTGCAGGTCATAGGCACGATGTATTAGTGTTGCCACCAAGGAGATTTTTTGCACTGGGTGGTGGTGCGAAGAAGCGTTCAGGTAGCGGTCAGTATGCGTTTTCTTTCTGTTAACGGCATGTCCTAGGAGCCCATTTCTTTTCCTTTTTACCAAAACATCCAGGAAGGGAAGTTGACCATCATGTTCCATTTCCATGGTGAATTTGATAGCGTGGTGCTGCGAGTTGAGATGCTGTAGGAATTTCTGCAATTCTTCGGCGCCATGGGGCCAAATGATGAACATGTCGTCAACGTATCTCAGCCAGAGCGATGGTTTCTTTTCGTACGACGCGATAATAGCTAAAGAGAATAAATACTTCCCTCGCCTGATCAGAGAAGCTATTGAGCCAGCGAAACCGTTGTCATTAAGAAACAACAAACGCGGTGAAAAACCCGAATAGAATGGAAAGATCACTATCAAGACATCTTCACGTCCAGTAAGTCATTCACCTGGCATTTGTTTGCCAGAAACAGAGAATTGAAGCAGATAAGATGAAAAGGGTCAGTGGGTGAGATGGAGTTGGGATGAAACACACTTCCGTTGTTCTCATGTAACTTGATATTTTCCTTAGAAGATAATGATTTATGGACTGTCGTCTCATAAAGGAAAACCATTTCATGTTGCTGCTCGGTGCTAATGCCTAAACAGACTTAAAATTAAAGCAGTTGTGATTTATTATTCACAAACTCTGCAAGCGACAAAAGGGCCTCGGTGACAAGAATTCTTTTTAGACTGGTTTGAAAATTTGTATTATGAACCCCTTGGATAACATGTATTTTTCCTAGATGTTAGCCCACCCATAAGAAAGGTGGGAATTTCAAAAGCACGTCCAAATTTTTTTTTAACGAGAGAAAAAAGTCTTTAAATGCGTGCCTACCATCATTAAAGATATTTTAAACTATGAATGTTTATATGAATAAGGTTTTCCTATAAATGATAATGTGAATTAGGTTTAACTTCTTTCCTTGCTTTTCATCCCTTTTTAATTATTGCTGTAATAACCCTTATCTTAAGTGTCAGTGTTAGGATTTTTCCCAACAGTTTTTTACCTTATGCCCTCAACCATTACAGTCATAGTCATAAATAGTATCACTTATAAAATTCATAAATTAGCACATGGAAATGAGATCCATACTTTCAGATCTTCTCAACTCCACTTAAAAGCTTAAAAAATACAGAGACGATTCATTTCCTTTGAAGAGAGTAAATTTAAAAAGTAAATGAGAATTCGTATGAATGGAAAAGAGAAACATTGAAAATAACCTTTACTCACATGAATTAACAGTTTTATAAGAGGCTGAAAAACCCCTTCCTCCATAAGATTGGTCAGTTTCAAAAACCACATATGCATTGTTTCCAGAAGTGGTCACCACCAGCGAATTATTTAACAGATGGCAAGCGTTGAGTAACTTGGGTGATTTCTCATCAGGTCCTCCATATATCTTAAAACAATACCATATTTTCATAAATCAAAACAAGAAAAGATTACCACAAAATGAGAAAAAAGTTACCGATTGATACATTTGATTTTTACATTGTATGTAATTAAATAAGGAGGATAACTAATTACTTGAAGTCCCCTTTGGAGAGCCACATAAAAATTGATGACAAATGAAAAATGTAAATGAACTCATATTCAAGCCTTTTACACTTCAGAAAATTGGAATACATTATTTTTTCTCTCTGGTTTGGGTGAGTGGAGCTTGTAAATTTCCTGAGACCAATAATTGATGTTGTAAAGGGACATTAAAAAATTCCAATATCACAACACGAGAGATAAACCAATATATGTAGTAATCTAAAAGAAAGTCAAAATATACTCTATCACAACAAGTTAACTATTATTAATCAATGAGAAAAGTAATTAAAATACAGAATAAATATAAAAATACAAATTCAACCAGACTCATCACTAGGAAAAAATAGCAAACAGCAATAAATACTGCGTGAAGAGTTCTCTGGATCGCTGCGGGGTCAGGAACTGCATTACTGCTGACATTTCCAAGGCCAACTCGACCATCGTCCTCAGAGCTGTGAGTGACTCTGTGAGTGAGTGAGTGATACTGTGAGTGTGAGTGTCATTCACAGCCCTGAGGACAATGGCCAAGTAGGACATCTAAACGTCGGCAGTAATGCAGTTCCTGACCCTGTGGCAATCCCAAGAACTCTTTACGCAGTTTATTTGCTGGGAGGGCACCAAATCTTTCTTCAACAATAAATACTACTTCACAGTATTATTGATTCAAAACAGTTCTAAAAATACTTTCCAATTTTGTAACAAAATTCATATGACAATAGGCAATGCTGTCTCTCATTTCAAGGAATATTGGCCAGAAAAAAGTGCAATTATATTTTTAACAAATGAAATTCAGAACAATTGAGTACATAGTAGATAAAACTGTAGAAATGGCTTGGGGCTATAGGCTAATCAACCTTTACACTAACATTTTCTAACATAGTAAAAGAAAGTAATCAGAATAAAATATGAAAATATATAAAATTTCGAAATACATTCTGCCAGTAACAAAATGAAAATAGCATAATAAATTTTACATAATAGTCCCTGAAATTTTAATTGATATGCTAACCTAAGTTACACAACAGGTAGAGCAAAATATCCTGATCAAAGCTGGATTAAAAGAAGTTAAAATTAAAGCAGCAGCTGTGCGAAATCAACTTGTTGCTCAAAATATCTCTCATTAACAGTAAACTCTTGATAACCCAGCTTTCAATAATCATGTTTGCAGATTATTCAGGCTATTTTCTCCTCCCTTCATGTGGAATCTCAAAGAATATTCATTTGGAAGAAAATAGTAATGAAACTCTTTTACGATCCATGTATCTTGATAAAATGCATCCAAATATTTACATAAGTGTATACATATATCATATTGATAGATTAAAATAGTCACTTAATTGGTAAACTTGACAATTTAATCACAATATTTTGCTACTCCCATGAGAAACAAATAAAAATTCAGCCGCATATACTTCCGTAGCAGACTGTTGCATTCAAAAACTTATTTGTGAACTTGGACAGCACGATACCTCACCACAATGATTGTCTTTCCATTTCACCTAATTCCTGGAGTCTTATATTCTTAGGAACTCTTGTTTAAAAATTGATACAAAATTGGGGGAGCAATAAAATATAAAAAACCCGGAAAACATGGCCAAAGCAAAGTGAGTTCCAGTCAGAGTAACCAAGCTTTCCATTCTGCAGAGTGAAAGCAGATCAAAAACTTAATGCGAGCAACTCGTGACCGAGTGATAGATACACTACAATGTGTCCAGTGATAGATACAATTAAGTTATTGTTGCCTCATTCCTGTGGCAGTTTTTCAAAACAACAGTTATCATTAGAGCTCTGCTTTTGCTATTTTAGGGAATACGGTAGAAAAGTAAGAAATTACCCAAATATACGATGCAACATTGCAATTAGTTTGGAGTATAATCAAGAATAATTAACATATTGCCTAATAACAGCAAAACTATGTTTCCTGACATTATGGCAACACTTCAACCAATGGATCATTGATCTTTTTGCCAATGAAAAACCATTATTTGTAAGAAAATTTCAGACTGTGGCAAAGATGAAAATTTACTATAACTTTGGAAAATATAAACTTAAGTGTGAATAAATATAACATCATTAACTACAGGACATATTTTATTAAATTTCTGGCTTTTGGTTAATGCTTAAATGGAAAATATTTTCTACATTATGACGGAAAATGTTAACATCACGACCACATTTATTGTATCCATGATTATCTGGGCATTGCCGTGCATCCATTACCACGGATAAGAAACAGTTGACTGCAGTTGATTCCTCATCAAAAATAAACTTTAGATCTCTAAGTGGAGAGTAGGGGATATCCCATTTCCATGTAAATGATTGGGAACCACTATTCATTCATCTTCCAAAATAAGGAAAAAATAAAAGTACCTTCTTAAGTCAAAACTACTATAATTTATCATGGAAATACTAGAATAAACCTGTAAAAGAGAGTGCTGATACCTTGCCTCAGCTCGAAAGGAAAAAATCATAATTACTACCCAGCCAGCACAGATTTGAACTTATCCTTGGAGAAATCAGATATTGTGGGGATAAGCTTATCCTCCATATGTAATATCCCTTTTTTCCACGATTTCAAGCGTTTGGGGAGGGGATGTCATGGTACCATATTGCCAAAATTGGCCGCAGAGTAGCGCTGAAGTCCTCCATTACCGTTAAAGCCATTATAGTGGCTTCGTGTTTACATTTTTGGTGTTGTGTATAGTGGTGTTTGTGAGTAAAAATCGTTGATTATTTTGTGTATACAATAATAGTTAAAGTGATAATGCGACCTAAGCATCGTTTTTGTGTGCCTGAGTTCGATGTGGGCTACGCCGGTACGTACAGTTGTGGCGACACATCAAAACATCCCGGATTGCCGTGGATATTAATGAAGGAATCATCGACAGTGCTGTGATTTGTTAACAAATGCGAGGTATTAGTGATCGTAATTGCCAAATTCTTGGGTATAACGGTAATGGATTTCGAATTTGTGCTTTTAGAAACCATACGTAAGGTAATTCACCAGTCTCCTCTATAATGTGATGTACGGAATTGAACAGTAAGATTTATGGTTTACCGATGAAGGTATAAAGACTGCTCCGCGTTCTAGTGTATTGTATATCGTTTCAAGATGAATCATTCATTAAATATATCGTTTTTAGAGCAATAATTTTGTTTATTTTCCACCTTCTTCTAACGGATTTTTTGGGATGTTCCTAAACTTGCGTGAATGTGTAACATAGTGAAAAAAAACCTCATTGTGGAGACTAGTGCGGTATTGGCTTTCGATGGTGAATGATTCAGTGCATTATATTTCATCATGTATGTTATTATACAGTATTGTATTGCAGTATCCCATGTAGCATCAAATATCTCAGAGGAATCTCACGAGATATGATCTCATAGGCATACAGACCTCATAGACAGAGTGGTCATATATGCCTCGTGAGATGTCTCTGGCATATTTGATGCTATATGGGATACCGTAATATAATAAAATACAATGATGAAAAATAATGCATTGAATCTTTCCTCATCGAAAGCCAATTTATGTTATTACGGTTATTACATTATTTTCACGTAGTTCTCATGAATCTCGCGTGGCAGCGCAGCGATCGTACGCGAAACAGCTGCCACCTAGCGGCAATTATACGGCGTAAGGATAGGCATATCTCCAAAAATGCGGAAGTGCATCTCCGATTTATCCCAAAAAACGGCGTGGATTATTCATACTTTATCTCTGCTTTCAGATAGGTTTCGTCGCGGCATATATGTATAATATCCTCGTATTTAGGGATAAGGCAAAATCTGTGCTAGTTGGGTAGGATGCACTCTACTGAGTGATAGCTACAATATTCCTCCAGAATATTAGGGACAGAGCAACTGTAGTGGCTGATTATATTACATCGACACTGACAAGTGCCAATTCCTTTGGCTAAAAGATACTGATGAGTCATAATTCTTCATAGCAAGAAAGGGGTCGATGATTATTAATGTTTACCTGCAAAGAGTCAAAATAGCATCCTCGAGATCTCTCCAAATCCATATTTTCAACAGTAATTTCTATACTTCGGCCCCATGCCACTTGAATGCTCCATATGCAAGTAGTTGATAAAGGATAACCTTTTGGATACCCAGGCGATGTAAATTGCCCAACTGGTTTGGTGAGTATTCCTCCACAACCTGATTAAAGAAAAATTTTATAAATATATCAATAATTATTATGGTTGCAAGTACCAATGAAGGTAAAAATTAAACCCATATCAAATTATTATGAGAAGAATTTGATGTTAAGCAAGTTAAAATAAAGCCATATAGCCATAGAAAAATACTGATCATACATAACAAAGCATGCTGAAAATGTCTCCAAAAAGTGCAGTAAAATTTATTTTAGGCTCAGTGCAGAGGGATAGGATACGCCACATTGATACTAATGGCAGTCTTACACCAAGGCAATGACAGGCAACACGTCATATGCAACAATGATGGTTTCTGTTGCTCTAACGCTGCAAATGCAATGCTGCATGCAGCAAAAAACCACTTAGCTTCTGGTTGCCATGCTTTCCAAAATGGGAACAGGCCTGGTTGTCCATTTTCAATTTCACTCACAGGCTATATTTCCATTGCATAATGTGATGACCATTATACACATGGTCACCATTTTCAGAGCAAATATTGAAAATTGTACAAAACTGCATATTTATTCTAACTACACTAATGATTTGATCTCTGCATTTTTTTGGGTTTTCTTCCGCATCAATTGGCTTGTGGACAATAGTTTTGCAGGGTGTCCTGCCAGCATCTTCAACCTGAACTTCTGGAACAATTAAAAAATGTTCAAATCATGGACATACAAAAGGTACATCAATGATCGATACAAAAATCTCCTGTTGCAAGAAATTACAAGGTCTCATTCAATCTCATGCGCATGGTGACACTGTCTCAGTAGTTAGCATTCTCTTTGTTAATAGGAATCGAAAGTCTTTTATGCACATCCTAATAAAATTCTTTAAAAAAAATTTTTACCATCCATAAGCTGTCAACTTAGAGCCACGCTAACACAATGTATATACCTGTGCAATTGAGTGGTAGATAAAATTCTTTGCAATATGCATAAAATTAAAACAAAGACTATTTCCTGGGTATGCATGTGTGCATTTTGGCTGGCAAATTTGGGTAAATGCATTATGTAAAAAAGCCTTGCTTGCCTTAAATGACAGCCAGCAATCGATGTGATAAAAAATATTTCTTTGCCATGAGCACCCTTTTCTTGGTCTTTCATTTGATGACATCACCTTGCCTGGAGTAAAAGGCCCGTCGAGAGCAAAAATCAGTTGCTATCTGCGGCACTTTACAAATTGCAACAATAGTTTGAAGGGTAACATTAGCCGCATACTGCAACATTGCTCTATGTTTCCTTGATGTAAAACCACCTTAAACACTTGCGGTTGCATAGCATGACATCTGTTGCTGTGATGAATACATTGAGTGCTTACAGAAGTGATACAATACATCAGGAGGTGCAGAAAATGTTTTGATAACAATAAAGTTAATTTTCAACTGCAATCAATACTTGAATCAATGAACCAACTCAAGTATGGTGGAAAGCAAGGGATGAGAGAGAGAAAGATATCGGCAAAATAATTTAATGACTACACTGTTAGTAACCGGTGAGTAACTGCAAGAGCAGTTTTCAGGGTCCCATTTTGAGCCATCTTAATGTGACACTGCTGGTAGCAATAATTTCAAGCTGGTGATACTCACTACAATCCCTACTTAGTGTTATTAACACATTCAGTGTGGAGCACATCAATTGACATGGTCCCGTCCAAGCCGAGATATGGAGCACGTCAATTAACGTGCTCTGCCAGTCGGGCCGGGAGCCCTTTCTCCACATACGTGACTAATATCCACTTCCGAGTCTTCCTATTATGTGTATGGCCTTCAGCAAGCTTCCCTCTTTCAAACAGTGTGTGCCGTTTGTAAATAGCAGTATTTGAATGGAAGTTGTGGCGTGTATATCTCCCTCTATTTTTCTTTCTTACTTTATCGGCCAATTTTGACGACGTTAACCCTTTCACAACAGACGTCGGGTGGAGCTGATGGCCATTTTTAAGCGCATAACACCTGACGTTCAGTATAGCTGTCGCAGATTTTTCAACACAAACGAGTGGACATCGGCTCTGGCTGACACAAGGGAAGGGAAGGGACCGTTGAGGTTGCAATTGTCCGATGCATTTAGGCCCGGTCTGAGACCTAGATTAGCAAGTCCTTAGAGGTACTCCTCGGCAATTAAGCCCGACCCCCCCACTCATTTATAACCATCCTCATCCCAGAAATCTATTGCAAAGTGGTTATATTTTCAATAGTTTTTTCAATGATATATTTTACTGAATACTGCAATGTTTTTATACTTTGAAATGAATTCTTTGATTTTTTCTGTGCGTAAGCAATTTTTAAATGAAATTTTAGCATTAAAAATAATGTGCTTCTAGCTTTATTACCTTGTATTTACTAACTTTGTCATTATTATTGCTAAAAACCATTTCAAATTCCACAATGCTTAAAAAATGTTAGTATGTAATTCTTTTAGAAGAGTAAATTATTGAAAATCAAATGCCATTGTTTGGTTGAACAAAACATTGGTAACGCATTAAGTTGACCATGGATTCATACTATGATAGGGTTAGAGGGTCTTGACCAGTGGCTGGGGTAAGGGATTGGCACCCCATTGAGTCGAGTCCCAAATCTGAGGGACAAAAATACCCTGACAACTCACCTTCAAAAAAGAGCTCTGTGAAGAGAGGTTTAAAATAATCTTATGCTGCTCATATCACGAAAATGTTTTCCTACTGTAGACACCCACAGGAATAGGTTAATGAAAACTGGGCCTGCATTTAATGTGTTAAACTGCTCTACTGCAGCCTTCAGGAGACATTCAATATATGACACTGAGAGTCAAGAATTTTTTCCTTGAAATGTTCCAGAATTAGAAAGTTAATTTGAGAACAGATTAATGAAAATCAACTAACTCACTGCTACAGCAATACAAAAAGGAAGGCATTACGCATTACCATTTACAACCCATTCCAGTCTGAAACCATTATGAGCCACAGACACATCAGTTTTAAAGTGAACTGAGATTCGTGGCATGGTAGATGAGATTGGCGGTGGTAAATTAGTTCCACAGTATTTTCCAATTGAACTGCTGCTTCCTTCCTCTGTATTAGGTCCTTCTTTTATCTGAAAAATTGATAAGAGGAGTTGGGAAAGAATAATGACTACTTAATCGGTACAAATTTTTGTCAGCTAAAAGTATAAGGGTTCTACCACTTCTGTGACAGTACTTCCTTCAAAAATACACAAATAATTGTATAAAGGTTGTTTACATGGTAAATATAAGCCTTCCAGCATGGCAGTTCCTAAAACTTTGTAATCAAGTATTTTTTTTACAAAATCTAGCCTTAAAAATCAAAGTGCATAGAGCATATTGTGCACCAGAGAAATAGGGGACCTAATTTAATCTATTATTCCAGTTGAACGAAAACAAATTTAGTATGGCTACTGAACTTACCTCAACAAAGTCATATGCACAGCCAGAATTAGATGAATTTTCAAGGTGGAAATGTGAAAATGTAATATTTAAAAGATTTCCATTGGGTGCAATTATTTTCCAAGTGCAATCCTGTGATGATGGGTAAGAGTCTGGGAAATTGGGACTTTCAATTACACCACGGTAACCCTTTACCTCCACATTACAATCTGAAATAGGTAGAAGCAATTAATTACTGAAATTACTATGATTTCACATCTAAAATTACTTGCAAAATTGTTTTTACTGATTCCTTGGATGTAAAGCAATACTTTCAAGCTGGCCTAGAAACAAATTTTCTTGAATATAGAAATGGTCATCACATGCTATTTATACTATGTGCCATAGAGGTCCCTGGAGGGGGCATAAGCGCTCTGATGTGAAGCCAGCCCTAATGGTACTCTTGCACATTTAGCCATCATGCCGGGCCCCACTTCGTCAATTTGCCATAAGCGTACATGTAAAGAAAATATTAATTTTTTTCTGAAACCAGTGACTACAGAGGTCATATAAAGGTACATAAATATTTAGATTGTGTTTATATTTCTGGATATTATTATCTATATCCGGAAACATTCCGTTAGGCAGATATATGCTACGTAAACTTTGCATTCGCAGATAGTTTGCTGCTCGGCTTACAGGTGCAATAATCGCACAAATAGAAGGATAGCAGCCACTGGTGAGTAAAAAAATAGAATAAAATAGATAATTGTGAATTGCAATCGCCTGAGAGGTAGCACCGCTCTATTTCGGGGGCTTTGACAGTGAAAATGGAATTTTATGAAACAAAGCAGTGAATTATTTCCGTGTAATGTCGTAAAAATTATTTTAGCTTCGGGTTTGGTCAATATTTGTATCATACAGGAGCAGTTCATGACGAGTTCAATGGTTACACTACTATGTTCGTAGAAGAAACGACGGTTGCATAACAACATATTCAATCGATCTTTAATTTCCGGATTAAGATTCATAAAGTTGAAATTAATGCAATTTTCGAATTGCCAGCCATTGTTTTGCGAGTAACATTGAGTCAATTATATTTGACCGAACACCTCATTGTCCGTTGATTATTGTCTTCCTGCAGGTCACAAGGGCTCTGATCCAGCATAAATTTATTCTTTGGGCATGTATTACTATTTAATTTCATCGTACCTTTCGCGAAAAATGACCAAAGGCATTATTTAATGAGTTAAGAGCAAAAATTGGTTTGTTCCTCGTAAGACTCTATGTTATAGCGGGGCCTGGCATCATAGCTAAATGTGCAATTTGGCCACGCCCCCCTGGCTTCACTTCCCGCTGTTGGAGAGGATAGGGCGTGCCCCCTCCAGTAACCTCTATGCTATGTGCATTTCAGCAGGTGGTAATGGCAAAAATATAAACTAACTGTTTGTCTTATGGGGTTGAACATGCAATATTGCAGATATGGGGTTGCAATTTGTTATTTGTGACTTGAGGGATACCTGAATATGAACAGATTTTTTTAACTACCTGAACAGTCAGCACCAAAACATCTGTTTCACTACGGAAAAGGAGAGCAATGACCAGCTACCCTTCTTGGATGTTATGATCAAGAGAAAAGGTAATGGTAGTCTTGGACATGCTGCACATAGAAAGGCAACGCACACCAACCAATACCTCAATGCAACGTCACATCATCACATTGCCCAAAAGGCCTCTGTGGTAACCTCTCTTCTCCACCGTGCTCTCATCGTTTCTGATGCTGACTCATTGGATTTGGAAAAGAAACATCTGACTGCAACAATTCACAAGAACAGCCGTAATCAGAGGATGGTCCTAAAAAGGACCAAAAAGACGGCAGAACTACACTCTCAGCCACCCACGGAACGCCATACCACTGAGGAGGGACACACATACACATGTGTAAAAGATGCACCCGTGAGAGATGCACCCCTATTTTGACTGACCCTGTTTTCTATTTAAACACTCACTTACCTGTAGCATATCTCAAAACAAATCCTCTTCCTTGATTGCTTTGATCAGACCGGAATTTTATCCAGAGTTGATCAGAAGATGATACAAAAGGTAGTGGATGACCTGAGCAATATGTGCCAAGTAATTTACCCCTGACATCTGGTCCATCCCTAATCTGTGGAAAAATCTGAATGTTAATGATAATGACTCTTCCAATAACATATATATAAAAATTACTTCAAAACTAGCAGTTGCACATAGAACACATGCAGCAGTATTCAATTACTCAGCTTAAAAATCCCTCACCACTCCACCTCCACTATTTTCATTAATATCCGAGATGAAATTAAATCCATATCTTCACCTACCTCTTCTTAAAAGAGAGTTAAAAAATAGAAATGGCACATTGTTGTGTCTTTGAAATTTTAAATACGCTTTGATAAACATGTGAAACAGTACTATAATTGTATTCACCATATTTTTCTGCACTTTTGCACAATGTATATGAAATACATGTTGAATGTATTTTACTCCTCAGGCCAGTTTTATAACGTCTAGTTAAATATTCTGTTTGCCGGGAAAGTGTAAAATCTTACATAACAAGCGTCTAGTTAAAATTTTACAGAATGTGAAACCACAGTTAAATTAGAAAATTCAACAATATACTAAACCCCTGCCCCTTCTACCTTCATAATTTTATTTTTCTCCAAGTATGCTTTGTTTCAATACAGAATATAACATATCTAAAACTTTATAACTGAATCTTTCCAATAATACATTGTATGAAAGAAGAAAAATTTTCAAAAAAGTTTGGTCAAGGCATTTGTCATAACACCATACAGATATCCATTAATGAACCCTTTGACTACGTTCTATGCCTTTTTTAAATAAGTTAATCGCAATGCTCAATTTAAAGTTTTAATATTATCTTTTCCCATTAAAAATATAAAATGAGTGATACTATGCAGTCTGACTATGAATGCAGCACCACTTGGATTGAAGTTAAACATCTTGTGGGACAACTCGACCATGACGGTGATACTCCCTTGTGGTTCTTGCTTTTTATAAATATCAGTCTAAGGCTTTATTCTTTCAGTTCTTCGACCGATGTTTTTTTTTATTAAAGATTATACAGAATACAGTACAAGGCAAACATGTAATTACCATCAAGTCAAGTCATCTATCACACAATTTTAGACTGATTTATTTTTTTTGTCTGTGGTTTACAGTAACCTTTTCTATGTTATGATAATTTTTCTAGGTACATATAAACTTTTTAAAGTGATGTCTAAGGGAAATATTACGCTCCCTACATGTAACATTACACACTATGAGACTTGATGACTCAAATAGTGTTCCTTCAATTAATTAGAGCTTGTTTTTCATGGAACAAATTAAGAGGGTGAATCAGGGAGTCGGTATACAATACACCCAAGCCTCACTTATCGCAATTTTGATTTCAGCAATTTTGGTATCGTGCAAATTCATTCCATGGGAAAACATCCTAATGTTGCTTAGTCTAACCAAAAAACCTTAACAATCTCTTGATGAAACGTGAACTTGCGCTAAGTAAACACCAAATTGCTCTCATTTTACGCATATTTATGGTATTGCTGGCCTAAAATCTTATACTTTGTTAGTATATTCGTAGCAAGCCATTGCTGTGCAATGGCCATGAACATTACCTACTCATCAAGCCATTTGGATAGTCGACCTACCAGAGTAACTTATCTCGTCTCCTTAACTGAACGACATAATTTGATTCAGATCATCAATTAAGTTTGGAGCCACTGGAAATGATCTTTTTGAAAGCAATATGGTTTGAGATGTCATTTATGCCATCATAGCTTATTGGGCGAACTGACTTCCACGTAAAGTGTCCACCCGGAAGCCTTCATAGTCATCGATATTCACGGGGGAGAAAAGGTGCAGTGGCCAAGTTGCGTATGAATGGCATCAACACTATCAACACGTAAAAGGGTCCGAGAGAGAGTCTCAAGCACATTGGCTTCATTCCTTCCCAGCAGTCGCAGGCTCCCTGCATCTCAGGAATACAGTGACACAGTAGTTCAGCTGAAGAAGGTGACTGTGACAGAGCCATGCAGAGTAAAAACCATGTGACCAATGGCAAAATTTAGGAATGTGGATAGAAAAATAAAGAAGTTAACAAGAGAAAGCATAAACCTAGATGAGAAATTGAAAGTAATTAATTGCTTTGAAAATAGAGAGCTGCAAAGTGATATTGTGCGTAAGTAAAAAAATAGAAAGGTTTCTATATCCTGGATTTATAAAAAACGGTCAAATTATGTTCCTCTATCACAGGCAGTTATTTGTGCAAAAGCTGTGGCTTTATTTGCATCTATAAAAGAAGATGAAGGTTGTGATAGCTTCGAGATATTTAGTGGAAGCTCTGGCTGGTAACAGAATTTTAAACGGCAAGCTGGTATTCTAGTGCATCAACATAAGGTGAATCTGCAAGGGCTGATAGCACAGTGACTACAACATTTTCTGATGAACTCCAAGCTGTGATTGAGAGTGGCTCCTTTCCCCCTCCACTAGTTCAAGAAAAACCTGGTCAGATTTCACGGCATTTAAACCGTTTCATGTTGCTGCTTGGTGCTAATGCCTCGGAGGACTTGAAATTAAAGCCAGTTATGATTTATCATTCACAAACTCTGCGAGCAATGAAATGGTATTCAAAGTAGCATTTGCCTGTCATTTGGATGAGCAACAAAAGGCCTACGTGACACAAGAATTGTTTTTAGACAATGCATTACAAGCCCAAAAGGTAGCATGCATTTTTTCATAGATACTAGCCCCCCCGCAGGAAAGGTGCAATTTCAAAATCTTCCCAAAGTTAAAATGGTGTCAAATAACACAAATTGGATTAGCGGAAAGACCCCAAGGAACGCATCCTTTTCTCTAAGCAAGGCATGGGTGTATAATGGTTACCAATAAAGGACAACAAAAATATATCATTACTCACCTCAACATAGTCATATCTGCAGGAATGTTCTTCTTCAAGGTCCAAGTCAACAAATGCAATACTAATTTTACTACCCTTGCTGACACTAATTTTCCATGTGCATTCAGCATTTCTTCCATAGCTATGTGGGTAGTTAGGTGATTGTATGGAACCAGTGGCACTAGTCAATGTTCCACCACACCCTGGAAAAATAAATCTTTAACCTTAAATATGCTTCAGGGGAAAAATTTTTTTAATGAAGAGAATTCAATTTGTTTTTACCAGTAGAAGTTCCATCCCAGGTTATTTTAAATCCTTTGGAATTAACAGAGGAATCAGAGACAAAACGGATGTAGAGCTGATTACCCATCGATGTTATTTGACGATTGATTATATTTCCACAAAATTTTCCAATCAAGGGTGAAGTTGTTTGACCACCATTTCTGTAAGGAAAAAAATACTTCTCGTTAGTTCATTTCATTTGATAACATCTTTAAGTGAAAATTTACATTTCTGAAATAAATATGCAAATACAGTTCAGGACCTCAAATCCAGAATCCAGAAACCTGGAAAATCAGAAATCCGGAACGTTTGAAAATTCCTCTGCTTAGTGTTTCGACTTGCCACCTCGTGGCACCGAGCTTTGTTCTGGGGGAGAAGGAAGTTAGCACACGCTATGAACATACACTAACAACCTAGGCAGGGACACGCAGGAATTTAAAATATTGAGCACAAGATCCTGAACGCATTCATAAATTAATTAATAAATACAATAAAGAAGTGTTTGTACAGATTTACTGTCCGACTAAGGAAGGTATTGAGAGATATCGCAATGCCTGCTAGTGAATGCCTTCAACGAAAGCTATTGAGCATGACGAAAAAGATGTACTTTTTGTTTATTCTCATCCAGTAGTAAGAACGTACACGTATTTAACACTTTCAATGCTGACCATGTAAAACTCAAAATTGACCCCTGGTGCGGCTGTCGTTTTTTAATGCAAAACGCATGCATGGATGCCAAAAGAGCTGGGAAAAATAATGAAAAAATTCTCTTGGCCCTAATTTGTTAGCTATGAATTTTTTTATTTATGACGTGATATCACGTCACCCGCACAGCGGGATATAAACGTAATGCGGGTTGCATACCGTCGGCTTTTTCCCTGCGCCACCGTTTTCTTTCAATTTTTTTTCTGCGCTATGTATCCAAGAAAATACGAGGAAAATGAGTTTGTAATGTTCTACTGGTATCGCCATTGGTATTTTGCCACTGCCATAGGGAAATTTTTGGCTTAAGATGAATGTATTGCAAGTTATAAGTACAAGGAGTCGCCGTGAACAGCTGTTTGATTGTGATGGTAGTTCTGGGCAAGATATTTCGGCGTATTCCTTGTACTAGTAATCCTAAGTGTCGGGGTAGGGTTCTATAATATTGAATAATTTTTACATTTTCCTCTGAAGCCACTATTCTCGTCACAAATTCCTTTACTCGTTTCTTGTTTTCAGCTCCAATTCCTTTCTTCACATACGACTAACTGTAAGCATCAGATATTTAACGAAAATGGTTTTCACATACCATTATGTATTCCCTTCACTGCAGGTGCTTGAGATGGTTGGCACTCCGCTTTCGAGATTATTTTCCGACGGTGTATTATGGTGTCTCTTGACGTGCACCACTCCTGCCGGCTGTTCTAAGGATGGTACGGAGATGAAGCGAGGGGTGAGAGTAAAATTTAGTCGGTCCGCTAGTAAGAACAAGGAATAGCTTTTTCGGGATTGCCATCGGCACATCAAAAAGATGAGGAAGGTATGAGGAAATATTTTGATGACACGTGTCCTTTTTGGGTCGTTGGGGTGGAGATTCCGGTGCCGAAATAATAATGGATGTGGAAACAGAAATAATCAACCCATAACTTCCTCATTACTATCTTCTGAACTCAAGCAAATGACATATTTATGCAATATGATGTGACCGAGTTAAAAGTTAATACATAAAAACTGGAACTAATAGTACTTATTTACAAGCAAATCTCTCACAAGTAATCTTCATTTAGGCCACGTATCGCGGTTCTGACTACGAATATTCTGCGAAAATCTGAAAATGATGTAAATTTTTACAGCTATAATATTTTTTTCATTTGGTGCATAATAATATCAATTCGAGTAAACCATTCAATAATACGTACTGCTAGGAATAGATTTTCAGCATCTATGCCCATTATTACGTACCCGATTACCGAAAGCAACGTTTTCTTTCTAATTACACGAGGGAAAAACTAATTCCATCGTGCTTAGAAATCTCTAGTTACTTCTTATTTATGAAGCAGCCCTAGTCTATTGAAGAAAGGAATCACATGACATGAAAAAAATATTATATTTACCCAAAACAAATTCATTACAATCGAAATGATAACCATTTTCAAATTATATATTATATACAACTACGTACAGCCATGTATGTTTTACCAATGTAGGAAATACCTCTCTCACAAATTTTATAACAATATATTTAGCCTATAATGCTATTTGCAAAATATGATACAAAAATATATAATACTATTTATGCCTTCTGATGAAAGAAAGAAAAAAACTCGGGACAGAGTAGAGGAGAATCCTTGCAGCCAGTGAAGATGTCTGCGGTCTCTTTCCTACGCCCGAGAGTGCTTGCACCGCAATAGTGCAATAGTGCACCATCGATACTTCTTTCTGCCTCTTGGATGAGTTCAGGGAAGTGGGATTGAGATAATGATGGTAAAAGAGGCTTGGGATAAGGAATGTAGGATGGAAGAATAAAGGATCTAATGACAGAAAGACGGAATTTATAAAGGGAAATCTTTTAGGCGGGTTCACGATACATGAAAAAGCGTGCATAGTTTCAAGAGGGAATTATTAGGGAATCAATGGAGGAGTGAAATGAATCTAAATTGACGGATATTTTTTAGAGGAAACACTCAGGCTCTGAATCGTTTTGGCCGGTTTTCGGTGAAAAATGAAGTGCTTGAAGAATGCTAAATAATCAATCACGACTCATGAAAGCAAAGCAGGTCAAACAAGATAGCAATGCTCCATTAGTCGGATATATTGGTTATAGGAATACCTACCTTGTGAAATATTAGGCCTATGAAGGTAAAACTCTTCATAGGTCATTGTTTCCAATTCCTAACCTATTCTTTCGGAGATTACAAGAAAGTATGTCTGTATACGAAAGAGGGTGTCTGGGAAAAGGAGACGCAAAAACACTTGGGTCGTTGGAAGGGGGTGGAATGGTGAGAGCTGGGTTTTCTATGAAAGTGATATTTTGAGGGGTCACTGAACTACGGGTCCACGGGTCTACCGCAAAGGACGTTGGGATGGAGAAGGACTGACGGTATTGTTAGAAGGTTCAGGGAAAGAATAGGACAAAGGGGATGGGCCGAGGATTGAAATAAAGGGATCGGGAGTAGGAGGAGGCAACGGAGTACCAGAATGTGAGGGTTCAACCTCCTCCCCACCCTCCTACTCTCAAAATTTCTAGCTCGGAGTCTTCAGAGAATGCCTGATGCCCATCTCTTCCAGGAGCTCCCGCAATCCTCCTTCGTGTACATTCGCCTAGACAAGGCAGAGAGCTAAAAAAAGGAAGGATGGAAAAAAATATCTATATTATCGCTAAATATTATAAAAACGTAATAAACAATTAATAAACACACATTATTAAGTTCCAGATAGTAAATACATATTAGTTGTAAAGTATAACTCAAATAAAATTTGTTATACTCACGCATTAATAGAAATAAATAAAAATAATAGCATAAAATACAGGGGGAAAACGAATGGAAATTGGCTTACCTTAAGATAAAAGAAAATATTTCTCCCGATCCTCCCAGGAAAGGTTGCTTGAAACGGCGTTCACAAATACGCTGCTAGATCCCTGCTGAGCAACTTAGAGTCGAAAAATGTCATAATAGAACTGAACCGAGCTCTTACAGAGGGCCGGAACCCTCGGGGTACGCATGACGTGATATCACGTCATCAGCACCAGGGGATAGCGCACCATGACGTGATATCACGTCATGCCGCACTCAAGGTGTTAAGCTGCAGAAGCTAAGGTCATGATTTGATGACTTATTCGGCTAGCTTTTGCCTCCTTCAGTGCAGTGTACTTGAAACCATTTAAGGAGATGAATGTTCTTCAAGGGGTTGTTCGACAGACCATCCACAGATTCACATGTAGCTAGACCTCCTTTTACATAGCTGAGAGGATTGAGACTATATTCGCTATCCATCGATTGCGTACTTTAGTTGCAAGGTGTACAGTAAGTATTTCACAATTTATGACTGACGTATGGCAGCATCCACATGTCTGAATGACAAGACGAGCTTTGCTATGTTATGGTATTATAGCATTAAAATTCTCAAAAAAGAGTGTACCACTTTTTCCATGTACTGAAGACCAGAAATCCAGAAGCCCTTTGGTCCCAAGTTTTCCGGATTTGAGGTCCTCAACTGTGCATTTAAATACTTTTTTTTTAAGAGTGGTATAAAATTACATAATGGTTATCTTGTTTTGCATTCATGGCTACATGCAATAACTCTCATTATAACGAAGTTCAAGGGGTCTAATAATCAGAAGTTCACACTAACGAACTTTGTATGAATGTTTCTTTTCATAAACTTTGAAAAAAATTGCATTTTTTACATAGTAGTCATGAAATACTTTGTAGTTTTACATAATATCCACATTATATTGACATTAATTTTATTGCTGTTGTAAATTTAGAATTAAATATTTGTTCATATGATTGGCAAACATATAACGTGCAAGCATACACTGTAAAAAGCATTCTGATAGGTGATGGGAAAATCATTTGCTGTATCATTCTTAGTCCAAATGATCATTAATGGCAAACTTATTTCCAAAGAATATTTGCTCTGTTACACAGACAATAGTAGTGACAGCTTGGTTTAGTGGGCCATCATCAAAAATACTCTGCTGGCTGAGAAGTCCACACCTAACTGATGATGATGAGAGCATTCAGATTAAGGAATAAGCGGTTACAAAAGGTACTGGTGCCCTGACTATTTTTAGTAGAGATGCGTGAATAGTATCCGTGAATACTCGAATACCTCGAATACTAGAAAGTATTCGATATTTAAGATGTAGAATAATTATGCTAAAGGTACAATCTTGAATACCTCGAATACTTTGAATTTCGCACCATACACTGTCGTACGCACGTCATTGGTAGTTAACTCTGAAAAATGTAGAGAACTCTAGTCGTTTAGAGCATGCAGTGCCATTTTAAGCAAGTTGACAAACTACATCAAATTCGCTGATTAGAGTAGTGAATAGAGTTCGACGTGGGGAACCGAAAATGATCGGATGAAAAAATCTGAAAACTCCCACCAGGAGAACCTCAGTGCCGTGGGATCGTAACTACGTAGCACAATTCCCAAAATCCGCTATCTCCTCCATCCATGAGCCTTCGGCCCCTCCTCCTCAGACGCTTTCCTCCTCTCCGAAATAAAAAAAAAGACCCCAGCTCATGCAAGGTTCTTATTATGAAGACCATAAATTAAAAGCTTCAAAAGAAAATATCAAGTTACAGGAGAATAATAGAATCATGTTTCACCCTTTCCTCTTTCTCCCCCATTGACCTTTTCTGCCTACCTGCTTCGAAGTTCCCCATTTCTGGAGGTCAACAGCTGCATGAGTCATCTATTAGCCCAAAAGGTGTCTAATAATGACTTTCGGCAATTGATATTACACCTTTATTGGATTGAATTATTAGTAATGTGCGCGCAATTTAAAAAAGAATAAGACCAAACCCGATGTATTTCTGACTTTATTTAAGCATTTTACGCAAGGAAATAAATGTCAAAATATGACGGAGACTTGTTAGCATCCTGGCGAAACTCGATATCCTCGCAGCTGAGCTACTCGGAAGTTGATGCGGTATTTTTTCCAAGAACATATATCAAGTTAAAATTTATGAGTTATGCTATAAATCTCTATTGTCACAGTCACAGACTAAGGGATATTTTCTTAGGATATTTGGTTTCTTCCTGCTACCAATTTGAATTCATCTGCTTATCTCGTGAGAACTTCCAAAGATGGACTGAAAATAATTGAAGGAGAAGAAGAAAATCCGGCGGAGAAGCTCGTTTATTTTGCAAAACGCCTGGGATTGTCCGCTAGCACTTGACAGTAGGAGTGGGGGTAAAGCTAGCTACCTGCTGAAAATATGAAGTTTGCTGAAGCCGAGTATCAGATGGGCGTGCCACTGAAATGGCATTTGGTAGGTATGAATGTATACATCCGACAGAAATCCATCATAGCAGTGTAAATGCCGAGACGGCATGCAATCATTTTTTCGCGAGGTGGTGTGTCCCCTTAGGATATTTGAAAGAGATGTTAGTTGAATCAACTATAAGCCCAAATTGTTTCCATAAAATTAAAATATTCCATTAATCAGCTAAATTCCGGTTTGAATCCTTTAAAGGAAATCTTAATTATGTACTCGCCAAAATCCTGGGTTTCCTGCTGCATAGGCAACCTAGTCAAACATTCCCGCATTCATCGTTTTTTTCATCCATCCCCTTGAAAAACGATAGATCGAAGTTCAACTGTGTACCTTTTTATTTATACATTCATCAAGTGAAATAGAATAAGAAACGTACGTTTAATAGTCTTTGTGCAATTCTAGTATTTGAGGTATTCGAAATACTAGCTATTTGAATATTCTAGCAATGATTTAATATTCGAATCTGACATTTGAGTTCAATAAATCTGCTATTCGACCCATCTCTAATTTTTAGTCAATTTTTCGGTAATTCGATGCAGGCAACACTTTACTCTGTTGCAGTTTGAACTAGGAATGACTGGCCCACTTATAAGATAAAAGCATACAGTACGTCCTCGACATATGAATAAGAGATGTGCCCAAGACCTTGTTCCCAAGTTAAAAACCTAAGCAAGGCAATGAAAAGTGTACTAGCCTGTAAGTGTACCAGAAGAATGCAACACTACATTCCATTTTGCATTCTGATTCTTGCAATACTATTAAAATCTTTTAAATTGCACCACATTTTGCTTCTGGTGGCAATGCAAACAGCAGGACATATGATTCCATCACCTACTTTATCTTCGCCGAATAACTCACTTTCCTGCCTGCATGTTGAAACTGAATGCTAATGGGTTTGAATTGCTCAGATTGTATCCACTCATTCCAAGAGGAACAGAGAAAGACTCATTGTCTTTATTTCATTCACCGAGATGAAATATCATTTAGCTATTTTGTAATGGCGACTGCAAGAAATAACGATGGCAAAATCACAGACAATATTTTGAAAGAGTAGATTGTTACAGGACCGTGGCTAGTTAAAAGAAACTTCAAGCCAATGTGCTATGACAATTGCTCCCTATCACTCACCCTCAGTGCTCATCCCATTTTCAGCTACACTTGTTGAGCCCATACTAATTGTCAAAGTAAGGGATAAAGATATAGACTACTTCATCAGCCTCGAAAGAATATAGGTATGATCAACATTGGCTTTAGTTGAAGACCCTTTACCTCAAGATATAATTGCTCCAATGGATATTTCTGGAGCAGGATATTTCTATATATTTATCTGCATGAGTTATTCTGGAAAAAAAATCGTTTCTAATACACACACAAAAAATTGAGCCCTCATTTTTATTTCCCTTTCAGTCCCTAGAGACTTTCAGTGCCCTTCAAAGTCCGCTAATCGATTAGAAACTCTCTATCATCGACAAAGCCAAACTGCTTTGCCAAAACATTCATTGTTTGCCTAGAAATCCTAAAATTCTATGGTGCGAGGCATATGACGAGGCTTCATAATTCATAGTACTGTGGATGTTTTAGATCCTGTTGTATGAGCATATCTCCACAACATTTTTTACCCCTTTAAGTAGTTGAATAATGAAAACATTTATTTCTTATCATCTAACAGAACATCTAAAACTCAACCAATGGATGCAGGGGCAATTAAACATCTTGAGCAGCATTAACATGCTCAACTCTAGCATCTGCAATTCTCTGCCTAAGATGAGTCAATGCCATTTACTTTTCATATCTCATTCTATGTTTTTTGTGAACAGCTTGGAAAATGGTGGAAGTAATGACTCCAGCTCGCTTCAGCGGTGTCTCTCAATTTATGATGACATAAGCTTTAATGGTTACGTCTCCATAGAAGAAACAATTCAACCCCATGATATACCGATATACCAACTGTTAGTGACATTACTGATTCAGAATTAGCTCCATTCAATTCCACTGACACCGAGGAAAACAGTAGCTACAATGATGATGTCAGTAAAAAAAACCTATTATTTTACATAATAGAGGCTATAAGATTGGCACTTTCAGGATAGTACAGTGGAACCCCAATTTGTCGTTCCCGCATTCATCGTTTTCCCGCATTCATCGTTCGCCGCTCCTGGTCCCAAATTAAGTTCCATAAAGACAATATAATTTTTTCCCACATCTATCGTTCCCCGAAGTATCGTTTTCCCGCATTGATCGTTTGAAGATCGCGGTCCCGCCGTATAATTTTCCCGCATTCATCGTTTGACAAAAATATGACGAAGTGTATACAACGTGTTGTTTATGGCTAATAACGACAGACACAAAGTTTGAATCTTCCCCAGGAGATTGAAATACGATAGCGAGAAGCTGAGTGCCGTGGGATAGTCACATTATCGCATTTCCCAAGATCTGGTATCCCCCTCCATTCAGCACTCGCCTCCTCTGTTGAAGCTTTCTTCTTCTCCTAAATAAAAAAAGGTCCCAGCTCGAGCAGGGATCATATTACCAGGATCTTAGCTTCGAAAGAAAATATCATGTTACTTGAGAACAAAAGAAACCTTTTTTATGCCTCCCCTTGTCTCGACCACTGACTTTTTTTTAGCCGACTCGCTTCAAAGGTGGAGGTCAACTGCTGCATGAATCACCAATTAGCCCAAAAGGTATCTAAAAATGAATTTCGGCAATTGGTATTATACTTTTATTATATTGATATATTAGTGATGTGCACGTAATTCAGTAAAGATTGATACTAAACACGACGTATTTCTAACGTTATTTAAGCATTTTAAGCAAGGAAATAGTTGGAATAATATGATGGTGATTTCTGGTGAATAACGATATCCTCGCAGCTGATAGTGAGCTTCACGGAAGTTGATGCGATTTTTTTCGAAAACAATTACGAGTCTGGTTACAATTTACGAGTTATGCTACAAGTTTCACTTGTCTGAGTTGCTAACGAAGCGATGTCTTCTCAGGATATTTTGTTTCTCTCGACTAGCAATCTGAATTCATCTGCTCGTCTAGAGCCACGCTACTTATTGTTAGAAATGAGTGGGTAAGTTGCCTTCTCTATAGGATAAAAAAATTCATTGCGCAGTCATATGGTCATGCTTCACCCTCTGCAGTAAGCTCTGCCTACGCCGTACGCGATAGCATTAGTGCCGAACTTCACCTCGTACGAGTGGTTCCGTACTTTCCGGGGTGGGTTGACTTAAAACTAGCGAGTGTTTTCCGTGTGGGTTCAATGGAGTCCGGTTTCATTTTTATTAGTTTTATTCTTATTCGTCTTCGGACCATGGCCCCTCCGAAGACCGTGAGAACTTTAAAAGATGGACTGAAAATAATTGATGATGAAGAAAAGAATCCGGGCTAGAATGCGTGAATATTGTAGAACGCCTCGGTATGTCCGGTAGCACATGACGGCAGGGGTGGGGGTAGAGCGAGATCCCTGGTGAAAACAAGAAGTGGGATGAAGCCGAGGATCAGGTGGGCGTGCCGCTGACGATTAACGCCTCATTGCCTCAATCATATTAAAAATTTAATTGCTAGAAAGGAACATTTCAAATAATAAACTATTTTTGGCCTTCTTGATCCATCTCATAATCAATCACTGCGACGGTGAAATCAGTTGTTTGAGGCATAACACGCACATTTCTCTTGTAAATACGTGTACTTGAAATGGCATTTGATGGATAAGAATTTTTACATCAGACAGAAATGCATAATAGCCATGAAAATTCCGAGTGGAGTGCAAACATTTTTTAGCAAGGCGGCTTGTTCTTTTAGGATTTTAGAAAGAGAGATAAGTCGAATCAACAATATGACCTAAGTGTTTCGATAAAGCAATAATATTCCTGTAATCAGCTGAAATCTCGTTTGAATCCATTAATGAATGTCATAATTCGCAAAAATCCAGCGGATCCTGGGACATAGGCAACCCGGACAACATTCCCGCATTTATCGTTTTCCCGCAATCATCGTTTTTTTCATCCGTCCCCCTGAAAAACGACAGATCGAGGTTCCACTGTATATCCCAATTTTATAAGGCACAAGATATTGATGATAACCTAGATGTTACTCTACTTCCTGTAGAAAATAACCTCAGTTGGAGAATTTTTAGAGCCAAAATAACAATTGAATTAAAGAATCACTGTGATCTAATAAATATTTTATGTGGAAAAACATATTTTAATTTTCATTCAATATGAATAAAATCCATTAAGTAACACCTCAAACCATAAATCCCAAAAAAACAATCAAAATTTATTTTCCTTCTCTGTATGATCGAGAGTTATATGTATAACTGAAATTCATTAACTCCTTCAGCCTTGATGAAAGAATAAAAATGCATGCATGATATTTTCTGTTTCATTCAAATCAAAGTTTCAGTTCATAATCAGCTAATCCCACATGGATTACAGTTATCATAGATAAAACACTCACCGTAGTTCCAGATAATCATAAGAACATGGTGAACTCGTTTCCAGATCAAATTCAGTTACATTCAGCTTTATTTGCTGCCCAGTGGGCACTTGAATGATCCAAGTACAGTCCTTATTTGGTGAATACATATTAGGGTATCCGGGTGATTGTAAGACTCCAACAGTAGCGAAGTAAGTTCCTCCACAAACTAAAAAATGTATAAAAATGCATTAGGTTTCATCTGAAGGTCTCACTTCAGCACCACAATAATTCCAATGCATAACACTTTGTACACTAAGGCAAATGCCAAACGTACACTGTACATACAGTATTTGGAGAAATCTGTGAATACAGTAAACCTCTTTACAGCTTAATGGAGGGGACCGAAATTCGGGCAATTTGATGTATGGAGGTTCACTATAGAGAGGTTTCAGTGATAGGCACCATTTTTTCATATCCTTCGGCAATGAAAGGCACTACTGTCTTTTAAACTATTATATTTATGTGTTTAGACAAATATGCATGCATTAGTGAACACATATTTATTATTTAATAATTTCAGAAAGCAACCGCTATCACATGATTTTTACCATGATTCAAGAGAAAACGATGTGATCTCTCTAAATTCAACAGTCACTTAAAATGATTAGGATAGTTGTATACCTTTTTTCTTTTTTACTGTTAGGTATGCTCTCATATGGAAAATGGCCACAACCAATGATTAAGGTAAAAATTACAGCATATTAGGGTGTAAAGAAAAAAAAATACGGTTGAAACATTTACCCCTGAAAATATCATTCCATGTACACAATCACGGCTGCATTAAGGTACGATTTGCGGATGTATTTAGGCTGTCTCGGGGGTATCTCCTTGGTATAATAATTGGAGGTTTTACGAGATGAAGAGGTTCACTATATAGAGATTTGCCTATAAATTTACATGTAAATCTGACAGGACCGTAAGGGTGGTATGAAGTATGGAGGTTTATGATGTAAAGAGGTTCACTACATAGAGGTTTGACTGTATATATTTTGCACCTTGAATTATTGCCTGATTACACAAAAGAGAAAAAAATAATTTTCTAGTCAGCAGAGATCAGCAGATAAAAATTGTGATCATAACATTTCACATAACATAACATACTATGGATAAAAAAACGAAAATCCCGATCCTTTTACACTTAATTTCCGCTACAGTTCTTTTGCACTGTAATAACATTATCGTAGGTATTCAAGTCAAAATCTTGGCTTGCTTCCTCACACGCAAATGAGGGCAGCATTTTGCATTCAGCAATTTACCCCTGGGTTTAGTGGCTACTTTTGCCCTTAAGCTCTATCTCATCATCAAATCCTGCACTGGCAAAAACAGCACAATGCATTTATTTTTACATGGTGCATATTTAACACAACTACAAACACAAATGAATTCTGTCACATCTAACTAACAGAGAAGCCAAAATTATAGTTAGGGTAATCTTGATAGTGAGTGTTTTGACAAAATATGAAGGTAATATTGGATGAATAAAACTCTTACAAGGATATCGAGGGATTAATTATTTGAGCCATTTTCCAATCTACAACTTGTACACCCTTCCATGCTTTTCAAGAGTTAACTTCCTGAGGTTACAAAAGCAAGAGTTCTACCAATGCAGAGATGTCACAGGGGAACGAAGAGGATCAGAACATGGAAACGACAGTGCTCTCTTTCCCTGAGGCCTCCATGGCAGTGGATAAATGCGCAGGAGGTTTTAAAATTATAGTACTTCTGGTTGGAATAAACTTTTCCTTCCCTCACCGTAACCATGTTTGGGGAAGATTTTACTGCCTAGTACAGGGGTTCCCAAACTGGGGGGCGTGGAGAAGTCAAGGGGGGGCGTGATACCCAAATAAAATAAATAAAAAAAATTACAAAAATAATTTCCTCAGATCATTGAAATAATGTCTTTCTAAGTTTTCATAATTGTTTTTGTAAAGTTTCAATAAAGTTGTAAACTTTATCAAAGAAGGTTACAGTTTTTAAAACTACAAAACACACAAGAGTTCAAGGTTCTCAAAACCGTCCCCCTCCATAGCAGTGGAAATAGGGTATTGCAAAATGGAAAGCTGATAAAGCTGAAAGGGGGCGTGGTACAAAAAAGTTTGGGAACCCCTGGCCTAGTATGATGATTCAGAAATATTTTTTACCACATAATATATGCCCTGTCATGTTTATTGCACTAAGCAATCCATTTTTGCCCAGCTATCTTTAAGCAACCTCCTCCTGATTTTTTGTCCCCCCTGCTATGCTTATCTTGGGTGATTAATGCTCTCAGTTTACCAAAAAGAGTAGGTGAGATTGAAAATGGCATTATGTAATTATATGGATGGAGAAAGATTAAAATCAAGGACCTACTCTATAATTTCTGATGACTTACTTGTTGATCCATCTATGAAGGTATACTGGGCAGAAAACCCATCATGGGAAATACTATAGTCTGAATGAAACATAACTGTCATCACATTTTCGACTGATCTTAAGACTGGAGGCAATTCGGAGCCACAGTACCTGTAAAAAAGGAAAATTCGTGGTATAGAATACTACACATATCTTCAAATCACCATTGAATAAGTCATCACCTACATAGGTTTATTTCAATAGATGATACAAAAAAGTGAAATCAAAATTTGAGATAAGAGTGAGTCTATTTTGAGGAAAAGATTAAATATAAAGTAGTGCAACCAATAGTAAAATTAATTTGAGCCCAAGAAGGTAGAAATCAGTTGTAATTTTTCCTCTTTTACATGGAGCATGCAGTAACTAAGCACTTCAGGAAAACATCCTTATAGCTCAACACCAAAATATAAAGCCCACGCTACTACAAGTAGATATCTCTAATTTAAGAAGCTATACTTATGGCAGTCATTCATGGAGCCAATATGAGTAGAAGTTTGTAAAAATGACCACGAACTAAGATCTTCACAAAATATCAGTATATATATACCCATATTTAATATTTACCCATGAGAAGGGCTCCTACATACATTATTGTAAATACATATGTATATTATTTCTGATTAGCTTAATTTTGAATTGTAATTGAGAAGTTTTTCCATATTTGAAGTATTTTTAAGCAATAACTTACCGTCCCATTAGAACACCACCACTAACTGAGCTGTTATCAAAAATTTGTATATAGTCTAGATTGCAGGATTCATGGTCCTCTAATGAAAATGTACGCCATGTAAGCTGCACCACTTGACCAGGTTCTCCCCGTATGACCCAGATACAATCTAAATTAGGAGGGTATTGATCAGGATGTGTTGGGGATGTAAGGGCACCATTTTGCTCAGTCAAAATGCCACCACATTCTGAAAGAAGTAAAGGTAGACAATTACTACTCACATTCTATCTCTAATACATAACTACCCTCAAGTAAATGTTGTAAGTAAGATTTGAATGGCATCATGTTACAATCACTGCCAAAAGAGTGACTTTTAAGCTTTACTAGAATGTCATGCTCCTGTATTAGCTACTTACCTAAATCAATGGCAGTATAGTTAGCCATGAACCCCCTTTTTGAAACAGAAGAATCTGTTTTAAACTTAATCCACAGATGGTTAAAGCTGGAGACAATAAGGGCAGGTAAGGTGTGAGCTCCTCCACAGTATTTCCCAATTAATGTGGAATTTTCAAAATCTCCATCACGTACCTGCAAGAGCGACCATTCTACTAAGAACAATTATAGGAAAATTTTTGAAAGGCAATACACACAATTATAAGCAACATTACAGAGATAAGAGTTCTAGAATAGCAAAACATGTTGAAGAGGTCATGATAACCTCCTCATATCATTTAATTCAGTCACATTCTACTCAAAGAAAATATTTTCCATCTGGTCCTCTGAATTTTGTTAAGTAAATGTATCACAGTACAGTGGAACCTCATCTTAGTGGGAATGACATATACTGAGAATCACATTATAAAGAGTGATTGGCAGTATAGCATCAAAAGGCCTTTGATTAACATGTAAAAACTTGCAATTTCATTTATCATAACCCAGCCTATTGACCTTGGATGACCAGCACTCTATGGCAATGAAAATTAACTCCATAATACATATTACAGAAGTAATAAATATGATTTTTAGAAACGAAATTATTATACGAGTGAATTATCATAATATTGTAAGCCTCAGTGAGAAGGATTTAACTAAATTTATACAGCTACATCAATAATGAAAGTTATACATAACAGTAAAACATGTATAGTAATAAAATCAACCATAATCAATATTACACACCCATTATACTGATAATGGTGATTTTAACATGAATTTGTTCCCAGTAAAATATCCATATTTAAATGAAATTCAAATACAGTAGAAGAGCGATGATCTGGAAATCAAAATAACAGAATGATCTAAACAGCAGGAGATTTTCTAAGAGTTTTTCAAAATTTTATATTTTTGTAAAGATGCATTGCTGAAAATACGACTATCTAAGTGGTTTCATTGCCAAATCAGAGCATGGCTGTCTTCACACTAAATCCCGTGCGAGAAAGTCAACTAACTTGCCGTTTTCTTCTCCAAAATATTTCATTACACGAGTTGGGATACTTAGATGCGGTAATTTTGTACAACAGAACTTACGATGCTTATTCCTAGAACCTTCCATACTTAATCAGGAGAGGAACGGGAATAGGTCAAAGTTAACAGTGTGCACACTGCACTCCCGAGTCTTAGATCTTATAATCTATCTGAAGAGACCAGAGGTTTAATGAAAAATGTGTGGCACATGAATGAATATTTTTTTTTTCAATGTTTCTTGAAATATGATTTTCTACTTTTTCATTCACTGAGCTCCAACTGTTATGAAGAGGAAGTCTACTGATGTCGACATGCACTCATTTTGCAACAGTAATAATCAACATTTCCATTGAGGCATGTTTCTTCAGATACCGTTTTCCCAAGTGAAAGTACACTTTTCCGATCAGGACTTTGTCTTTTTTTTGAAAATCCACAAGTAAAATAGCAAGTTGTTTCATGCACTGGAGCTTTACAGTGGTTTTTATGTCGGATATGTCAATTCTTTTTCACAAGTAGACATTCTCGAAACATTTTTAACAATTCCTAACGTTTGCAACCTGGGGTTGAGATAAGTTCCATGAGAAGAGTGACAGGCCATCCTGCATTTAGTACCCAAGTTGGTCTTTACGCGGACGATTTCCCACCGCACACCCTAAAAGGCCTCTCCCCATATGAGTCTAGCAGAGTAGTTGAAGATTGTTTACGACGTTAATACCAAGTAGTATTTCGTTTATATTAGCATTCTCCGCACTTATAAGATTAGCTATGACTACTGATATGAAATTTAAGAGTTAAATTTTACGATCCCTCATTATTTACGGTAACTTATTCGAAGTAGGATTATCTCCGACTGGAGGATTTGATATTTACATATAAGTTTATGGTAGTAGCTGTAAAAATGACATGGAATTTGCGATAACTGCTTGTTGAAAAATATGGAGGGGTAAAATACTTGTCAGATTTTTAAAATGTTGTGTCATTTTCCTTCCATTTGCTGGTGGTATCATCAAGGTTACTTACAAGACTTATCTACCTTCGCTATTAAGAGACGAAGAACTTCATCAAATGTTTTGAATCTTTTTAATCACTTTTAATCATAAATTTTATGGATTAAATTAGGGTTTTCTCATTACTAGACCCCCTACTCAACAATGCATCATTTCTGCTGATGCCAACGACTTTCAGAGAAAAACATTCCCGGCGTTACAGTGCCGCCTGCATAGAGGTAACTGATCTATTCACCAGAGATATCGTTAATTCAGAATGCGTCTCGTCCCAAGCATTCTGGATAATCGATCTCCTACTCTGTTATTAATCCTCCTACTTTTGCATTCCTAATAATGGTGTGCAGAACTCCTTCTTTTAGTTCATCATGCACATTCTCACGCATGAATGGAAGGGTAATTCAAACGTCTCTCCAACCAACAAGTTGTGATGAGTGTATCACCACATTGAATAGCAAATAACATGAAGTACAATATACGTATCATGTGCTATAATTACATACCTCAAGGTAGTCAAACATACACTGAGTATTTTCTTCAATTTCCAGATCCTGAAAGGATAGCTTTATAGCTTTTGCTTGAGGCAGAGATATGTGATAAATACATTCTCTGTTTCCTGGGTAAGGATTAGGATAATAGGGTGAGTGGAAAACTCCACTCAACTCCGAATACAAGCCTCCACAATCTGAAAAATATTTTCATGCCATTTAAAAAAACTGAATACTTTTTCACCCTTGCACTATTAAACTAAGGTCAGTTTATAGAAAAACTTGTTAAGAATTATGCAAAATATTTCAAAAAAACGTTAACTTTACAACTCTTGGGGTGTTTGTAATAGAGATGGGTTAAAAAAACAGAGCTGCCACAACAAACTGTTCACTGAAATGAACCGGTTTGAAAATGGACAGTTCTCTAAAACTCACTGTTCAGTCTTCATGTCTGCACTGCACTCACATATGGACCAGTAGGTACGCTCTCACCAAGAGGTATTTTGAACTACAGCTCATCAATAGTTTACTCTAACAAGTGCTTTGCAGTTGCAACAGTTGTGATGCAGACCATCGAAGGCAGACGAAGCTGCATCATAGACCACAGAGTCCCTACCCTTTGTTTTGCCTCATACACCTACGTCTTGCCTCAAGTAAGCACAAATGCCTAATGCCCAGATGAAAATGATCGGTTTGACTGCCAATGGTACATCTGGTCATTTGTTTCCTTGGACTGTTTGTTTCCCTTGAGCATGGAGGATACTTGATGCTCTGGCTCGGTGAAGGCCATGGAGGAACTGTGCTATGGAATCCAAAGGTCCACTCAACACGGCTCTGTCTATTGCTCTGCTCTGCACGGTTCTCTCTATTACTTTGCTCTGCGAGGCTTCATCCATTGCTGTGCTCCGTGTGGCTCTATCTATTGCTCCAATTTGCATTACTGGATGAATGGTGTCAAGCCGTGGATTCAAATACTACCTGGCAAATATTACTTTGGCACAGGTGTGCCAAACAGAATACAGATCATGTTCCGCTTGTATGAAGGCAACATCATTGCCAACCATTGAAAAATATTATAAACACGTTTTTACTAGAGATGGGTCGAATAGCAGATTTCTCGAACTCGAATATCAAATTCGAATATTAAATCATTGCTCGAATACCTCGAATTTTGAATACCTCGAATACTAAATGATGAATGCTGGAATCCTGATGTTGCATAGGCAACCGAGTTGCCTATTGCAGCAGGCAACACAAGATTTTAGGGAGTAATTTTGATTTCCTTTAAAGGATTCAAACAGGAATTTAGCTGATTAACGGAATATTTTAATTTTATGGAAACAATTGGGCATATAATTAATTCAACTAACATCGCTTTACCCCCACTCCTGCTGCCAAGTGCCAGCTGACTATCTGAGGCATTTTGTAAAATACAAGCTCTTCTCCACCGGATTTTCTTCAATTATTTTCAGTCCATCTTTGGGAGTTCTCACGAGATAAGAAGATGAATTAGAATTGCTATCAGGGAGAAACCAAATATCCTGAGAAAATATCCCTTCCTCTGGGACTGTAACAATAAAGATTTATAGCACCACTCATAAATTGTAACTTGATATATGTTTTAGGAAAAAAATACCACATCAACTTCCGAGAAGCTCTGCTGCTCATATCGAGTCTCGCCAGAATGCCAAGCCTCCGTCCTATTTTGACATTTATTTCCTCGCGTAAAATGCTTAAATAAAGTCAGAAATGCGTCGCATTTGGTCTTGTTCTTTTTTAAATTATGCGCACATTACTAATATTTCAATCCAATAAAGGTGTAATAATAATTGCCGAAAGTCATTGTTAGACACCTTTCGGGCTAGTAGATGACTCATGCAGCAGTTGACCTCCAGAAAGGGTGAAATTCGAAGCAGGTAGGTAAAAAAAGTCAGTGGGTGAGAAAAGGGGGTGGGCGCGAGACACGCTTTTATTTTTCTCGCATAACTTGATATTTTTTTCGAAACTAAGGTCTTCGTAATATGATCCCTGCGCGAGCTGGGACCTTTTTTTATTTCGGAGAAGAGGAAAGCCTGAGAGGGGCATAGCGGATCTTGGGAAATGCGCTAATGTTACTATCCCACGGTACTCATGCAGCAGTTGAGCTCCAGAAATGGGGAACTTTGAAGCAGGAAGGCAGAAAAAGGTCAGTGGGCTAGAAAAGGGGGGCGTGAGACACGTCTTTATTGTTCTCGTGTAACTTGATATTTTTTTCGAAGCTAAGGTCTTCGTAATACGACCCCTGCCCGAGCGAGGACCTTTTGTTTGATTTCGGAGAAGATGAAAGCGTCAGAGTGGGTGAAGCGAGTGCTGAATGGAGTGGGATAGCAGATCGTGGGAAATGCGCCGATGTTACTATTCCACGGCACTGGAGTTTCCTGGTGGGAGAAACCGGGAATTTTCGGATTTTTTCACCCGGATCAATTTAGGTTCCCCACGTCGAACTCTTTCCACCGCTCTGACCCGCAAATTTGATGTAGTTCGTCAACTTGCTTATAACGGCGCTGCATGCACTAAAAGACTAGAGTTCTGTACATTTTTCCGAGTCAACTACCAACGACGTGCGTGCGACAGTGTACGACGCGAAATTCAAAGTATTCGAGGTGGTACTTTTCACATAACTATTCGAGACCTCGAATATCGAATACTTTCTAGTATTCGAGGTATTCGAGTATTCACGGATACTATTCGCACATCTCTAGTTTTTACCCATGGTAACTAACCTGCCCCACCTAACTTCCATTGTCTTTTATCGATACATATTATAGACCAGTCATGAACATAGATTTACTGGTATTTCAATGAGATTAAAACAATGCATTTTATTTTGTAAGTCTAAGGGCAATACAATCTCTTTCAAGCAAAACTGATCCATAAACTCAATCGATATCAACTTAAATTATTGCACCCCATGAATAATTTTGACTAGACACTCAGGAAAATTATGGAGTACTTTAAAAATACATAATCCACAGGCATCAGTTTTGGCATCCTTCAGACCATAGCTAAAGTAAGCAATGAGGTTTTATGCAGAATGGATGAGAAAAACTATAATTTCAATTAGAAATACAGAGAGAAAATCACGTGGCCCTTGGATGCCCTGCCCCTCTCACCTCCATACCCACATATTATCTCTATGCAACGAAACTCCTTACAGCAAAGTCATGGCTTTTCTGGTCCCAACAAATTCATTGTATGGAGGTTTTAGTGTGATTATCACTGCATAGACTGTCCTCACTGAGCAAGTAGGAATTTCGTTGCCTTTTTACTAAATGAAATAAATATTAAGTATTGGCCATACAGAGATAGGGTGGGTGATATTTTTCAGGGTAATCACACACCTGCCTGTTGACAGATGCATAGAACCTGTAACAATAGCAGACCTCTTTTTTTTACAAAGCCTCTGATTCACAAAGTTTAAAATTTTGGGTCTCTTCTACTTCTTTAATTAAAGGTTCTACCGAATAATTAATTTTTTCTATAAATCTGACCTTAAGCTCAAAAACTATCAGCAATAGGTACCAGTTTCATATCTCAGGTGAAATCCTTTTCCACTCACAGATGCATCAGTGGTGAACTGAATCATTATAGTATTACCACTGGAAACCAAAGGTCTGGGTACGATGTTTCCACAAAGACGAGACATCAGAGGACTGGTTTCATCATTTCCATCACGAATCTGACCAAAAAAAATTAATATTACAAACATATTTATTGTAACACAAATGAATTTTGTGCTTAAATAGGGTAATTTCGATGTAATTATTTAATAGTTTGAAATGGACAACCAGCCAGTTGACCAGGTTACCTCAATTTTATTTTAGTGAATAGCGGCACAAAATCATTGACAAATTCTGCCTGAATAATCAAGGTTAAAAAAATAATCCCTCTTAGTTACCTCAACAAAGTCAAACCTGCATCCTCGAGAATCTTCCACATTGAATCTTGTAAATATGATCTTGACTCTTTCTCCTATAGGTACTCTGATGATCCACTGACAATTAACATTGTGAGAGTAATCATTTGGACTGTTTGGAGAAATTATTTCACCACTTGGAGTTGTATGAAGACCACCACAACCAGGTATTCCTGGAATTAAAAAAAGGAATTAAATATTCCTTTTACGCATAAACACTAGAAGGACCAAGGTTGTATGGCTACCAAGAAAGACCATTTATCCATCATTTTGACAGGTACCTAGTAATTCTTTTAAATATTCCTTGATTTATGTTAAAATTAACTGTTAACTTCATTAAATATAACCTTTGTACTTATTTATGAATAAAATTGAGTTTTTTTATGAATTGTCTTAATAAAAAATTTAAATGAACAGCAGTTACATCATTCTTCTGCAACCCTGACCTACCACATGCCACTCACAAGGAGACATCGCCAAAGTGATGTTCGGGATCTGCATGCGGATGTTATTTTCTGAAACTATAAAGGTAAGGTAGAAAAAGTGTCACGACTTTCTTCCACATAGGCCCGGGCTCAAGAGATATTCGCATGTAAAGATTTCGCGCAGCATCACATCCCTTGAGTAATTGCTACCTCGTATCTGCGCATTCTAGGGCACTAGTCCTCTAGCCTGTAGTGGGTGTCCTGGATTCGAGTCCCAGTGTCGGCAATATTTTTTCTCTCTTCTAATTTTTTAAATCACTGTTACATTTTATCTCCATTCATTTTATTTAGTTACTTTGCGATTTTTTAAATTTAATATCAATTTATGGATTTTAAACGAAGCTCCGAATTGTGCCATACCACACGAAGTAGAGGACGTATATAATTACTTTCACGTGAATTTCCCTGTAATGTGCTCATCATGTGCACCGATGCACACCTCTGCCTCGCATCAATTAACCGATTGTACATCTATTCATGAATCGTTCCCCAGTTTTTGATGCGTGTTTTTTCAATGTCTTTTTTTCCATTTCTGAAGCACAGGTATTTTCCGGCTTCAACATTTTTTATTCAAAATATTATTTCCACTAGGCTTTATCTCCATTAGATTCTCTCTACAGCCCACCCACTGTCTTCCCAACAAACCTTACAAAGACGTTAAATCCAGATCCGACGGTATTTCACTTTCAAGGCTTAGATAACCCCTTCACAATATAATTACAATGAATATGATTTAATATATAAATTCTGCTGAAAATTTTGTGCAAGGATGGAAATTCTCACATTTTCCTTCTTCAATTTTAGGTTAAGTGAATTTTAAAGAATTAACTCAATCTGCCACAGCAGTAGATGCAATTTTAAAAAATATTCTAGGCAGAATGTCAGCTTGCTGTAGTCCTGGAACGGCTAAAGGCAGAGGCCTAAAATTTAAAACCAAGCATTACATATATGCGTAAACCAACCATGTGTGCCAAATTTCATGAAAATCAGAGTTGGTGGGTTGCAATACGCCATTTTTCTGGTTCATTTGACATGGAATGACCCGTCATCAAAAGTTTTATTATATGATGCTTGTTGCAAGAGTTAACACTAGAAGGACAGACCCGTCATTTGGAAGAGCATATATGCAATATTACTACACCATACAGTGTTCCTGGCAATGAGACAATTTTCGTCTATCAGGTTTAAAATCTAATGTAAGAGAAGGAATATCGTTATTTTTCTGGCTTTAAAAGTTTGGTACCTATTTCTCAATGATTATAAATAACTTCGATGTTTATATATTATGTGAACTTCAGAAATCAAAATCTAGCTTTCGGCCAATATGCAAATCTCTCAATGCATATGATTCAATTTCTGCGGAATATTTGTAGTGAAGAGGTGTTTGACAAATAACAATAAACAGGATCAATCAATCATTTTAGCCATGAAGAAATATAAATGATTTGTCACTTTGAAAATTTACCTGGTACTTTTGAGAATGTGAGCTGGAAGCCATAATCAGACGCACTTTCATCAGAGTGGAAGTACAACAATGCATGACTACCTGAAGTCACAATAGGTGCAGGAAGAGTAGAATTGCAATACTTGTTCAGGAGTGGACTAGTAGGATCCAAACCATCCCTAATCTATAAATGAAAAGAATACATGAATTAAATTAAAAGAACAAACAGAGAACTCGTTTTTTGACTATTGTACATATGTAGGATGTTTCCTTAGGATCAAAGATATTTACTCAGCTGATCCACCAAGTTAGGCTGAAACAATTTTGGTAACAATGAAACTAAAAATCAAGTATTCTTATAAATTTTACAGCATACTAGTTCAGCGATGGCATGAGCATCAGCCCTGAGCGATATGCCTAGCAACCATATGTGTCTAATATGAAAATATCTTGAAAACTCAATTTTTTGTGCGCAAAGCCTAGGATGCAGTAGACTCTTGTTATTACGAAGTTCACGGAAGCAAAAAACCAGACGGTCACAATAACGAATTTTTCATGCAAGTTTCTTTTAGGAATCATTACAAAAAAACATACCTTGCCAAAAATCTCTTCAATCTCCCGTATTTATAGTTGTACTGCAGAATAGCTTCAGAGTCATGTGTTCAATATACGCGATTGAATTATGTGCAAATATTTAAAAACCGAGCAAATTCATTTGATTTTATCAATAAAAGAATAAAAGTGCACTTCATTAATCCCAGCAATTCCTCAATCATAACATATCATTTATAAAAACCTAAGTAATAACAGTAGAATAATCACATTTACCAGGGATAGCTCCATGGAAATCAAATTGAAAAAAGTTAGATCTGAAATGACTAAAGCTTCTTATCATGTAAACAAAATTAAGCTTTTATTGCACTCTCTAGACTTTTTTACAACTAAATTGGTAAATTTCTCACAAAACATAAACATTCTCTCATATATATTAGAGATATGCGAATAGTATCTGCAAATACTCGAAAACCTCGAATACTAGAAAGTAATCGATATTCGAGATCTCGAATAATTATGCAAAAAGTACGATCTCGAATACCTCGAATACTTTGAATTTCACACCATACACTGTCACACGCACATCGTTGGTAGTTGACTCGGAAACAACACAGAGAACTGCATGCAGCGCCGTTTTAGGCAAGATGATGAACTACATCAAATTTGCAGATAAGAGTGGTGAATAGATTTTTTTCAAAGTTTTTGACATTAGCAATAAAACGAAAAATAATTCCCACAACTCTCTATTCCCTAGAGACATAACAATTTTTTATTTTCTAATTTCTTTCCCTAATAAGGAAATAAAAAATTTTAAAATCATGTTTTTGAGCATTAAATAAACTTCCAAATTATTGTTAACTGTTCCCAAAGATCCAATAAAGGCAGAGAATCTAAGTAATAATGATATTTCTGAGGGATGCATTCACAATCCATCCATCGACTTATCCTGCAATAGTCTCTATTATTGCATGATTTAGGCTCATATCTAGTTCCTCCAGTTCTTGAGCTTAGAACCAGAATAACTTGATATAATATTTCAGACAGTTCTAATAATTTTATTAAAAAAAATGATTCATAGCTTTTGAAAATTAAGAACATGAACCAAGATACGGATAGAATGAATGCCAGAAACCAAACTGTAATCATCACTGACAAAAAAAGTGCAACCGACCCATCCTTGTGATTTTTCTCCACAAATACTTTCATTTAGCATTATTAGAGCATTTCTTACCTCGAGGAAGTCATAACTGCAATTTGGATGAGCTTCTATTTGTAAGGTGTAGAAATTCAATTGAATTCTGTTTCCCAATGGGACAATGAGTTGCCAATAGCAATCCCTGTTAATAGGATATGTTCCAGGAGAGCCAGGTGACTGAACTGAGCCATGAGAATTAGTCTCAATCCTGCCTCCACATACTGCAATTCATATCAGAAATAATGGTGTAAGATATATGCACTATAATCACTTTATTTTTACAAATATTAAGATTTTTCATTATTCATTTTTCATATATTCATTTTTCATGATTACACAAACAATCGTCCTCAGATATTTTCATGGTAAAGGCAAAGGCATGAATTTTCTCAGGTAATGTTTTATGTACATGTATGAGGATTTTTTACAATGAAATTTCTAATTTTCATGTTTAAACTATTAACTTAGGAAATTTTAGATTTTGTGGTCTTATAAAGCAGTTAATAAAGTCAAAATTTTGTGCTTTCAGTTGCTGGCCTATTAGTGTTTTTAACTGTAAAAAAAAGTTTTTAGATCTAAGTCTGTTGTGTAACCTTGCAATGCTATACCAATGCTTGACTGGCGCTTAAAATCTTGTGAGAATAGTACGTTTCCCAATGAGAATGTGAATGAATGAATGAATGAAATGAATTTCCTTGTGAGAATAGTACCTAAGGAGTAGCATTAATATGTCATGACTTGTAGTGCGCTAGTTACAACTCAGTCCAGAAAAGTGCACTGCGTAAACGTGCCCTCCTTTGCATAGTTTTAGTTGGTTTCAAAGCGTTATGAACACCGAGCCCACCTTCAGCAGTAAATTGTGCGGTGGTAAGCCAGGCACATCCAAGAAGTTTAAAAATTCAGGTGGATAGTTGGTGACTTCATCTTCGTTTGTTACACAGTCAGTAGACTTGAGTGAATGCAGAGAACATACCATTTGATTCTGAATTATGAAGTTTAAGTCATCCACATCTTCATTCTTAGCCACCTAAGTTTCTTGCTCACTGAATCAATTGTGATTTTTGTGGTTACCAATCATGTTCGGAAACAATTTGTTGAAGGGCTCATCTTTCGATGGAAAGAAAATGCAAAAATTCCAAGGAAATGGAATCAATCTGCTTGATTCTCGACAGGTACTTGGGCATTACTGTTAGTCAACAATTGCTTGGAGATTTGTTTACACACATGGTAGAGATATTTTTTGACAACTCAATTCGAGCTGGGATTAGTTTGAAATAAATGATTTCAATAAATTTTTAACTAATTAGTAATATTTTAACTATTATAATAATTATAATTTTGTTACAAAGCAAAGTAATTAAATAGGTACACAAAATAAATATATTAGTTAGTAGTTTTGACCGATTTGACAACCGTTGCAGTGTTACTAGCACTTAGAAAAATACCCCTTAGATGATGATTAATTTTTTACATGAACTTTTACTATTTTTTAATGTTTATTCTTTTATCTGAGGCTGCGATGAACCCAAAAAACCAAATATCATTCAAATCTGTACAGCTGTTCTCGTGTTATAACTGGTGTAACTAACACGATTTTCGACTTTCTTTTATATATGTAGATAGATTTACAATGCTTGAAGGCTGAGTGTTATCAGATAATTATACTAAATCGGTTTTAAGCCAATAAGAGATAATTCCCAAGAGGGGAATGCATTCCTTGAGTTCAGAAATAAAAATTAGATTCCAAAATTTTGTTGGGACATGAACACACTTATCCTCAATTTAAATAGGTAAAATATCGAACTTGTACCTACTGAGAACAAGACCTCTTTGCCTTGCTATTTACATATTTAGTGAGAGCTAATTTAAAAAAACTGATCCCAAACATTTGTCTTCTGCGGGTACTTTTAAATTTTATCACCAGAAAGATATAGTGCAATACAAGCGGACACTAGAAAATACATTTTCAGAAATGAATTACCTGGGTTAATACTGTTCCATAATACTTCAAATCCATCACTATCCACACTGTGATCAGACCTGAACCACAAATATAAGGCATTACGGGTTGATATGATGTTCCCTCCCTTTGGCTTGTTGGACCCACAAAAACGCCCAATCATGTGATCTCCTGCCCCACGACCATCATGAATCTGAAGAGAATAAAATTTCACCATTAATGAGAATATCCAGATAAACTCATTGAGAAATTTTGTAAACAAATAAAAATATACAATGTGTCCAGCCAATCAAAGTAGAAAAATTCATGCATAATTCCAGGTTTTCCAGAAACTTTTACAAAACTAGAGGATAATCTTACGTGATTGCTGAGATATGTATAGAAGAATTTTAAATCACCAAAAATTACTTTAAATAATATTATGTATGTCAATGTATTTGAGGGCAAGAAATAGGTTAGTTATCACACCTTGGATTTAAAATTTAAACTTATTCAATGCAAGCCTAAAAGCTGCTTCAACATCATAAGTAGACATTGACGTCACCTGGCATTCTATTCTTCATGTTTTTGAATCTTATTTGAGTCAAGAGTGCTAGACATTTTGATTCTATTGTCTTGTCTGACTTTCCACATTTTGATGCAACTGTAAAATATTTACTGCTCTTAAAATTATGACACATTTTAGGTCATAAAATGAGTGTTGAACTGGCAACATTTTATGTGAAAAGAATTTGAATTAAAAGACTTCGAAATTCCAAGTTGGAGCAAAAATTCATGCATAATTCCATTCACTAAAAATTCAACCACAATTCCCGGTTTTCCTGGTCGCTGAACATCCTGATCTAGTAGGAAGAGAGTTCACGTCACCTCACTAAAAATGTTTGCATGCCATCTCGGCATTTTCACAGCTACGATGGATTTCTGTCTGAAGTAAAAATTCTTTTCTATCAAATGCCATTTCAAGGATACATGTCAATGAGAGCAAAGAGCATGTCATGCCTAAAACAACTGTTTTCGTCAGCGCAGCGATTGGTTGGATCTCATGAGCCACAAATATTCCTCTATCTAAAATGTTCCTTTTTAATAGGCGTATTTTTTATAAATTTTAAGTAATCATGAAAAGCATGAAAAATGTTGCATCAATTGGAAACAGCTTTCCAACCTGATCTTTGGCTTCATCTGACTCCTTGATTTCACCAGGTAGCTCACTCTACCCCCACACCCCCTCCGTCATGTGCTAGCGGGCAACCCAAGGCATTTTGAAATTTTCACGTGCTTCTCCCCTGGATTCTTTTCTTCTTCAATTATTTTCAGTCCATATCTGTAATTTCTGACGTACTTCTTTGGAAGAGCTGTGCTCCAAAGACAAATAAAAATATAACTTAATAAAAATGAAACCTAACTTTATTTAACCCACATTGAAAACACTCGCTGGTTTGAATTCAACCCACACTGGAAGGTGCGGAACCACTTTTACAAGGAGAAGTTTGGAACTGACGTTATCGCATACACAGAACCGATAGCAGAGGGTGAAGCATGACCATACGACAGCACCAGAAAATTTTTTGTCCTAAAGAGATGGCAGCTTACCCACACATTTCTAAGTTGCGTACCTCCAGATAAACAGATGAATTCGAAAGGCTAGTAAGGAGAAACAAAATATCTTGAGAAGATATCCCTTCACCAGTGACTCTGACAAGTGAGATTTATAATATAGCTCCTAAATTGTAACCTGCTATTGTTTTTCGAAAAAAATGCTGCATCAACTGCCGAGAAGCTCAGCTGCGAGGATATCAATTTTCCCTAAATGCTAAGTCTCTGTCGTATTTTGCCAACTACTTCCTTGCTTTAAATGCTTAAATAATGTCAGAAATACATCGAATTTGGTCTCATTAATTTTTTTATTACATGCACATAACTAATTTTTCAATCCAATAAAGGTATAATACCAATTGCCGTAAGTCATTGGTAGACACCTTTCGGAGTAATAGAGGACTCATCGCACAGTTGACCATCAGAGAGGAGGAACTTTGAAGCCGGTAGGCTGCAAAAGGTGAGTGGGCGAGGAAGAGGTTATGTAACATGTTTCTATTATTCTCGTGTAACTTCATATTTTCTTTCGAAGCAAATGATTTATGGTCTACATAACATGAACCCTGAACAAGCCTTTGGAGCCTTTGGAACAAGCCAGGGCCTTTGGTTGGTTTCTGAGAGGAGGAAAGCATTAGAGGGAGGGCTGATGGGAGGAGGTTAGTAGATTTTGGGAAATGTGCAACGAAGTTACTATCCCACGGCACTGAGCTTCTCCCTATGGAAGTTTCATCTCTCTGGGGAAAATTAAAAATACCTCATACTCATCTTTTTTCTTCGTAAATTGAAGCTGAAAATGGAGGTGCACTCTTGCACAAATTTCTCATCTGTCACCCCCCTCCCCCCCCACTCCTTCCTGTTCGTAAGTTCAAAGGGAAACTGAGTGGCCTTGGTTTTCAGCGTGAGTCAGTATTTTAAAACCTAGGTCAAAAACAAGCAGTAGACAGGGGAATTTCTACCAAAGTGATGTGTTTTTACAATGCTCCTGTTTGCATTTCATGCCACCAAGCATTGTGTCGGTACCTCTGAGATAAACATGGAAAAGATTGCTCGGGATTTTTAGCTCGGGAGGGCATGCTAAATTTTCTGCTGTGAGATGGCATCCCACAGTATTTATACTGCAATTATTAATCGCATATCAAGCTTAGAGAAACGCATAGTTTTGAAGGACAATAGCTGGCTTACAGTCACCATCTGTCTTGCCGATTGATTTCCATTACGGTAAGGGCCTGATTTTTCAAAAATCATCTTAAGATAAGATCATTCCAACTGAAAATTATAATGGTGTTAAAACCTGCGGTTTAAAAGATTCAAACAAGGGTGTACACTGTTGGACTAAATGGCAGATGGAAGGAATCAGAAATGCTTATAAGTGAGGAGCACTTGCAAATTCTCTAATCCAGTATATTAAGCACAAAAACTTAATTTTGCGGCAATTTGCACGGGGTAAACCTACCAAAACATTTCCCCTGCTTCCACTAACATTACGGAAAGTGAACATTTACCCCTTAAAGGAGAGGTAGAGGGGAAAGAGCTTGCTCCCTCTGTTTATCAAGCAATGAGGCTACGAGCGAGGGTACAAGGAACGAACATCACCACTCTTGCATGTGAAGTCGTTACCTTCAAAGTGAAAGCGGGTAAGCAATGCGACATATGCAGTTTTCGTTGCCAGAAGTTTCCAGTCTGTCTCGTCTTGTTTATATGTGCTTATGGTACACTTGTTTCTTTGGAAATTGTGCTGTTTGGACTTTGTTGACAGAATGGTATAGTCTTGACAGAAACCTATGATAGCAGTGCAAATGCCGAGACCGAGTGCAAACATTTTTTAGCGAGGCAGCGTGTTCCTCTAGGATATTTGAAAGAGATTAGAGATAAGTGAGTACTCGAAAATTCAAGTTGAGTAGAGTAGCTGATACTCAACTCAAGTGTTTTAATTAGCATTACAATTGTCGAGTCGAGTACTTTCAGTTACATTGCTGTCGAGGCCAGTAAGTTCAGAAATCTGCAGATAGGAAGCACTATCATGAAACTCATGTAATAATATCGTTTTCAAAGTCGATATGTCGTTCTAATTCCTTGGCCTGTGCATTTCAGCTTGCTGTGTACGTAGCAGTCAACCACTATAGTAGTCGATGTGATAGCCGAATACCATTTCATGAGCCGCAGTGGCTGACCGTCTTCCTACCAGGCAGCGTATTCAGAGTAGTTGGAATGGACCACTGCATCGCTCATACTTTCTTACCCTACCACTTTCTTTTACCCTGCCTATACTTTTAAACCCTATCATACCTTCTTTGCTCAAACACCGAGAGAATACGAAAAAATTGTTACGATTTCTGAGAGAAAGAAAAATATATAACTTTACGGTTTTGGCGGAAAATGCAGGTTTTTCTTGGTGTTTGGCATCACAATTAGTCACATATTTTGGACAATGTGAGTATGTTTGAAGTTAATTTTTGTCCATTCATTTGTAGCATTTAGTTTCCTTTTTGAATTAACAAAACAAGAGTTGCTAAGTTTGATTAAACAAAGTGAGAAACAAAGAATTATTTTTTGCTCCATTAGGCTAAAGCAAAGCTCAATATTTTGATCACTTTGTCCACTTAAATTCCATGAAGTATCAAGATCCAAAAAAATCGTTGATGTAATCATTAATAAAAATTCCCTAGGTTCCCAAATCGTGCAATTTTGGTGACAAAGTACTTGTCCAGGCCCAAAAGTGTGTTGCGAAAGACAATTTTCTGGGGGCAGTAAAACTGTATCATGGGATAATTAAAACCTGCTGCCTGAGCATGTAGAACAATTGGTTTTCCTGCTTGAGAATTTGAAAGGATCAAATAATGCATGATTCCTTTTCTTATATAATCTTTATTAAAATAGTGAAAATATCTCCACCCAACGCTCTTCCAACAGTTTGGATACATATATCGAAAAAATAGTTGACAAATGATTTGAGGGTGATTCATTTCAATAGCGCTCATAGATCTGCTAAAGATACATTAATTTTCATAATTACCATCAATGTTTCTCATTATGTTTCCCTTTGTAAATCAAGGTAAGGATTCAGAATAAAAAATTCATTAGAGGATTGGAAAAAGGAGAATATGTAGGAGCATGCATTGTTGTATTGCATGGTCCATATGTTTGTCCTGGCCCATTGTTGTACTACCTGAATTTCCCATACTCGACTCTACTCACTACTAGTGCGTAGTAATCAACTCGACTCAATACTCGACATCAAAAAGTGCTACTCGTACACCCCTAAAAGAGATATTAGTCAAATCAACAATATGCCCTAAGTGTTTCCATATAGTACTAATATTCCTGAAAACAGCTAAAATCTTGTTTGAATCCTTTAAGGAATATCATCATTACACGCACAATAAAAATCATTGCTTCCTGGGACATAGGCAACCCCGTCCAACATTCCCGCATTGATGGTTTCCCTGCATTCATCATTTTTTTCATCCATCTCCTTGAAAAACAATAGATTGAGGTTCCATTGCAATTTAAAATTTGGATTCAGATTAGATTTTTTCGGCTATTTGGATTTGGATTCGAAGGCAAATTTGAATCCAAAGTATCCGGTGAAGGGCATTATCCCCGGAATCCGAGGTATCCGATCCAACCATCTCTAGTAAGCATCGTAAAGTTAACACTACAGGAGAATACCTACTTATATCCGAGCACCATACATTTCGTGTAAATTTAGCAGAAATATGACACGTGCCTGTCGTTACTAGTCATAAATAACACATTTTAAATATGTACTTCATTTAATTTTCGTCAAGCCATGGATTTGAGAACATGATACACCGCAACCATAATCTTCAAACGATCAATGAGGAAAAATGATACTTCAGGGAATGATAGATGCGGGAAAAAATTACATTGTCTGTATGGAACTTTATTTGAGACCCGGGACGGCAAATGATGAATGCAAGAAAATGATCAATGCGGGATCAAGGTTAACTGCATTATCCTTTAAATACAATTGAAGTCTATTTACCTGGAGCCAGTCATATTGACAAGACGGTGACTCTTCAAGATGAAATTTTGTGAATGTGATGTTCAGCACTTGGGTCCTATTCGTAACCAACAACCATGCACAATTAGAACTGTGAGGATATTTTTCAGTTCCTGCAGCTGGAAACTGCAAGATTCCAGTTAATCCCCTCAGAGTGCCTCCACATGCTGAAAATAAGATAATACATAATCATTGTGGTCGGATACTACGGTAGGTGCCATATTTGCTGACTGTATTTCTCTGAATGCAGTCTGCAAAATTTAAGTGGATTCAATTTTGGAAAAAATTACCCCTTATGCTCATGACAGTTTGAACATAGTCTCACCCATTACTTCTCTCCCAGAGATTTTGGGCAGTAAAAAGAGAACAATAAGTAGAGAAATATGTTAATACTAGAACAATTTGGCAAACAAAATAATTCCCCATGAAGCTGATCGACCAAGTTCAATTAAAGGATAATTTTTTATCCAATGAATCAACACCCTAAAAGGCAGTAGATTACAATATTTCTCCAAATATAGTCCCTGAACAACTTGGATATAGTCCCTGAACAAATGGATAACTTTTCTCCCTTGTTTCAAAAATATACTAAGGAGAGGAACTTTAAAATTATTCATTTCACAGGCTCAACCTGAAATAAAATGTTGGAAAAAAATCATTTGAAATAACTTTTATGAACTAGAATGCATTTGAAAACATCAATCAACTCATTGGGCACAATATTTGTTGATCTGAAAATAAGAAAATTCAGTTTTACACCATACCACCGAACGTGTTAAAAATCTAAAGCATTGAGGCTTCTTCTGAACTTAAGAATTTTTCCCAAAATTCAAGCCTCAAAAAATAGCAGGGGACTATGATTAGGGAAGGATGGTGTTCTGAGAAGCTTTATAAAGGCACTACTGCAGCAAAAACGGAATCATAAATCAATGGAAATGGAAAATTATGTTCCTCATTAGAAAATTAGCTTTCATGAGGCCAAAAGAAAACTCTTCAGTCCATATAAAAATCATTACTATGAATTCACTAATCACACCTGTTAAGAAATTTTTGCAAAGACTAACATTTATTTCGGGATATAGGGTGTTTGTTGAAACTCTGGGAGCATAACAAAAAGAGAAAGGGGGGTAGTACAGCATTGCCCAGCCAAGAAATAGATAATTACGAAGCAACAAATGCTAGAAGTGGTAAGAAGGGAAAACAGCTTTGACCAGATTCCCAAAATAGATTTGAAGTTACCGAAACTGGAAATTAAACTTTTCGACTGTAATATAAAAAGTTGGATTGGATTCTGGGGTCAGTTTTCGAAGATTCATGAGCGGGAATATCTCCGAGAGGAAGAAAAATTCCAGTATTTATCACAAGCCTTGGAGGCTGGTTCACCACCTTGCATTCTTATAGAAGGGCTCCCACCGTCAAAAGAAAACTATAACAAAGCAATTGACCTGCTGAAAGTGCGGTATGCTAGACCAGGCCTCTTGATTGAAGTTTATAAAAGGGAGCTTTTATCTTTGGTATTAAGAAAAGGAGAAGATCAGCCTGAATCAACAATACGATAATTTGAAAGCTAACTTTAGAGCCTTAGAAACACTTGGAGTTACACGTGATAATTACGTTTCCATATTAATTCCTCTCATTGAATCGGCAATTCCCGAAGATTTGTCTCTGCTTTGGGAGTGGTAGCAAACGATGAGTGACGACACTGAAGAAAGTGAAGAATTGTTTGTATCAATGACATTTCTGCGCAACGAAATGGAGAGCCGAGAGCAGTGAGAAAGTGAAGAATTGTTTGTATCAATGACATTTCTGCGCAACGAAATGGAGAGCCGAGAGCTGAGGAAAAACAGCTTTGTGTCCTTGGATGAAGGTTCTAAGGTTGGCATGAAAGGGAAACTTGTAAGGCCAAGACATAATGTGCCTTCAGCCGCCACTTTAGTTTTTCTGGAAAATAAAGAGAGTAAAAATGACGAATGTATTTTCTATAAGAAGGACACTTACCCACCTCAAGATTGTGTCACAGACATCGATCTTTCAGCTGAGCAAAAGAGGGAAAAGATCATAAAAGGAGACATCTGCTTTAAATGCCTTAGAAAGGGACATATGAAGAAGAATGCAAAAATTTTGTGAAATGCCCGGTTTGCAAGGCACCGCATTATGCCCCAAACTCACGAGAGATGGGTTTGAAATATCAGAAAGGATGACTGTGAACTTGTCGACGACTAATCCTGTGACGTATTTACAAACTCTAATGGCCCATATTATTGCGGATGGAAATAAATGCAAGAAAGTCAGAATATTAATCGATTCTAGCTCTTAGAGATCATATGTACTCAAGAGTTGTGTTAAGGAACTTGGTTTGCTGCAAGTCTCCCAGCTCTCCGTCCGGCAGGGATTGTTTGGAGGAGGAATGACAGTTCCATCCAATCATGGTGTTTATCGGATTGTACTTCGAGGCTCGGATTCAAATTTTAAATGTGAAGTAGATGCTTTAGAATAGGATCTTAATTGTAATTTTGTGCCGAAGGTAATTGACAAAAGGCTGTATGGAAAACTGATAGCAAAGGGAATTGTGCTTTCAGATTTCTCCTTGGCAGAAGCCGATGATTCAGAAAGCGTTCTTGGCACTGACATTTGGTCTCAAATAATGACCACGGAGTGGATTAGGATGGATAGTAGCTTAGTTGCCATCAAGACAAAACTTGGATGGACACTCTTAGGTTTGGCTGGAAGGGATCATTCAACAGCAACAACACTGCTCGTAACCATGCTAAATTCCTTGAAGGTTACAAAATTATGGGATTTGGAAGCGCTCGGAATATTATGCCAAGGAACAAAGAAAATTGGACCAGGAAGTATTGGACTTTTCCCAGAAAACAGTGGAAGGGATTCTTCTGGTCAATATGTTGTCCATCTTCCTTGGATTGAGGGTCAGTCCCCAGAGCTGCAAACTAATCTTGAATCTGCAGAAGACCGACTACGTTCAACTACAAGAAAGCTGTGCCGTACGGTTAAATTCAAAGAATATGATTCAATACTAAATGACAGGCAAGAAAAGGGTATAATTGAGAGGGTTGAAGGACACGAAGAGACAAATAGGGTACATTGCTTGCCACACTGAGCTGTATTGAAGGAACCACAAAGGTTCGACCCACGTTCAATGCCTTAAATAAAGGTGAAAATAACCTGTCTCTTAATGACCGTATTGATAAGGGTCCAAACCTGATTCAGTTAATACCTCTCAGTTTTCGGCATTAACCTATTGGTCTTACAGCAGATATTGAAAAGGCATATCTACAGATTTCTTTGGATCCTAATGATCGAGACATGCAACGATTTCTCTGCTGGAACGAAGATCAGAAAATTATATATTATCATTGCCAAGTGGTCTTTAGAGTTGAGGCGATGGCCTCGTGCACTACTGAACCTTTAGGGAATTACTTTTTCCATATTGGAATTGTAAATTGCTTTCAATTTGAGGAATTTAATATTTCATGCTCAACTTGTTTGTTTGAATGAATTTCAAATCCTGTATTATCTATGTAAATGATTTTTTGGATATTTTGTAAATGTTTTTTACCATGTTTTTTTTGGATGGTTAAGCTGATCAAGAAAACTTCAAGAAGCTCAAGAAGATCAAGAAGCTTCACTTTTGCAATAGTGGGAGGATGTTGAATGTTCAATATAGTTATTCTTTTATTTTCTGTAACTTGAATGGTTTTTATTTAGTAGTCATGTTTTTTGTTTGGGTGCTATTGTTGTTGTACAAAATGGTGTGGTAAAATAAATGCTAATATAAAAAGATCGGAAATCGAGTGCAAAAAGGAACGTTTCCTAAAAAAATCTTTAAGAGAAGATTTCAATCTAGTGACAGCAATGACATAACAAGTGAGAGATGTCAGCTTACCTTGCTGTAATGTTTGGCAATGCTCTCCAGTATAACCTCGCTGGCATAAGCAAGAAAAGCCTGTGGTGTTACTGCTGGCCACACAAATTCCTTCATTTTGACATGGGTGACTTTGGCAAGGATCACTTCTTCTTTCACATCTTATCCCTGTAATACATTGTAAAATAAAAATAACAAAAATTTAGTAAAAACAAGAGATGTAACAACACAAAGGATTCACTTGCTGAGAGTTGCAACCTAACAGTGTGGGGGAAAGGATTTATAAAATTGGTTAGTCTCCCATTATTAGCTAACTAGAAAGCAGTTGGCAGAGACATGAAATGCATTGTGCCACATGGAATTGATCTTAATGTATACACTGCATTGCATCAGTTTATAATGAAATTAATTTTTTATTATTGGTGAGTGAATTTCAGTGCATGATTTTTCAATATTTGACAATATTCAACATGAAATCATTAAAAATTAAAACACACAGGCACACTTTTTCTTATTTTGATTAAAGCACATTTTCATACAAATCCCACATAATCAATATTCTCTTTGGCTGTTTTATTGATGTAGCCCATTGTTGCTGGTGTCCTTTTTTTGAAAAAGTTTCCAAGCCATATTTTATCTTACAAGGAAATTTTTTATTTATTTAAGTAAATTTCACATACAGCCGTGACGCCAATTTACAGTGAATAAGATTATAAATAGCAATGACAGAAAAAAAATAGCTTAAGTCACCTTCTTCTATGAAAAGACAGTGCTCAGTCAGCGAAAAGAACTTGTAGTTTTCCATAAGAACTTCAAACAAAAGTCTTAGTGCAATTTATTACCTGTAAAACCAGGTGCACATATGCATGAAAGAGATGATGGAGAAGGTGCAATACATGTGCCTCCATTTTGACAGGGTTGAGATGAGCACGGATCACCGAGAATCACATTGGTTTCACCAGGAGATAGAGGCCTACATCCTGCAGGCCCCAAACCATTCCCTGTGTATCCACTGAGACAGATACATTCAACATATGATTGGCTGATCCCTATAAGGAAAAGTTAAGGTCTGAAAAAATGCGGCAATTATTTTTGGAAAAAGGCTTGATAAAAAAATTAGGGTCAGAACAGTATACCCTACAAACGGGTGTAAGAGAGGCACCCATATTTTGAGCATCAGAGCTAAAGAAAAAAAATTTTGCTGCATTTTTTTATCATATCATGCAGTGTTGCAGCCGTATCTTTCCGGGACTTTCAACAGTTATCAAAATTTCCACTTTCAATACTAAAACTTTACGTGGCATTTTCAGCTAAATTTACACAATACGTACACAACTCTTGGAGATAAGTATTCACGTGTAGTATTAAACTTACGATGTTTAATAGGGATGGTCAGATTGGATACCTCGGCTCCAAATATCCAGGGATAATGCCCTTCACCTTGTACTTGAGAACCAAATTCGTTGAAGATTGAATCTGAATCCGAAATTTAAAATCAATGCCTTCGTGAATGTAACGTCCCAGTCCCAGTGCACATAAGAGGGAGTCGAAAGGTTCCGATCCTCTCTTTGCATATGCTTTTACAATAAAATGCTTGTCTTACTCACAAACAAATTTTTTTAAAAGCTCTCGTATGAGTATTGCAATAGAATTTCAGCGATGAAAAATTTTAAGGCAAAACATGACAGGTACATAGCGTGAATCTTCTCAAGAGATTGAACAACAATTGGGGGAATCTCAGCGCCATAATATAATGACGTAGATATGTATATATAATAAGATAGTAACAGTGTAGATTTTACAAAACCAACCTTGGCCCTCCATCAGCCCATGCCTCTGAGGTTTTCTTCCTTTCCGAGACCACACAGACCATAAATCATTATCTTCGCTAAAATATCAAGTTAGATGGGAACAAGGGAAACATGTTTCATCCTTACCCCATCTCAAGTACTCACTTTTCCAGTCTACCAGGTTCAATTCTCCCAATTTCTGAAGGTCAGATGTTAGGTGAACCTCCAACTGAGCCCAAAGATATCTCGATAGCTTTCAGCAATTGTAGGACGTGCACAAGGTTCAAAAAAGAATGAGACCTAACGCCATGCTTATCTGACAGCATTCAATTTTTTTAAGCTCTAATTGATTGACACAAAGCTTTATACACAGTTACAATAAGGCTACTTATATTTAGCATAGTCCAAACAGCACAATTTCTGAGGAAAAAAGTTTAGCATGAGTGCATTCAAACAAGACAAGATGGACTGGAAACTTCAGGCAACAAAAACAGTACACATCTCATTGCTGCTCCTTTGCCCCTTCCCTTTGAAGACAACAACGTCACATGCGAGACGACGTGTTTGTCCCTTCTTCCCTCGCTTATAGCCTCGTTGCTTGAGAGATGGAGGTAGTGCACTCCTTCCCCTCTACCCCTCCTTCAGCGCTCTTCAGTTACAAGTGTTTCTGATTTCTTCTATCTAGGCCTCTCTAAGTTTGACATTCAATTATTATTTGCAGTATAAATACCAGGGATGCCCTCTTGTAGCAGTAAATTTAGCGAGCCCTCCAGAGCAAGAAACCCCATGCCATCTTTCCCATGTTCACCTCTGAGGAACACGACGGCACGATGCTTAAGAGTAAGAAATACAAACAGGAGCATTGTAAAAATACATGACTAAGGGAAGAACTCTCCTGCCTGCAGCTTGTTTTTCACCTACAGTTTCAGATGACTGACTCATGCTGAAAACCAAGGCCACTCAGTTTCCCTTGGACTTGAGACCGGGGAAGGGGGAAAGATAAAAATTAATGTAAGAGACGCACCCTCATTTTCGGCTGCAATTTCTGGGAAAAAAGGTGCATCTCTTAGATGCATTTATACGGTACCTTTGCTATAGAATGGGTTCAACTTACAATGGATTCATAAGGGATACTCATGATAATTTTGGAAATTTGTCCTAAATTGACCCTTCATGAAGAGCAATTATAATGGCAATAATGAAAAGATATCACTGGAATGATCCCTCAGATATACAAAATATTTGTAATGTAAAATGTATTCTTTTTGTTGTATTAGAACGGTCTGTAACTTGATTTTTTGACTGCGAGGAGCAACATTATCTCTATTTCTAGAATTACAAAATTATGAGCCAATGATCCCTTCAACTTACAAATTAGATGCTCAAATAAAAAAAATGAACTCACTTGGATTTTCAAAGCACCGAGCCATTGGATGGCATCCTCCGTTGTTAATTTCACAAACTCCTCTTTGAGTACAAGTAGTTCCATCACCTTGAAAACCTGGAGGACATGAGCCACAGGTTCTTGAGCCCTGTAATATGCAAATAGATTATGAAACCACAGCATGAAGGTGCCAACTGAAAAAAAAAAAGTTTTCCAATTGATTAAATACAGCATCAAAAGACAAAAAGTAACCTACATCCATCCATCCATTCCATCTTTTACTGGCAGGCTGAGAAATTCAATTAAGAATTTGTCCGTTTTTACAGGAGTATTGCGTGTACTGAGGATGCCTTACTTTTTGCTAAAAACTTTGCCCATTCTCACTCACTAGCCATTAGCTATGAAAATGTAATTAGACTTGATTACTAAAGTGACAGTGTTATTCATGGGTAGGGACATGCAAAAGGTGGGGTTATTTTATAGCCAAAAGTGGTGTTATTTTTCTACAAAAGCGATGTTATTTTGCCCTGAAATCGGTGTTATTTTAACGGCAAAGTAATTTATGTTGATTGAGGGCAGTGGCCCACCCATTGCCTTAAATTTAGGATATTATTGATTGGGAATAATTAAAGCAATATGGAGTCAGTTAGGTTAATTCAGTCAATACATGGAGTATTGACTGAATTAACCTATTTTACATATTTATCCTTTGCGTATACATATATCTAGCTTACTTAGAGAGAAATTACTTTTAAATGTCTGTAATTTCAAATGAAATATTGCTATTGTGATCAAGTTGTCATCTTTTACATTTGTTCTCTTATCTGTTAACACAGCGTTATAGCAGGAAAGAAATCTTTCTCAGTCCATGTTTGCAGAAGTGATCCAAATTGCTTAAAGGCACTTAGATACAAAGGATGTCTCAGACATTTGAGCTCCTGGATTGCTTTAATTACATCCACTGAACCCCGGGAATTTTGCTTTTGTAGTAATTTCTGTAATCCTCCCAACCCCAACATCAACTTCTCTGTCTCCATTGATTCCAGGCCATGAATTTTTTGTTTTTAAGTCAGGGTTCATGTCTGTAGACGGAACTTCTTGGGGATCAAAAACTGAGATCTTTTCAAATATGTACCTATTTTTCTGCTTAGGTCTTCTACCATAAGAGAACTAAGTTTGGTTGACGCTTTTTCAGCCATCTGCATAGGTATTGACTTTACAGCAGCTGCTTTAGAGGTTTTCATGTTTTGCAGATTTAATAAGTGGTTTTATCTAAAAAAGTACTCTTATGAATTTTCTTGAGGCTCATTTTTAACTTCTTTAACTCTTTCAAAATGGTGGAGTTCTCTCCTTAACATGAATGCGGGACTGCGCTCTATGAGACTCCTTGGTCCCCTCTGTATGGAGCATTTATGTTGGACATCTGTTAAGAAAGGTCTTGCAGATAATCAAACACTCTCAACACCAACCTTTTCTGATCCTTCCTAGTGGGCATTTTGCATTATCTTGGACTCTGAGGGTAGTTGGTCTCCCTCCTTTCGTGGTTTACCACCCTACCAGCATCATTGGTTCGCTGTCAACTCATGCTTTGTTTATGTGAATTAGCTATATGGATGATTGTTGCTTGCACGTAAATTGCAGACTTCCAATTGAATTCCTCGATTTATTCTGAGAATTTTAAAATTTTGAATGTAGCTCTACCGTCAGCATTAACGAATTTAATGCCTTAACAATTTCCATGTTGATTTTATAGTGAAATCGAGATATAAGTTAATATTTATGATAGAATTTCATTTAAAAATTGTAAACTCTGCCAAAAGACAAAGAATTCAATTCTTCGTTTATATTTTTTTTAAGAAAGAACCATATATTTATTTTGCAAACTAACTGAATGAACAATTGTATTATTGCGGTCCCTTGCCAAAAAGAGGGGTAATAAGAGACGAGGGTCTAGGTTCATGCTTCCGGATTTCGGCAGTTACAGATTTTGCCAGTCCATGGTGTTGGCCTGTGTTGGGTCCCGAAACTAAGACTTTGCGAACCCACGAATGTCATAAAAGGAGGAGAGCAAGGAAATGTATTTTCGGCATTAGGCCTGCGTAGGAAAATCTCAGACAAAAATTTTTGCCTTTCGTCTCCCGGGTCAAGAAACGTCCTGCCACATATTTTCGTCATTAGCAGCGAAAGGGTTATCTCTTTATAGAATGTGAGTATTTGGATAGTTTGAACCCTCCAGTAATTTTATTAAGTCAACCATCTGATTCCCATGGCATTTTGGCTACTTTGTGGACATCGTGAATGCGGTTTAGACATCCTCCGGACAAACAAGTCGCCTTATTTCCTCGAGTGTGTTTCTTTGTGGAAATCATGAATTTTCTCCAATTCATGGGCGATTTTCACCAACTCAGACGCAAATTTCATAATTTTTTTCCTTCTGCTCTACATGAAATTGTTTTTCGAGGCGTATATTTAAGCCGTAATTTTTTCACGGCATTGGCCGCTCACCGACGCGACTAATTTCCGCGGCCGCCGGCCGCCGTTCCCGCCACAGCGCCGTGAAATCCAGAGAGTCGTCTTGTCGGAAAGTGGCCTGAATTTTACGGCGCTGTGCCGGGAACGGCGGCCGGCGATAAGTCGTTTTGGCTTAAAGCTGCTACAATGTAGCTCCGAGAGTATTTCACGGAATAGACGGCGCACAGCCACTTTTTGCCGCTTTCAGGCTTTTGCTTTGCTCCGGCCGTCGTCAACGGCACGGCACTGTGCTTTCAAATAACCATTGGTCTCAATGCATGTCTTCAAGCGAGTCGAATCGCGCAGTTGACGGCACGGCGTTGTTGACGGTCAGCAAGGCAAGGTTCAATCCGGCCCGGCGGTGCGCCGTTATGGCGTGAAATACACATCGTGCTATCTTGAGGCTGCTTTCAAACGCGACGACTTTTCGCCGGCCGCCGTTCACGGCACGGTTCCGTGAAATTCAGGCCACTTTCAAACGAGACATCTCACGGCGCTGAGCCGTGAACGGCGGCCCATGGAAATTCGTCGCGTCGAAAAGCGGCCAATGCAGGGAAAATATTACGGCTTAAATGTACGCCTCGAAAAACAATTTCGTGGGAGGAGCATGAGCAGAAGAAAAAAATTGTGAAAATCGCGTCTGAGTTAGTGAAAATCGCCCATGAATTGGAGAAAATCGCAATTAATACGAAATTCGCGTATTCGCGGGAAAACGCCGGAAATCGCGTATTTCGCGGGAAAATCCCGGAATTCGCGTTAAAATTCGCGTTATCGCATTTGCGACTTTTGCATGTCCGTATTCATGGGAGTTACCTCGTAGAAGACCTAAGTAGCATTCAATAATGTCATAAATGGTTACAGTCAAATTTCCTTTAACCTTTTCATGCCGAATGGTGGGTGGATGCGATGGGCATTTTCATACACAGAAGTGCTAACGTCTGGTATAGCTGGGGAGGATTTTGCAACACAAAGACCAGATGTCGGCTAAAGCTGGCGTGGGGGAAGGGAAGTGACCACTGAGGTAGCAATGGTCGGATACATTCAGGCCCTGCCTGATTATACTGTCCATTGTTTCTGCAAAGAAAAATTTTGTTGCATACTCCAATATTTTTTTCTCTGGAGTGAATTATCTGTTTTGTTGTGTGCATAATCAATTTTTAAACGAATTTTAAGGCTAACTACACTGATAGCACAAAGTGAGAGAGTAATCTCTTTCTCATGGTTTTCTTACAAAAAAAACATGATAAACAGCTTATCGTAAACTAGAGGACGTATGTAAAGCAAGGATAATTTTTAAAGAAAAATAGGTAAGGAATGCCATCAAAAATACTCAGAATAACATGAGTCGCCTCTCCCAGTGAGAAATGGATCATCGAATCTACGTCGATTCGACGTCGAAGTACTCATCGATAAAACGTCGATGGTAACACATCGATCGATGTCTATATGGTCTGAAAATCGACGTGTTTTCGACGTCGAAGCCATCGACGTGTTTTCGACGTCGACGCCATCGACGTGTTTTCGACGTCGGCGAGATATCGTCTTTTTACCTGCGATTCCTACTAATAATTGCGGAAATATACATCTTTTCGGCTAATAAAGAGCATCTATTGCTGCGCCAACGACGTATTTCAATCGAGCACGTAAAGTCTAAACAAATGAAGGCTGAAATAAATTTATGATGGTGATTTGTAATCTTAAGTCCTTCGTATTCATCTTCAATAATAATCAGAAATCCTTGAGAAAAAATGTGAGGTGTTGACATCTATGACGCGAGTATAAAGGTATCGAAATGAGGTAAACGTAGTCACAAAGCCAAGCTTGTGCATATCACATACCACGCAGGAAAGAAGTTAGAACTTGGACGCAAATAGAAGGTCCGGCGTATGTGGCAAATGTGTGAAAATGGAAATCTTAAACACATTAAATAGGGGAAGCTAATCCTACCTGTCATACAGCGGTCCAAAAGCAGACCGATTCCGAAGTATGGAAGAGGTAGTGAAGCTTGTCTTTACTAAGCGACGGAATGCCTTTTTCGATGATTAATACGAATCCAAAAGCTCATTAAGTTTCAGAAGGATTTTAAATACCAATAACAGGATTTAGAGCTAGCAAAGTTTGTCGCGCAAAATAAATGCGACAATACCCAGCTAGCACACGGGAGACTGTCTCCCCCGAATCCTTAGAGACTCTCTACAGAAACCAAAGAGACCGCCTCCCGGAAGCGGTAAGCGTCTCCGGAGACAACAAGGAGACGGCCGGACGATACGATGACGAACCCATGACGAAATGTCCGCACTACTCAAGAGACGGTCTCCGATTTCCGATTCATGCGCCATCAAGCGATAACCACGCGAACTACGTCGGACACATCAACTGTGCGACGGTGGCGCCATCTGTTGTCATTTAACAGCACTACGAGCAGCGAGCTACAGCCGACCGCTACTTCACTATTCCAAATCGGGACATATTAACCGGCCACTTATAAATCCGTGGCGTATGCGAATTGACATTAAAGCATATTACTTACGAACATGGTGTTAATAGACTGCTACAGCGATGACAACACACAAACAGAAATCTCGGTGACAAACGTAGGAAATGTCAAAGAAAATCAGGCATTTTCAAATATTGGTTTATTTACAAAAAGTATTAGAACAAGCCACATTGAATGTCAGAGGAACTTCAAAGATGAACTCCTATTACATAGAAACAGCTTTTCACAAGGCCACTGGACATCAAGGGACTGAAGCAACACCTGAAAAGAAAAAGCAGAATACTCGCATTAAGAAAATGCTATGACTACACAAAAACAATAATAATGCTTTGGGAACTTTAACACGTATTCTCTCAGGTCAGCTAAAATACTATGCAATGCCCACTTAATAGAGCCAATACATAACTTTCACTCACCAACATTTTAAAATCAAAATGAGCCAAATCGGTTCTCGAGTATTAGCGAGACTAAAGGACATCAATTCATTATTATAATCTATATCAGTAAATGTGACAATGCACCTCGAGCCACACAACATGGCGGCTAGCCGAATATTAAACATATCAACTTCCATTAATTTTAATGTCTCAAAATAAATCTGCTGTTTACATTAATTTTCCTTATTATCGGGAATTCAACAAAACTTAATAATAGTCCACAGAGTAAATAATAGCGTCGGAAGGATAACGGCCATGCTTCGTGAATATTTTCGACTTGCACGAGGCGTTTTGGGATCAACACTAAGGTAGGTACATTAGATAACGAATATTATCCTTAATGAGGTTAATGAGTGACACATGAAAATACATGTAAAAGGCAACCATAAGCGAATCGAATACACTACCGAATAAATGACAAAATCTAAGTCCTTTGGGACACGTGAAGACAATATGATAATGCCATAAAAATTAGCAGGGATACAAATTAATCAGTACTTACCTCAAAGCGGTGAAAATGGACGCAGTTGAAAAAGCGATTGCAAGAACCGGCAAGCTCCAACAATGAGAATAAACACGTGCGGTGATCGTAACTTCGAAGGCAGGACCTCTCAGATTCGAGTTATGGCACAAAGTGAAAGAGACGAAGCGGATGTTGCAAGGGGGAGGAAGGGCTCTTTTCCGGTATCGGCGTAGTCAGCGATATAATTATACTAATTAATGTCTAATTCGTGTTATACCACGACGAATTACCAATATAAAATTAGAAAATAATTAAATATACAGCCATGATCACTCGGTATCCGCATAATGCCTCTTGAAGATAATGTAATTTCGGAAAGGCGAAGTGTTGACCTCGGAAAGAAGCGGAAGTGGGTGGGGGTGAACACTCGAAAATTGACGAACCAAGGGAGAAAGGGGAGAGGGCGGCCATCTCCTCGGGGTCTCTTACCTGTCGTCAAGAGACAGTCTCCTGTGTGCTTGTAGGGTAAATTTTCTATACGGCACCGAATGTCTCTGTTCCGAGTTTACTGCAAGGAACTAACAGCATGACGACCAATGACGACTAACAGCTCAACTCACTTCAACGGTCAAGTAACAGAATTAAAAGGAATCAAAGATTGTTCTCGGAGATTAAAACTAATGTTTATGGATAAATAAAATAATTATTTAATTTTATATTTTTTATTTAAGACACATATATTGTAATAGCGTCTCACCGTTATTTTTAAGACATTAAAACTACATCACTAAGTTCTCCCCTCAGCCAATCAACACGCTGACCCCGCTGGCCAATGAGAATAACACGTCGAAAAAACGTCGATTGAACAAATAAAATCGACGTCGACCACATATCGATCTATAGTCGTCGAATCGACGAAGATTCGACGTAGATTCGATGATCCATTTCTCACTGGGTCTGTTGGATGAGCACCACAGGTAGCAGAACAGTAAACTACACATGCTACGCAGCTAAAGGCTCTGCCCAACATGAATTGAAAGCCTACCGGTGGAATTCTGCAAATGTTTAAGCTGAACAACTGATTTTCTTGTAAATAGAAAAAAATTTAACAACTGCAAGCAACTTGCTGGTGAAGATGCAAAGCATTATTTACGTACATACCATATTTCTCCTAATATAGTCCCCCTCTGAATATAGCCCCCCCCCCTAATTTTGAGGCTTCAGTTTCGGGAATAAGTTAAAAAAATGCATTTGAATATAGCCACCCCCCTTTACTTTTGCGACAGGCATTTTTATAAAAAAAGGGGGGACTATATTCAGGCATATACGGTACCTTTACCTCATGGTAGATAGAAAAAATTACTGAGGGGAGATTTAAAACATGTTATCTTCAGCTCATCAACTATGGCATAGTTATCAATTTAAAATGTAATTACATAGAAAAACTTGATGCGTGCATAAAACAAACTGAATTCATTCAAGGTCCATACAATCTGACATTTATGAATTTTTATTTTTTTTTCAGATTTCAGATAATTCGATGTATTAGAGTTTTCTTTCTGGGACTTTTATATCCTACGTCACTATTCATGAGAAAACATGTTTCTTCCTTACGACCCTGGTTTCGCCGTCATTTCAAAATCAGAATGATTTTCAAACTATGGCTGTATGATGCCATTTCTCCTCATTACATAAAAGCGCCAAGAATGGAAACATTATTTTTATACATAATTGCCTAAATACTCTAACATGATGGAATAATAACAACATATAGGGAAGAACTGAAAGTTAGGCCTCTATTTTGTCATTACTCTGGATTTTTGTCAGCCTGGCCGTGAGAAACCCATAAGAAAAGGCCAACCTGCTTACTTATATAAGCCTTCCTTATTTTTTCCTTTCATCTTATCTCAGAGACTTGTAATGTGCTGGCTCGGTAGTAACCAACTTTTGGATTTAGAGTCTTAGTACCTTGTGTTCACTAACTTTGTTATTATTACAACTAGAAATCCATTTAAAATTCCACAATGCCTTAAAAATATTACATAGTTATTCTCATAAAAGTGTAAATTATTGAAAATCAAAAGCAATATTTGGTTTCAAAAACACTGGTAATGCCATAAGTGACCATGTACTCGTACTAAGGTAGGGTAGGAGGGTCTAGTCCAGTATCTGGGATAATAGCCAACATGGCCCAAATGGCAACACCCCAGCCATGTGCACCATTGAATTGGGTCCCAAATTATAGGGACAGAATTCCAGGGCAACTCCCCCCAAAAAAGATCTCTATAATACAGATGGGTTTAAATATTCCTATGCTACTTGTAGCATGGAAAACGTTTTCCTCTCGTAGGCGCCGGCAAAAATGATTAATGAACAACTCCTAGTATGAGACACTAGGGTGGTCCTTATTTTTCAACTTTCTATCGGGACACCCCCTCATTTTACGCCAATTGGTGTAAATACACATCCTGTAAAATATTATTGCATTTGGATGACAGGAAGATGAGCGGCATTGCACTCAAAGGTGAGAAATTTTAACATTTTTGGCTGTTTTTCAGACATGAATGGTGATAAGAAGGTGCTGGTATTTTTCAACTGATTTTCTCCGGTAACCCAAAACACATTGGACATTTGACATGCTGCACCTAAAGTATTATCCAATTGTGACCAGTGGTTCCCGAGATACGCCCCAAGAGTGAGCACGTGTCACCCCAAGTGGCACCACCTCCTGCCAACGCTCGAAGCTCCTAAGTCCGTCAAATCATTCAACGTTAGTCCTATTCTATGAAAAATATTGTCATGCGATATTACCTTCACACAGTTTCAATTCATTAATCTAATCAAATTAAACATTGAAGATTATTTGGGATTCAATAATTGTATCACTATTTTTCTTTTAATGCAGGAAACATATTTGACAGCACTTATCACACACCCATATACTTTGATGAACACCCCTGATAATAAAATAGTATTTTCAAATTTAAATAATGAAGTGATCTGGCATGATTGATTCTCTGTAACATACTTAATTCTTTTGACAATGTAGCTCTATTAGAGTCAGTGAATTTATGCCTGTAGTTGCACACAACCTTTAGCAAAAATTGTTTCTTGTTTTCGTCTCTTGTTAACTTATCATGAAATTCCTCCATCAATTTTACCCACCTTTCAGCAGAATCATTTACCACTTTCAGTTGCATTACAATCTTCTATCCTTATTCATATGCCTTATCTTTTTTCCAGTCAGTTGGAGAGAACTGTCAAAGGAATTTTAAGTTGTTTGAAAAGCCTTTGATTCATTTTAATTTGAGACTTCATTATCCTAATTGGCAAATAAGTCAATTTTCTGGAAGCAGAGAAAATCTTTTCGATATCTCGTTATGACTATCAGTGAAGTTTGACTCTAGAGATTCTACCATTCATCTTTTGACCACTACTAGTAAATTGTGACCGAAAAAGTCTATAGATGTAGCCTCCTGGGATAAATACCTTAACTGATTCTGAAATTTGTTCATTGTCACCTCACTAACTGCACTGCTGATTTTCATATATTTACACAAAGTTTTGAAGAATGTTAAATAAGTACCACCTCGGAGCCTCAACCAAATTCCGTGCCGGTATCCATACCTCAAAATGCAGATGCACAATAAACAAACACATATCACGGATTAAGGTCTCTTCCTCAGTTGACAAGGACAAGTCTTTGCAAAAAATACTATTTTCAGGCAGTTAAGCGCTTCCGAAATCCACCATGTATGATGCATGGTAGAATATTTCCAACTTCCTCTTGCAGCAGCTCAAAAGGGCAGAATTTCTGCCCCTTTCTCCTTTACTGAGAAGGAACAGTCTGTCTCATTCTAGAGGTATCATCTCTAAAGCATCGACATGGGCCGATGTTGAACAGATCATTGAGGGCTGAAACAAATTTTAAGTACCTATTTTCTGTCTGCAACTGAGTTCTTCGTCCTGACTTTTGAAATAACTCCTGGAAGAGCCTTTCCAACTTTCCAATGCTATGCTGAAATTTCCGCGCTGGTATCTGCGCTTCCTCCCAAAAAACTTCTACTTCTTTCATAGGAAGACTAGAACTAGATCGTAAATTTAAAATTACCTATGGAAATTAAAAGAAAATAACCTTTAGCACCTGTCCATTACATGGCAACTTAGAACCAAAAATTTTATTATCATAATGACCAATTAAGAATATTTGATCGGCGTTTCTAGTTTCCATTTACAAATCCTATCCAGCTGTCAACTCAGCTCCAAGCTGGACCTTAGCAACTGTCTTCAGATCCAAGTAAATCTCTGGATTTTATTCTGTAAATGTACATGCAAACTGTCCGTTTTATATGGGTGAGCCTTGGGCTCAGCTGGCCAAGATATAAGACAGTATGTTAGAGTGACTAATGTGGCCTTGAAATAACGTTCCATTGTTCCATAGAAAACAATTTTTCATTGAAACGTCTCTGTATGCATTGACAGATTTAGGAATGGGGCATGGGGGCACATGCCACCCCAGATGCTAAAAAAAAATACAAAATTTTTGATACATTATCATTACGTTTGTTTTGTATATCACAGAGGCTCAATAATTAATTTCTTTCATTACTTTCATATTAAAATAAAGAGAATAATTCATAGAGTAATTGTTGCATTTTGTTTTTAATTTAAAATATGAGAAGACTGTTTGCCTGTTAGACCCTTATGACCCCCAGAAAAAAATCCTGGATCAGCCCTTGTCCTAATGTACATTTTCACGTTTCTCCAATGCTTACATTGTTATTCTACATGAATATGAAACAATTTAATCAGGTATTGGGCCCTCAGTTTCTGTGCTGCATCAAAAAGATGAAGATGTCACATTCTTCATTTGCATCATTAAAAATATGAAGTTTGGAGTAGGCATACTGCTGGGTTTATTTTTGTGGTCAGAAAACCGCATTAAAAATTGAATTTTCAATAAATGTGCATTGTATTATAATTTAATCAGGTAAATAAATTGAAACTGTGTTAAGTAAATATTGCATGACAATACATTTTGTCGAAATATGAGTAATGCTGAATGAAGTGACAGACTTGGAAGCTTTGAACATTGGTGCAAGGTGGCGTCACTTGGGGTGACACATGCTCACTCTTGGGGGCGTATCTCGGGAACCACTGGTCACAACTGGATAATACTTTAGGTGCATCATTTCAATTGTCTAATGTGTCATGTGTTACCAGGCAATTCAGGCAATTAAAAAAAATAGGAAACCACCCAATTGATCTACCCACCAACTGTGAAGTAAGGGCAGTGATACAGTTTTTGTCTGCAAGAAACATTTCAGTAGTAGAAATTCATCAGCAGATTACTGAAGTTTACGGTCCTAAAATAATGAGTGGCAGTAAATTGCACCCGTGGGTGTGAGCTTTGTAGCTGCGTGACAAAGCCACAGTCCATACTAAGGAGGAAACGCAAACTCTAATCAAGAAATTTGGATGGGAACAGATGGACCACCCACCATGCAGTCCAGTCTTGGCGCCAAGTGATTTGTTCTTGCTCCGCTGCTTAAAGGAGTTTCTAGGTGGCAAGCGCTTCGACACAAGATGATGAAGTGAAAGAAGTAGTTAAAGACTGGTTATCTTCCCAGGCGGCCGATTTCTACAAAATAGGTATTCAATATGCTTTTTGAATGATGTGAAAAATGTTTAAATAAGTATGGAAACTATGTAGAAAAATAGAGGAAAGTTGTAAGGAATGTAAATAAAACAATTGTTTTGGAAAAATTCTGATTTTTGATTTTTTTTTTCTTAACCGGACCTTACTTTTGGAATAACCCTCGTATATAAGTTGATATACAATAGACAACAAGTGTACGTAATCTCCAGAAAATCGCTCGCTATTTTGGGTGCTTGTAATGTACGATGGTTGAGATTAAGCCTTTGAATTCCAATTGTCATGGTTGAGCTTCCACGCGAGACAGACGTGGGCTGGTGCTTCGCTCGAGACAGGCAGGTGCCTCAGTGATGTGTTCAGTTGCGTCCAGAGTATAAGTGCATTCAATTACGAGGATAACTTCCTACTCAATTTAGAAGCTCGAGTTACTAATATTAAGTGGAAACCGCAGTTTAAAATGGCTAATTGCAGTGTATGTAATGTGAATGTTCTTAAGCGCCAGCTAAGGATTACCTGCAGTGAATGTCAAACTCAGTGTCACGCTACTTGTGTTCACTTGTCCAAAGAGGATATCGAGTATATTGGCGCTGAAAAGCAAAGTTGGCGTTGTCCTACCTGTGCTGCGGAAAAACGTAAGAGCATGTCAGTAGTTCCACTGGCGGATACGGACACTGCTAGTATCTCTCATATTATAAACCTTCTAGAAGAAGCTAAAGAGGACAGGAAACGCATGGAATTGGACTTGAACAAGGCTATTGAGTTTGTGCACAATAGATTAGATGAAAATACTAAAGTGCTTCAAGAAAACTCAGCGCAGATTGCTGAATATTTAGCGACAATAGACTTACTTAGGCAAGAAAATGTTGGCTTAAAATCTCGAGTGAGTGAATTAGAAAAGAGGTTAGACGACCAAGAGCAATATTCTCGCGTTAATGACCTTGAAATACACGGCATTCCCCAGCAACCAAATGAAAATACCTTAGAAATCGTGAAAAGTGTGGGGGACGCCCTTGGTGTTAAAATAACCGATGATATGGTGAACACATGCCACCGATTGGGAAAGAAGGGACACGAAGGCGGAACGAGAGGTATCATAGTCAAATTCGTCCGTAGGTATACAAAAGAAGAAATTCTTCAAAAGAGGCGAGTGAAAAGGACCTTCTCCACACGGCACCTGGGCTTGGCGACCGATACTCCGGTGTACATAAACGAGAGCCTGAGTCCAGGTCGGAGGAGACTCTTCGCTGCTGCGCGTCTTGCGAAGAAAGAAAAGGGATACAAATATTTATGGCTAAGGCATGGGACAATACTCATGAGGAAGAAGGAGAATGATCAAGTAATCACTCTGAAATCCTCTGATGACCTGGAGAAACTGTAAGCATTCTGTGAGTGAGTTATGTATGTCTTCAACCTATCTTTACTAACAAAATGCAGAGTACTGTTAATGATAGTGGATTTAATGGTGGCAGGTTCCTTGTCTTGCATCAAAATATAAGAAGTCTAAGAGCTAATTTTGATAAATTTGTATTTCAACTAATTAATCTCGATATAAAACCCGCTGTAATTGTTTTGACAGAAATTTGGGTCAATGATACTGAAGTATCTATGTATCAAATAACTGGCTATCGGAGTTTTGATGTGTGTAATAATAACTATAGGGCTGGAGGAGTTATTGCATATGTAGCAGATACTTATGAGTGTTCTTCTATTGATCTGGGTGAATTAAAAACTGCTGATATGGTTAAAATATCAGTAGGGATAAATGATTCTTCTTGGATAAGCATTATTGGTGTATATAGACTTAATTTTAATCCGGTTGAACATTTTTTGAGTGAATTGGAGAACGTATTAACCATCTCTCGTGAGAGGAATTTAATTGTAATTGGTGATATTAATTTATGTATATTACAACCCAACGATATTTCCTTTGAATATCAAACCCTTATGGCTAGTCATGGACTAGACCAGCTTATTCGAGTACCAACTAGAATTAGCAAAACGGGTAGTACATGTATAGATCACATTTTTTGCAGAAGTAGAGATAACTATAAGTATGAGGGAAGAGCGGACGATTGGGGTTTAACAGACCATCATGCTGTATCATGCTCTTTAAATATTAATGTACCCATTAATATATACGAACGAGTTTATCGAAGCCATTGCCGGATAAACTTTAACCATCTAAATAATAGTTTGCTAAGATGTGACTGGAATGATGTTTATTCACAACAAAATGTCAATGAAGCCTATGAAATATTTATAAATAAATTGAAATGCTGCATTGAAAAAGCTGAATACGCGTCAGACAGTAACAGATCGGGAGGAATGAAGAGGCCATGGATGACTTACGCTTTGTGCGGGAGAATTTCTAGGCGAAATTTTCTGTATAAAAAAATGAGGAAACACCCTGAAAATGAAAAGCTAAATAGGTACTACGTATCGTACACGCAAAGATTAGAATATGATATTAAAAAGCGCAAAGAAAAGTATTACAGGGACCTATTTGATAGTAATGTCAATAATACCGCTGCTCAATGGCGCATTTTAGATTCACTCACGGGAGGAAAGCAAGGAAATGAGAATTGTGTAAAAATTAGAACTAGTAATGGTATCGTTGTCACTAAGTGCCAGGACATTGTAAACGAATTTAGTTCACATTATGGTAAAGTAATTCAAGAATTGACCCAGAACAATTATTTTGAAAGTAATACGAATAAATACAAAGAAATATTCCCAACCTCCAATTCAATTGACTCACTGTTTTTTGTTCCTACTGATGCGAAAGAAATTAGCAGCATTATTAAGAAATTAAAGTCTAAAAAATCTAAAGGTGTTGATAATATTTCCACACAAGTTATAAAAGAAGTAAATGCAAATATTTCGGAGGTCCTTGCCCATATTGCTAATCTAAGTATGTATACTGGAATATTTCCTAAACAATTAAAAACTGCAATAGTGATACCAATTTTTAAAAAAGGTGATAAAATGAACGTAAATAATTACAGACCAATATCCCTATTATCTGTATTTGCTAAAATAATAGAAAAAGTTGTTAAAGTCAGACTTCTTAAATTTCTAAATCAGCATAGTTTTTTCAATAAAAACCAATTTGGATTTATGAGTGGTAAGAGTACAGAGGATGCATTATTAATAGTGATGGGTCGGTTCGATTCCTCGATTCTTAATATCCTCGATTCTCGGCCAAGAACCGGAATCGAAAACGAGTACTTGCCAAGGCGAAAAATCGATTCCGATTCCAGCAGTACTTCAAACAACAAAATATACGACCGCATTTCCAATAGTCATTTGAATTTTCGCGCCACGTAATCGTAATAACAAAACACATATCTTCTTGGGATGTGCGAGTACTCGAAAATTCAAGTCGATCGAGTAGTTGGTACTCGACTCGAGCGTTTCGAGTAGCATTACGGATGTCGAGTCGAGTAGTTAAGGTTACAGAGCTTTCGAGGCTAGTAGGTCCAGCAATCTGCCGACAGGAAGCGCTATCATGAAACTCATGTAATAGTGCAGGTTTTAAAGCCGATAAGTCATTCTAATGCCTTGGCCTGGTAGTTTCAGGAGGGCAAGTCTGTAACTCTGTTCTCTCCCGAAAATGGGAGAAAGGAGATTCGTGAAGCGCCTGCGCGAGAGTTGTCGCCCGCCCCAAGTCTCTAGGGCGCCCCGCCGGAGAAAGGAGACTATTTGTCGCCTGGGAGAGTACTAGAGGCCTATTACGAACGGCTTACCGCATGCGGTGAGATACCGCCTGCGGTATCATACCGCCCCGAAGCGCGTTTACCGCCCCCGAGCGATTACGAGTGGCCACCGGTCGGTATCATACCACGGCTTAGGGGTCGGTATGATACCACGGCCAGCTACCCCGGTGGTGAGATACCGACCCCCTAATGGCGGACGTCTGTTTACATTTTTCGGGTCGAGCTGGCGTTTTTAAAACAAAATATCCGACGATAGAAACTCGGAAGCTATCATATTTTGTGTTATTTATAATATTAATGTCTGAGTAAGCGTATAAAATACAAAACTGGAGCCGACTGGAGCAGTTGAACAAAAAAAGTATAATACCCATATAACAACAACGTTGTAGCCGTCTGAGATGAGAGAGAGAGAGCCACGGCCGTAGGAGATGGATACGTTGATTGTAAGTTGACCCTCATTCATTTATTTAATTAGAACAATTTGGATGTTTTTTAATGTCCGCAATGTTTTTATATGCATTAACATCTTCCATTTCTTCATAGGTGCCGGAAAATTCGTCGTTATGGACTGCCTGTGCTTGTATTGTATGGTGAATACAGCTGTTGCTCGCCGCTTGGAGATTTCTACGAACATCTTTTGTGGCAAAATATTATTTTTTCAACGTGACAACTTCTTGTATTGCAAGGTGAATACTACTTTTGCTCGCTGCTTGGAGATTTTTACGAACATCTTCTGTGCCAAAGTAGTGTTATTTTCAACGTTATAACTGCTTGAATAGTGAGGTGAATGTAACTTTTGCTCGCTGCTTGGAGATTTCTACGAACATGTTTTGTTTCAAAATAGTGTTATTTTCAATGTGACAACTACCGTTAATCACAGTACCAGTGGTTGTAATGCACAAAGTTTGACGAGGTTGACAAACATCTGCCAAGAGCTGTAGTTATCACTGTTCCATTGTGGTTGGTTTTTAAACAGTGGTTTACGCTATCGAGAAGTGTCTGATAGTAATGTAAAGATTGTCAGTGGCGTTTATACCTTCGTCATTCACCGCAGAGATAACATTTCACGATCAAGCTATCAAGTTCAAAGTCATGTGTGAAATTTGTTTATATACTAGTATATCAATTTCGTACCAAGGAATTGTAGTGAGAAAAGTCACCTGTGCCACTTGCGTAGGATAATCTGAGGCTTAAAATCAGTGATTATATAGTTGTTTTCATCATAGCGAGCTCTTGATTGTAATGTTTACGTGATGAATATAAGAATGGTAGTGACTTCCAGTTTTTGATGATCGTATTTGCCTGTGTACCATTATTTATAATGGTGTGAGCTTGTATCGATTGTGGATTTTACCTGAAATATTGAAATAAGTTGTAGCCTGTGTGTGTGATTGCCGAGGAACCGATTCGCGATCTCACATGTTTATTGTGGGCAGACTGTTTTGATGTGGTTGTGTACCCGTGATTAAACCAAAGAAATGGTGAAACTCTGTCACATTATTTTGAAATAAAATTTTATTGTAACCAGAAGTGAATATCTTGTGTTTTTTAATTCTCCATTGCTTTTCATAGATAACAGCCAAAAAGTTATTTTTCATTATTTTTAAAAGTGCCTTTCTTGTTCTCTGAATTTGCATTAGGTTTCCAAACCCCGTAACTAACACGAAAGGAATGCAGAGCAACAGATATTTTGTCATTTCACAGATGTTGAGTGTCATATTGTCTGTGATTAAGGCTCTCCAGCTAAGTATTCGTGGTGGATTTTCGTATATTTTTTAAGAATGGACATTTCGGTCAAAGCTCTAATGGAATTGGTGGTTCACCTTGCCCGTTGGCCCTAAAAGTACTTCTATCGTAATTTTTCGATGGTCTGCCATGCAATTTGTCACTACCTGCGTCTGCTCATACGTGATTTTTTGATGATATCTTCCGCAAGTCACTGCTAATTATTGTTTTATTCAACTTTTTATCCTATAAGTAAGAATTGAGGAGCAAAATTCGTTCATTTTTCAAACTTTTAAGGCGAATTAACGAAGGACTCATCCTTATTAATCCATAAATACCACTAATTGTCTTTATAGACTGCCAACAACTCTTGCCGAAATATTCGTCTGCTAGGAACAGTTGCCGCGGAATTGGAACACCGCACGCCCTTGCCATTGGCTACACCATTTTCGGGCTGAAGGAGCTCAGAATTTTTCATACAAACGTCACTTCCGCCGCATCGCTCCTTACCGACCCCCTGACACGTACTCTCCGCCCGGCGGTGACTTGCCGACCGTCCCATTCGTAATCGCAAGGGGCGGTATGATACCGTATACGGAACGAAAACTCCGCCCGGCGGTAGCGTACCGCCCGCTCGTTCGTAATAGGCCCCCTAGTCTCCCGACCCAAGTCCGTAAGCCCCCTCAAGCGCCTTTGGCGCCCCAGACGGGCGCTTCAGTTACGTCCCCCTCAAGAGCCCGACGTATCTCTTTCTCCCATGGAGAAAGTGCGTATCTCGACAGTGTTTTGTTGTATTTTCTCTATATGGCGCGTTTTCTTTCAAACCATAGAATATTATTGCTCGTATATGAGGTGCATTTAAGAGAAGTGGGGCAATTAACACCAATGAGAAATTGTTGCGGGATATTAATAAACCGTTTGAGGCGACGGAGGAAGATTTCCGGCCGCATTAGCGAAGAAGGTTGTCCTATCCGTCCTTCGATGGTCCGATTCTCTTCCTGCTGAAAATCCATCACCCTCAATAGCAGACAGAAACACCGCAATCCTATGAAATAACAATTATCTGCAGCTCTGAATTCTTTTCGTGTAAGTAGCGGGGTTTAGAAAGCTAATGCTAATTCAGAGAGCGCAAGAAAAGCACTTTAAATAATGGAAAATAACTTCTAAACAGTTACCTATGAAAAGCAACAGACAGTTAATGAAACACAAGACATGCCCTTATTGTTAAAAGAACTTATTCCACGACAATGTAATAGAGTTTCACCATTTCATTGGTTTCACGAATAAGACTGCTCAGCAAAACCGTGTGCACACAACATATGAGATCGCGAATCGGTTCCGCTGTCAACACATACAGAAGCTATAAGTGTACTTCAATAATAAATGAATATCCACAAACTAAGTACTAGCACACGCCGTAAATATAAAGTGAGACACAGGCAAATAAAATATAAAAAAACTGGAAATCACTTCCACTCTTTTATTCATCACGAACAACTTACAATCACTAAGCTCGTTATGATAAAAACAACTATTAATTCACTGATTTAAAGCCAGAAATTAGCCCACGAAAGAGGCACAGGTGACTTTTCTGACTATTATTCGTTAATATACTCGAAAAAGAAACTTCACACACAGCTTTGATCTTGATAGCTTGATCGTGAAATGTCAATGTACCTATACGATGAACAACGGAGGTGAACACGCCACTGGCAATGTTTACATTGCTGTCAGACAATAACACTGCTTACAATTCAATCACGATGGAGCACTGATAATTACAACTCTTAGCCGATATTTTTGTACATTGCAACCACTGGCACTGTGATTATCAGCAGAAGATTTACGGCAGTTGTCACTTTGACATTAACACAATTTTGGCACAAAAGATGTTTGCACAAATCTGCAAGCAGCGAGCAAAAGCTGTATTCACATTAGAAATATACTCTTAATTTTCAACTTTGGTGAGGTTGTAATTGATACGAAATGAAGAATTTACATGGTGACAAGCAGAATTTACCGGCACTTGGATTTAGCCTTGCAGCCGCTTGCAAGCGAGGAATCACTGCGCGCGGTCAAAAATGTAGTCCCGACTTTAGTAAGTCATAATGAGGTTATTATGCATTCAATTTAGAAAATATTTGCATGGATGAGTTTGACATAAAATTAAAAACATTTTTAAATTGCACACGGTTAATTTTTCGATAAATCAAGCTCCAATATCAGATTCGCCTTAGAAATTTTTCATACAACTCATCGGAGCGAGTTTTCTCCCATCCGAACGGGAGAAACAGTTCTCTCTACCGAGTTACGGACTTGGGTGGGGAGACAATTTTGGGCGACAACTCTCTCTCCCAAACGAGGCGCCCCAAGTTACCGACTTGCCCTCTTGCCGAATACACTATTGTTGTTGTCGACGTGGGCGCCGAATACGCCAGCCGCGGCGGCCGATCGTCTTCCTACCCCGCGCACACTGGTCCGAAATCGGAAAAAGCTGGAATAAAGTCCATAATGACCTTTTTGGGGATAGAGACTTGAAAATCACCGTAAATACTCATTAATCATTACCAAATATTGCTTTATATGCCATTTTACATAAATGCGAACCTTCTGTGAGTTACAGAGGCCCAAACATGACCAATTTTTCAATGCCACACGAGATATCGTTTTCCCTCAAAAAATCTTTCAATTTATCCAAGTGGTTTTGCGTTGGTATGAGTTTTGTGGAATAAAAAACGCAATATTCCTTTGATCTGGTGCTTTGCCTATACTTTCAATGACTTTTGAAGATTTTGGCTCTCATCTGTCTGGTTTTACAACGCAAAATGGCCGACCCGTTTTTCACGTGAAATTTGACATTAAGTAGACATTATCTTTCGTTTACGAAAAATATAACTCGGAAAATTTGAATCGCAATATAAAGTAGAGATTTCTAAAGAGTACTAAGTAGAAATCTTGAAAAGAAAGTTTGCGACGAAGGAAATAAGAGCGATTTTTCAATCGCGCGTCAAGGCTGACCTACACGCCGCGGACCTCTGAGGCTCGGTAACTGAGGCCGATTTTTCAAGTTTTTTAAAACATTAGTCCTGAAAAATCGTCATTTAAAGCATGGATAATCGTCTTCATTGACTTAAAACACTAAATAGGATGTTAAAAAGGATTATGTATAGATCGACTAGACCATTTAGCGCGCATTACTCGAGTGAAAATACTAAGGATTGGATATTTTTCGGAACCATCCCGCGCGTAAGAAATATGCCTCGGGTATTGAAGTAAAGTGAAGAGATTAAGTCAGTATGCTTAAGAGAGAGAAAAATGAACAGTTTCCGTGAAAGGCAACAAGCGATACCCTTTTTCCCTTTCCACCCTCTCTGAGGTGAGTCGCGCGTTAGGGGGAGTTTTCACACCACAAGGCTCTTTTAGCCTTTTCTATTACTGCGTCCGTCCGATGTAATATTCATTTGTAGCGTTTAGTTTCTTTCTTGAACTTTAAAAAGCAAGAGATTTAAAGGTTGATTGAATGACGTGAGAAGTCTAGCATTTTTTTTGGCTCTACAAAACTAAAGTTTAGTTCAATAGTTGTTCGCTTCGTCCACTTGAATTCCATTAAGATTCAAGATCCAACAAATCGTTGATATAATTTTTAATAAAAATTCCAAAGTCTCCGAAATCTTGCAATTTTGGTGGGAAAGTACTTGCCCAATAACAAACATGTGTAGCAAAAGGCAATTTTCTGCAGGCAGTAATACTGTAACATGGAGACGTCAAAACCTGCTGGCTGAGCATGTAGAACAGTGGCGGATACAGATGGGGGGCGCAGGGGGCGCGTGCCCCCCCCCTTGCGGGTCCGCCTGTATTGCCGAACATTGCAAAACCACAATTGTAACTTTTTTATATCATAAGATGGCATTGTCTTTTACATGTTTATAATCACTTTAAATAAAATTTTCATATAGGTACTTTGCCTGTGACTTGATTATCTTTCATCACGATAAAAGTAAAGACAACTCAAGATATGTTGCGCCCCCCCCATTGAGTTTTTTCTGTATCCGCCACTGATGTAGAATAATTGGATTTTCTGCTTGAGAATTTGAAAGGGCCAAATATTACATGATTCATATACGTAGTATGTAATCTTTATTACAGCTATGAAAATTCCTGTACTCAGGGCTCTCCCTTGTAGTTTGGATATATATATATATATTGTCGACATATTATGAGTGCCAATATTCTAAAGTAATACCTATCATGTAACACCACTTTTCAGGTATGTTCTGTTTTGAAATTTAGCTATTATATTTTAATTGCATAGTAATGATATGAAAGATTCTTTTGTGAACTGACTCTTTCACAGAGTAATATTTTTAAAAGCAGTTTTCTTGTTTCCTGGAAGTGATATTTTTCTTGGAACCTATGGCATCAGAATCGATGGAATCGGTATCGGTAGAATCGGAATCGAAATGTCAGAATCGGAATCGGGATCGGAATCGATAAAATTTTGGAATCGACCCATCACTAATTATTAAAATTCTGTTCAGAGCTGAACGACGGACTGAATAAGAACTGTAGAGTTGCTGGCTTATTTGTAGACATTACCAAAGCCTTCGACTCCATTAATCATAACATACTAATGAATCGATTATGGGAAGCGGGTATACGTGGAACCGCATATGATTGGTTTCAAAGTTATCTTTGTGATCGAGATCAATGTGTGCGTCTCAAAAATTGCTACAGTGAAAAGATTCGACTCACCTGTGGTGTCCCACAGGGTTCTGTGTTGGGACCCATACTGTTTTTAATATATGTAAACAATTTATGTGCTGGCAGGTTTAAAGGTCAATTAACGTCATTCGCAGATGACACTGCACTAAGTTACTCTGTTAATAGTGTTGATGATCTATATGAACACATACAAAGTGATCTATTAACACTCAATATGTGGTTTTCGGCTAATTATATGTTGTTAAGTGAAAAAACGAAATATATTATGTTTAGCATGAGTAAATCTACCTCAAACAAAAGTAAACTATACTATCGATGTGCAAATTGTATAAAAGATAATGTTACTTCCTGTGATAAATGTATTTTGATCGAACAGGTTAGTCACATAAAATATTTAGGTATATATTTTGACCAAAATTGTAAATGGAAGTCTCACATAAATAAATTAAAATCAGAAATGATTACTATTGTAAGAAAATTCTACTTCCTCAGATACATATGCCCTGAATCAGTGTTAAAAATGGTATATTATGCTCTCGTTAATTCAAGATTGCAATACGGAATAGCCTGCTGGGGTGGAGCATATTATATCAACATTAAACCATTGATAGTGGCGCAAAAAAGGGTTATCAGGGTTATAACACGATCGTATAGGAAAAGCCACTCATTTCCTCTATTCAAAAAATTAGATGTCCTCCCCACTAAGGCATTTATTCATTTATAAAGTCCTTAGAATATTCTATAACCGTAGTGGTGAAAAGGCCCGACCACAAAACTATGACATTAGAGCTTGGAGAAACTTCCATATACCTAGGCCGACGACCGAAATTTATCGACAGTCATACAATTACTTAGGGCCTAAATTGTTTAGCATGTTGCCGAGTAATGTAGCAAACTCGGAAAAAAGATGGGGATTTAAATCCGCAGTTAAAAAATGGCTTATGATGTGTGAGGAAGTAGAGTTTCTACTAAGAAAGGTGGGTTAAAAAGTTTACAATAAAAGGTATATTGTATATTCTATGTATGTAATTATGCGTTTATATAAGAAAAATAAGAAAAATAGTTATCCTTGTCCAAATATTTGAAATACGTTTTGTAATAATGAATGCAATCGGCAATAGAACAAATAACTGAATACAAAGAAATTTTACTTCTCATGTGAGCTAGCACCAGACCTATGTAAAAAGTTTAAGATGGTAGCCCCAAAACTACTAAAAGGGGTACCTATATATTCCAAAATATTTAAGTATGTTCTAAAATGTAATATTTGATTGTAAATGGAATAAATTATATATTATTATTATATTATTATATATATTTGCACTTTTACTCACACCTTAGCTTTCATATTGATGCCATAACAGAGAGGAATAGGTTCTGCATTTGCCTTAACTTGTGAATTTGAGCATAATTTTCCTATTAAAATACCTCAAAACAATAACTGGTGATTGTTTCCATCAACTATGCATCTGTGGCTGTGTCACTATGCAGGAATGTGATCACAGGTCTGGGATTGTCCAGGATGGAAGATGCATCAAATCATAGTGAGACAGCTGAAACCATATTCCAAACAGTAATACTGCATGAAGTTGCATGATAAGTCATCACAACAGGACATGGTTTCATGGGCATGAGGTGCAATCGTGCCATTCACAACATTCAGAAAAAATTAACATAGAGCTCTCGTACACGGCCTCGGAAAGCTCTCAACACTGCCCCCACTCAATGTCAGGTAACCTGGTGTGCCCACTGAGTCTTCTCCCTACACAAAGCTATGATTGCCTTAATGTTCCCAATCTTCCCTAGACCCCGTGCCTGCAAGCCAGGTAGTCATTCAGTTGAGTTGTGCCTAGCAATTCAATCGGCAAGGTTTTGCGTGTTGTATTCAAAATTCTTAGATTTTTATTGGCTTACAAAATAAACAATGTACATCCCTTTTCAGAGTTATTATTTCCACTATTGCCAGTATGATGAGTGATCCCATATTACTTTCTCCTTACGCACCCCTCTAATGAGTTATACCTCATAATATCAAGTGCATAGAGTGGCCATGACAACTCAGCCTCCCTTTATCCATATTTCTAAACGTGTTAATCATAATGATAGAAAATAGTGGGGCAGTGCTGATGACTGCGTAGCAGTTAGTGAAATGAGCTACCTCTGCCTTAAAACTTTGATCCATCAGTCTTATATGTTTACCAACCATTATTAACTTGATGGATGAATAGAAAATGTATTGATTCTCAACTTCCTTTACCATTTACATGAATAATGGCACACATGATAAAAATATCTTTATGGTATAAATAAATATATGTACTGTGCTGATGACCTTACCCTTGTGTTGATGCATGGGACATAGGGAGACATACTGCATCCACCATTGTTGATAAGGCATTCATTGATATCTGAGCAATAATAGCCATTTCCTGTATAACCTGAAATTAAAAGTTATGAAAACCGTATAAAATACATACTATATTATCTAAAAGAATCTGATAATATATGCAATACATGAGCATGATGAGAAGGTAAATATGTACTGTTTTGGTTAACCACAGGCATAGTGCATAGACTGAGTAAAGAGGTGGGGGGCAAAAGATCAGCACAAGTTGAAATTCAAAAATATAAAAAGGTGAAATCTAAATGAAGCATTTTATACAGAGGATTTTTCTATTTCTGATCCAAAAATAATATAATTTAATAATAATATACATTGCATAGTTTTAAAAAGTGTTTTTTGATCTTATTATGTATTAAAATTATGATATTTGCCAAGCAGTATGTGTTCTAAGTCATGATAGCAATGATTTATGCTTACCCCAAGAAATATGATACAACGCTGATTGGAAAAATGGGAATGAGCATTTTTTATTTACCTCTCAGGCCAAGCCATAATATTTTGAATATGCTATATTTTGAAAAATTTTTGAGTCACAAAAATTTCTTAATTTAGTACTTATAGCCATTACAGTTTCAAGGAGTTTTTTTTATTTGAGTTTTTTATAATTGATAAATAGTGATATCATGAAAACCTACACTGTAGCAAATCCATAGAGAACAGGAACATAATACTTAACCATCAATGGAAGACTACACTTCATCAGAATCCAATGCCTCCACCCCAAGATCAAGCAAATGCCTCGGGTTGTTAGCTAGCACATGATGGTAGGGGTGGGAATGAGGGAAGAGCGGTGGAGAGGTGAGGGGAGAGCTACCTGGTGAAAACAAGAAGTGGGATGAAGCCGAGGATCAGGAGGGCGTGCCGCTGTCAATTAACCCAGCATTGTTCACGCTTTACACGATTCCCTAAATTTTATTTAAAATATACTTAGTAGAAGGGAACATCTCAGATAATAGACTACTTTTGGCATTTGTGATCCATCTCACAACCAATAACTGTGACGGCAAAAGCGGTTGTTTCAGGAATAAAATGCACACTGCTCTCATAAATACGTGAACTTGAAATGGCATTTGATGGATAAGAATTTTTACGTCAGACAGATCCACAATAGTAGAGCAAATTCTGAGACGGAGTGCAAACATTTTTTTTAGTGAGGTGGCATGTTTCTTTGGGATATTTGGAAGAGATATTAGTCGAATCAACAGTATGACCTAAGTTTTTCCATAAAGTACTAATATTCCTGTGAACGGCTAAAATCTTGTTTGAATCCTTAAATGAATATCATAATTACTTGCAAAAAAATCATGTGTTTCCTGGGATGTAGGCAACCTAGTCAAGCATTCCGTCATTGATCGTTTTCCCACCTTCATCTTTATTTCCTCCATCTCCTTGAAAAACGATAGAACGACGTCCCGCTGTACTGACAAGGTAAAGGGTTTAGCAACTTGATGGATACTCCTACTCAGGGGCAGGTTTTACAATCCATCCTAATCACATTATGAAAACATTAGTAACTAAAATAAGGGGAAAATTAGCTGAAAACTGGGTCTTGGGCTCAGCGAATCTCACCTATTTCATGGAGTGTGGAGCTAACATCAGATACCACTTTTATTCTCATTACATGCAAATTACCTTGAGGGCATGAGCCACATGTGAAAGATCCTGGAGTGTTGATACATGGCACAGGAGGATCATGAGAACAAGCAGGTTTGTAAGCAGCACATTCATTGATATCCTTCGTGCACGAGGTACCACCATTCTCTTTTGTCCAGCCCTACCAATAAAAAATAATATACATACAATACGACCTCAACATATTACAATTCAATGGACCCAAATACATAGTACATACTGATTTTATTACTATGAAAATTGTAATCACTTCTGTTTATGCTGGATATGCAAATCCATATGATAATATATCTTTGACATAAATGTAAAAATTGTTTTGTTTAATTTACCCTTTTATAATCATAGTAAAAATTAACTTTTGATGCTGTTACTTTTACCTATTTGCTACACTAAAAGGTTCATAAAATGTACGATAAACAGTCCAAATATTGAATGGTTAATACAAATGTAAGGCCACACAGAAAAACTGATGCTGCATTACGATTTTGAGGTACAAACCGTATTGCAGATGCATGTGTATCCTGGGGTAGTTGACTGCGGAACACAAATACCATTTCCACATAGCTCTTGGGTAGATGAAGAGCTACAATTATCACTCTTCAAAGTGCAGTGAATTCCATACCAACCGGAAACACAATTACATCTGTTTATAAAAACAAAGCATAATTAGAAAAGGTACATGACTATCTGAAATGCTAGGCAGCACCTATGAGTGACAGGAAGATATTATAACCCCAGTAACAGATTTTTTTAGCATTGAGATGCAAATTGAAATTTTGTGTCAAAAGTGTTCCCCAAATCCTTGAATTTGCAAACCTTATTTGTATAGATAACTCTTCAATGGAATCAATTGCAACATATATTTGAAGTCAGCATAGAGTATGTACGTAATTGGATGGGTGAAGGGCAAGATCAACATTTATGAAAACATTGAACAGAAGCGGTCATAAAAGAGAGAACTGGAGGGACACTGAAAGAAGCTATACATATACTCAACAGGTTCATCAAATTTAAACATATTGTACCGCCTAAATAATGTAAAGGAAATAAAATATGTTAAGGAAACAGCTTTTGCATTCTAATGATGTGACTCGCAATGAGCGGGCCCATTTCATTTGCGTTGGTTGAAGCAGTTGAAAATAGCATGTGAATCAAGTGCCGGCATCTTTTATCCTATGCATAACTGGTAAAAGAATAGGTTGACCTCACCACTGGAGCTCCACATCATTGCGGAATGCATTCCTGCTAGACAGGTTCAGAGTATCTTTTGGGCAATTTGTGAGATATGTATAATTGTCCAGCACAGGAAGTTGATACAAAGAAATTGACCAGACAGTCTGGGGCAGCCCTTCACAATATGGGCAGTCACGAGATTGTAGAGGCCGAGTGCATTCAGATAAGCACAGCATCCAGACAATGGTGACCATTCACCACGCATTATTCATGAGGGTTTGCAAAAGAAAGACCAAATGGCTCCTAAGCATGGGCGATTTCCACAGAAACCACATGTAATTCTGTGAGGCAAAGCTCTACGATGTGCTAGACATTAATGTGAGACAGCTGCATCAAGCATCACAGCACTCCCCATGTCAAGAAATAAGACATACAGTGGGCGATGATATCCATAAACTGTAGATGAGACAGTTATGTTTCATTATTTTGCTACTATGATGCCTTCCTTTGTGAAAAACATTGACGTTCAGCGCAGGGTTATCCTGAATGGTATACATCCCGGACAACAACTGCGGCAAAAACGGACTCGTAGCGCAAGCGCACACGCCTGTCCTCATATCAGGTGGATTATAATTAAAATATTCTACCGATTACGGTAGATTTCCATGGAGTACTTAAGAAGAAATCTGAGAGCCTCCCCTTCCATGGAGCACTTCCCTCCTTCCAAGAATTCACAACAAGGCCTAGTCCCTTTCAATCTATCTAAAAATCGTATTATTTTCCTTCCTCTCCCTCGTTTACGTAACATTCTACCCTCTAACACTGTTTTCAACATCCCCTCCCCACTAAGTGCTCGTTCCATCCATACCTTCTGTCTCCTCTGTATCTCATCTAAAAGCTGCCTCTCCTACCTATCCTCACCCACTATACCCAGCACTTCATTGTTCCTCTTCCTCTCTGTCCACTTCACATCCTCCATTCTTTGCCACACCCAGCCTCGAGTCTTCTCTCATCCTCCTTAAGTGTCCACGTTTCTCCCCGTAAAGCACTACACTCCAGATCAGGCACTTCACTAACCTTTTCTTTAAATTCTTACACAGCAAACCTCTCATGAGCTCCTTCCTGTTCATGAATGCCTCCTTTGCTAACGCAATTCCCTTCCTGATGTCCTTACTACTGTATCTGTTTATCTCTAACATACTGCCTAAATAGTTGAACTGCTCAAACTGCTCCAGTTTTTCACGACCCACCTTCATCTTAAGTCTCACAATCCTCACTCTTGATGCTTTACAAAACTGCATAACCTTGGTCGTCTTGTGATTAATCCTCATCCCATACTCGTAGCACCGCTTGTCAAACACATTCACTAGAGCCTGCAGTCCCCTCGCTGAATAACTGATGAGCGCCTGATCATCCGCGAGCCTTACTGATTTAAACATCATTTCTCCCACATTAACTCCACCTTCTAACTCATCCCACGCTTCCCTTACCATCTCCTCAGCGTACACATTAAGCCTGTGCTTGCCCACCCAGATTCTCCATCTGCCACCCTAAATTGCACAGTCTGGGCCATATACAGATTACGAATCAGTCGCCTATCCCTCCAATCTACACCTATTTTCTCGAGAATATCCATTAACTTTACCCAGTTCACTCTATCACATGCTTTTTCAAAATGCAGAAAGCAGGCATACACATCCTGGTCATATTCTAGGCTCCTCTCCACCAGGGACCTCAATATCGCCATTGCATCACATAAAACTGATCATCGCCCAAATACTTGTTAGCCCTCACCTACATTTGTCTGTTCAATATCCTCAGTACCACTTTGGCCATGTGCGATATTAGGCTAATACATAGTCCAATAATATCCAAATTCAACATCTTTCTTCTTTTTTGATAGTGGAATTAGAATTCCCTTCATGAAATCCTCCGGCCTACACCCCTCCTTATAGATCCTGCGTACTAGCTTGAAAATCCTTTTCTTACTATCCCTCCCTAGATTCTTCAGGAGGTTCACGCCCACTGCTTTCCTAGCCTTCATATCACGAATGGCTCTCTCGACTTTTGCATCTAAGATCCCCAGCCCAAGATTATCCTCCTCCACTTCACTTTTCTCTTTCAAAGTCAATCTCTCTGGCCAGTTCCTTCAGTCATACAGTTCCTCCACATATTCCTTCCATCTACTCTGTACCTCTTCTCGGATGGTTACCATCCTTCTATCTTTAGCCTTAATTTTGGACTTGGCTTGCCCTCTTTTCCCACCCAATAGCGACTTACTTTGGTGCACCTACCTCTCTCTGCTTCTGAAACTTTTCCATTTCCTCACATTGTCTTTTCCACCAAGCCTTTCTTGCTTTATTAGTTTCACACCGTAATCAATTATTAATTTGACTATACATTCTTTTGCCCTCTTCTGCGTCCATGTTCTTCCACTGCCTCTTGTCCTCCATTTCTCTTATCATGTTCTCCATTATCCACGATTTCTTTATCCTTCTACTGTCAACATAGCCATGGACTTCTCAGCCACTTTTGACAATTCCAGTTTTAATACTATTCCATCTTTCCTCAACAGTCTTTGCACTTTCGATCTCCCATACACTAATGTCCACTAGTTCCTGATATTCTCTCCTCATATCCCTCTCCTCATACTTCAGAGCTTCTACATTACATTTTTTTGCCTTCCTAACTTTCGTAAGTCTTTTGAATCTTAAGTTGCATTTTATAAGTACTAGGTTGTGGTCTGAATCTGCATCTGTCACAGGGAAGCAACGTGAGTTTTTCACACTATTCCTAAACCTCTGTCTAATCATGATGTAGTCTATCTGATATCTCCAAATTTCCCTTGGACTTTTCCATGTGTACCTCCACCCTTTGAAACTCCATGTTTTCAGGGAAGAGATAGTTGGTAGTGTTTCCCACTTCCATTCCAACACTTTTTTACATGACAAAATCACGTGGACTACCTTTCGTCTGGCTCCTACCCTTCGACCTACCTGGCATGGGTGGCACTACCGGGAATAATTGCAAATTAATCCAGCTAGGGCAGCTCAAGGGTTATAGGAACGTACAATTTCCACCGCAACAAGGTTGTAGCCAAAGGGAAAGGATCAGGTGGATGGTTTCCCTATAATTTTCTACACTAGCCAACAAACACAAAAAAATCACTCATTACAGCGCTACCCTCACTATAGGCCTAACTCATTACAATGGATTTCTACTGTACTCTATGACATGACACAATAGAATTTTCAACCCACATAATGACAACAATATTGTCCAGTGTGACACCCTTTGCTTCCAAAGGTGCACAGCGACACTGACCATGAGTTTTACATTGACCCAAAATTTTTAAAAAGTTATAATAATAATAAAATCTTTTCCAGTTACCCTGAGGGAAAAGCTAGTAAATACTTTATGATAGTATCTTTCAAGTAACATTAAGAATGTAACTTAAGAGAGGTAAGTCTCCCAATTATGGGTCATGTGAGACCAGTACCTTTTGATTCACCTTTGCCACAAATAGGAGAATTTTTAGCTTTTTAAAATTTCAGCAAAAGAAATTATTGACCCTTAATTTTATAGATATGAATGCAATTTTAGTCAAATCATAATTGGTAAAGTTTTTCCTCAATTACCTGGAATTGTAAAATGATGTGAAATTCATGGATAAGGGAAGTACAAACACAAATGTTGTCATCAACCAGCCATTCTGAACTAGAAGTGCTACTACCAACTCAATCAATATGCTTTCCTCCTGTCCCTACCCTTAAATAACTGATAGCTCAATTCATATGGCACAGTCCTCACTGTTCCTCAAACTTCAGTCATGACCTAATATGTACACATATTCATTAACAAACATTGAATATACTCACCGATATGATCCGGGAGTGTTGACACATGAGGCACCATTTTGACAGCCAAGTTCGGTCCCAGCAAATTGTGAACACTCATTAGTATCCACCTGGCAGTATTTTCCTTGCCAGTTAGGAGGGCAGAGGCAGAGAATATCATTGTACATATCCATGCATGTACCACCATTTTGGCAAGGAGAGCTGATACATTCATTCATGATTATTGTTCTTCGAAATTCATTCATAAAAGACTCTAGTCGATTCACCTGCAGAGAAAAAATTGTCTTTATCAGGGTATTCCATGAAATATTACATACTAATAAATTAGTAGCGACCAATAAAAATGTGACACATCGATAAACATAAAAAAGGAATATTTTAAGTAAACTACATTAGCGTCCAACAGTTAAGCATAAGTTACAACTAAGCAGGGAAATAGGAAATAGACCACAAATCGCACGACATATGCATCTATGTTGCATTCGCTCTGTATAAGAAAGGAGTATTCCCTGCTTTTACAAGCGACATAACCTTAAAGTAAACATAATCAATGCCTGCTTCCCATATTCTTTCAGCCGTGTTTGCCCTATTTTAGTGTGCAGAGTATAGCCTCCTGGTGAACATGACAACATCATGGAACAACAAAACCATTTGGACCCCGTTTTGAAGGGTAGAATACTCAGTCAGCCAGCTGCAAGCAGGGCAGACACGGACCAAAGTTGCTGTATCCTTAAATGTGTCACTAAGTGTTATTTCCAGGCTTTAGAGAAAATTTTAAGAAGCAAGAGATGTTAGTTGTAGTCAAGTACCAGGATGACCAAGAGTAACTAGCACATAGCAGAAACAATATCTGGCCATAACCGCCCGACAAAATCGAAGTGCACCAATAAGACAATTGTCAGCAGAGCTTTCAGCCAACTCAAGGGTTGCAGATTCCTGGACAACTATGTACCAGAGGTTAAGAACAGAAGGGCTGTTTGCCAGGCTTCCAGCAGTGTCAGGGTTCCTACTCTACCTGAATAATAAAAATTCACAGCTTTTTCCAGGTTTTCACGGTTATTTTTCAGGTTTTCACGGTTTTTTTCAGGTTTTCACGGTCTCAATTTCGCTAAATTCACGGTCCGTTAATAAGCCAACAATAAGAAAATCACTGGCCGTATAGCAACAGAAAATTAACGTACGCGAAAAACGCCGTGAATGTTAACGCCGCAATGAAAAGTGATATCTGTTATGACGTGATCTATCGTTTGCAAAATTCAGGGCCGACTAAAGGACCAGCCCAACCGCGCTCTTGCCTGGACGCCGAATACCCTTCGGACCTTCTTCCGTCCGGACACCCGAGGTCCTTTTTTAATTCCTTGCCGAGAGATTGTTTTTTGCGCACGTTATTATTACTGCACAGTAACCGAATTTCACCCACCCCAATCTTTCTTATTTAATGGAAAATATTTTATTTAAATTGTTTATAGAATATAATAAATTGATTCTTTCTTATTTAAGGGAAAATATTTTATGAAAATTGTTTACAGAACATAATAAATCGAAAAACAATTTCATACACTGTAGTAGCACAAATCTAAGACGAACACGATTCTAAGACCACCCTCCTTTTTTGAAACTCCACTAGGGGAAAATTTTTTTTTCCTAATAACGATACGATAATAAAATGAATTGGGAAAAACGATCAATGTCTATTTTTTTTTTTGTTGCCTATGTCCCAGGAAACACAGGATTATGGCGAGTAATTAAGATATTCATTAAAGGTTTCAATCAATATTTGAGATCATAACAGGAATGGTAGTACTTTATCAAGACACATAGGTCATATTGTTGATTCTACCCATATCTCTTTCAAAATTCTGAAGGAAAACGCCACCTCACTAAAAAAATGTTTGCTCTCCACTCGGCATTTACACTGCTATTATGGATTTCAGTCTGAAATAAAAATTCTTATCCATCAAACACCATTTCCAGTACACGTATTCACGAAAGCAATGTGCATGTAGTGCCTAAAACAACCGCATTCGCCGGCGCAGTGACTGGTTGTGAGATGGATGACGAAGGATAAAATTGGTCTATTACTTGAATTGTTCCTGTCTAATGAATATATTTTTAATATAATTGAGGTAGTGTGTAAAGCGTGAACAATGTTGCGTTAATCGTCAGTGGCACGCCCACCTGGATCTTCGCCTTCATATCTCCACTTGTTTTCCCCAGGTAGCTCACTCTACCCCCACCCCTACCGTCATGTGCTAGCGGACAACCCAAGGCGCTCTGCAATATTCACGCGCATCTAGCCCGGATTCTTTTCTTCATGTTCAATTATTTTCAGTCCATCTCTTTAAGTTCTCAATAGTTTCTTCAGAGGGGCCATGGTCCGAAGACAAATAAAATTAAACTAGTGAAAATGAAACCTGACTTTATTAAACCCACATGGAAAACACTCGGTGGTTCGAAGTCCAGCCACCCTGGAAAGTAGGGAACCACTCGTACGAGGTGAAGTTCGGAACTGATGCTATCGCGTACGGGGATACGCAGAGCATACTGCAGAGGGCGAAGCTTGACCATATGACTGCGCCATGAAATTTTTTACCCTAAAGATACCCATTCTTTTCTAACTATCGTAGCGCCAGATGAGCAGATGAATTCGGATTGTTAGTAGGGAGAAACAAAAATCCTGAGAAGATATCCCTTCGTCAGTAACTCTGACAAGTGAGACTTGTAGTAGAGCTCGTAAATTGATAACTGATAACAACCTGATATCATGTTTTCGGAACAAAATGCCGAATTAACTGCCAAGAAGCTCAGTTACGAGGATATCGCGTTTCGCCAAAAATCACCATCGTATTTTTCTATCTATTTCCTTGCTTAAATTACGTCGTGTTTGGTCTCGTTTTTTTTTAAATTACGTGCAAATTACTAACATTTCAATCAAATAAAAGCATAATAGCAATAGCTGAATATCATTGTTAGATACCTTTTGGGCTCATAGGTGACTCATGCAGCAGTTGACCTCCAGGAACTGGGAACTTTGAAGGAGTTAGGCTGAAAATGGTCAGTGGGTGAGAAGAGGGTGGAGTGCGAAACACGTTTCTATTGTTCTCGTGTAACTCGATATTTTTTTCGAAGCTAAGGTCTTCGTAATACAATCCCTGCGCGAGCTGGGACCTTTTTTTTTATTTTGAAGAAGAGGAAAGCGTCAGAAGGGGGGAGGCGAATGCTGAATGGAGGGATAACGGATCTTGGGAAATGCACTAATGTTACTTTCCCACGGCACTGAGCTTCTCCCAATGGTAGTTCCATCTCTTGGGGAAGATTCCAACTATGTGCTTGTCGTTATTAGCCATAAATGACACATTGTATTTATTTCGTCTCATTTTCGTCAAACGATGGATACGGGAAAATTATGCGTCGGAACCGCAATCTTCAAACGATCAATGCGAGAAACGATACTTCGGGGAACGATAGATGCGGGAAAAAATTACATTGTCTATAAGGAACTTTATTTGGGACCAGAAACGGCGAACGATCAATGCGGGAACGATAGATCGAGGTTCCACGGTATAACTTTTCTTTTGAAAGCGGCAGTGTAATGACTTCTTTTCTCTGCTATCGTAATACTCTGAAACCAAAACTGAATCGATCTCTCTAATCAGAGGCAAATCATGTTCCCTTCATACTTTTGCTCTGGGAAAAATGGAACGACTTTTGTAGCAGTTTATATCGCGACGGCATTGAGGCTTTAACGTTACAATCCTAGGCGGATCTAGGGAGGGGCACATACCCCCCAGACACTTAAAAAATATGCAAGATTTGGAATACGGCCACATTATCATTGCGCTCGTTTTGTATCATGAGGTATCCTTGTGCCGCCCCCCCCCCCCAGAACAAAATCCTGGATACGGCTTTGCTTGTGCTCCCCCACTCCCCAGAAAGAAATCCTGGATCCGCCTCTGGTTAAAATTTAGGTAAATTGTAATCAATCACACAAAAATTTTGTAAGTTGATCAAGCTCTAACTTGAATGGAGCCGAACCCAGGGTAAAGCAGGCGATCTCACGGACACGGCAGAAGTGCACCCGGCGATTGATTGGCACGCACGCTTTACCTGCTGCCTAAAATGGCAATAGTTTTTCACTAAAACACAAAATTAAATAAGCTAAATTACTGTTCAGGTATTTTTGACGTTGATTTTTTGTTGTATAGCTATATATATTAGGTGGCAAACTCAGGTATCCATAATTTTTTCTGACGGAAATTATGCAACCCGATTGACATCGAGAATTTTGCATTCGATTGTAAGACGAACCGAACCCTCTTTTCTGCAGGAGTTAGGAGGAAAAAAACCTTGTCTTAGAAAGGTGCAAATAGGTAAATTATAATTCACTTGGTTTGAAATATATAAAGACATAATAAATACCTGCTGAAACATGTTATTTTCACTTTCACTTTACTTTATCACTCGTCAAATATTTCCACTCAAACTTTCCGGTTGCGACGTAAAACTGGCAAGTCCCAGGTCGACGCATGCGAAAATCGTGTAATGCTGTGTTGCCATAAACGGAAATCTTCTCTCGTTTTCAGGCCGCAACGCACGAGAATTAGTAACGTCGCGCCGCAAGCTTGGTGTCGCCCGGTTCATACGCAGGGAGCGTAGTGTCCACAGCGCATAGCAGGTTGTCAAGGTTAGCGGTCTTCCAATCACAGGATTGAGGGTGTTGAATAAACGTTCAAATTTTTCGACACAAATGCCATCTAGATTTAGTTTCGAAAGAGGTCGCTGCAGCCAGTGGGAAGCCTAATTGGATGGAAGGGGGACTAAGCAGTGACCGAGGGAGGGGAAACCAAGCCAGTCGAGGAAAGTAAACAAGCTGATGAGAAGTGGTGTCATATTTCAGGAGGGGGGGAGAGAAAAGGCCTGCCCTGGGGAAAGATGTTTTTTTTTTCTTCAGGCAACATTCGTTCCTACGCTTTTCTGTCCTATGCGACCATGCTCGCCACAATGAATAGAAGTGCGCTCACTACAAACGAAGTTGAAAATTTCTGGGAAGGTATTATTACCAAGATTGAGAGATTTTTAAGGTTAAAGGACGAAATTCACGGCTTTTTCCAGGTTTTTTCACGGTAGACGAAATTCACGGCTAATTCACAGTTTTAAGGTTTTCACGGTTGAGTGGGAACCCTGAGTGTGCATCCCGCTAACTCCAGCACGGAGACATTTATTGTCGAGCCATCAACTTCAATTAATTCAACTATTAATAAAAGGAGGCATGTGCACCTCACAGATGAGTCCCCCTTCCATTTGCAGAACATTTCCAGTAGCCAGGGCCAAGTCATCTAAATTCAGATTTCTGTAGCAGAATGCCTATGGTTGGTGCAGCATAGGATTCATTCCCTGATCCAGAGAGCAATACTGATACGCAATAATTGCGCTTCAAAAGATGTGTCCAGATAAATCCGTGGCCATGTCTGCGCGTGACTGACCATGAAATATGATCAAAATATCCATTTTTCTTTTAATCTGTCAATTGCAGTTCTACGATCATAAAATCAAGATTGAGAGATTTTTAAGGCTTTAGAACGAAATTCATGGCTTTTTCCAGGTTTTTTCACAGTATACGAAATTCACGGCTTATTCACGGTTTTAAGGTTTTCAAGGTACAGTGGAACCCTGATTAATTTCTTGCCATTTTCTTTATTGTGTATTGTGCTATTAAGAGGGGGAGGATAATGTGTATGTTTAAGTTCAAACAATTCAAGGTGTTTGTTTTGTGGTGCTCAGTTGTTTAAGCTTGTTAAGTGAGTGTTTTTTTTTTTTTTGAACTGTGAGCCAGGAAGTGATGTGCAATACACCCATGTCTCGTATAGCGCAAGGGATGCGTTCCTTGGGGTCTTTGCGCTATACGAATTTGCGTTATACGAGAGCGTTTTAACATTGGGAAGATAGGGATGCGTTCCTGGTAGCACAGGTCTTGGGTATTGAATTTCCTCTAAAACATATATATTCCCATAAATAGCCTTAGAAAACATTATTTATATAAATGTTTATAGTTTAAAACATCTTTAAAGATAGTATGCACGCATTTGAAGACTTTTATTCACGTTAAAAAAAATTCTTGCGTGCTTTTGAAATTCCGTCCTGTCGTGCGGGTGGGCTAACATCTGCTATCTCAGGGGTTCGTAATGCATTGCCGGCAGTTGACGATTTTTCAAACCAGTCGAAAAACAACTATTGTGTCACCCAGGACCTTTTGTCGCTCATTGAAATGACAGGCAAATGCTACTTTGAATGCCACTTCATAGCTAGCGGAGTTTATGAATGATAAATCATTTTAATGTGAAGTCCTCCGAGTCTTTAGCAGCTACGTGAAACAGTCTTTAAATGCCTTGAAACCTGATCCAAGTTTTCCTTCCCTGAAAATGAATGAACGGGAATGCATTCTTTTCCAAAAGAATATCGTCTCGTCAACACTAAAAACTAGTTGAGGGGGAAAGGAGCCACTTCCAATCACAGCTTGGAGTTCATCAGAAAATCTTGTGGTGACTGCGCTATCAACACTTGCAGATTCACCTGATATCGCCGCATTGAAAATACCAGCATGCCGTTTAAATTCTGGAACCAACCGGAGCTTTCACTAAATGTCTCGGAGCGATTACCACTCTCGTCTTTTTGTACTGATTCACTATGAACTTTCCGTATGTGTAGACCGCTTGGTTGAAGTTGGTGCGGCTGAGGTCACTGATGTTTTAACTTCGTCTTTATTCAGAATAAGGCATCGTGCGTTTAAACTTCCGCGCAATATCGCTTTGACGTTCTCCATTTTCAAAGCAATTGACCTATATCAATTTCTCTTCTAGGTTTATGGTTCTTCTTGATAAATTCTTGATTTTTCTACCCACTTTCCTAATTTTTGCCATTTTCTCTTGGTTTTTACTCTGCATGGCTCTATCGAAATCACATTCTACTGCTGAACTGTATTCTTGAGACGCAGAGGGCCTACGACTGCGGGGAGGGAACGAAGCTATTGTGTCTGAGACTCAATAGCGGACCCTCTTATATGTTGATGCTATTCATGCGCAACTCGGCCAACGTTCCATTTCTCCCCCGTGAATACCGATGACCTTGAAGGCTTTAGCGTAGACCCTCTACCTGGAAGTCAACCGTCCGATAACCTACGACGGCAAAAATTACGTCTCAACCAGTATTGCTTAAAAAAAATCATTTCCACTAGCCCCACACTTAATTAATGATCTAAATTAACTCATTCTGTTAAGGAGACTAGATAAATTACTTCGGTAGGCCGGCTATCTGGACCCAATGACGAGTAATAATTTTGGCCATTGCGCAGCAATGGATTTCGATTAATATATAAACAAAAAAGAAAATTTGAGGCAAGCAATAATATTAATACGCGAAAAATGATAGAAATTTCGTGTGTACTTAGCGCAAGTTCACGTTTTATCACGAGAGCGTTTAAGATTTTTGATTAGGCTACACTGCGTTGCAATGTTTCCCCGAGGAACGAATTTGCGCTATATCGAAATTGCGCTAATCGAAATTGCGCTATACGAGACATGGGTGTACTAGGAGACTTGGATGTGAGCACAGATGGACAGTGGATGCTTTTTCAATGCCGTATTTTTTATGGCATTCGGAATGATGAACGCATCTTGGTTCTGGTGGTGGTTCTATTGAATGGGCCTTAGTTTGGCTGTAATTAATTAATTTTCATGCAGTACTTTTAACATGCGTTAGATAATTCCAAATTAGCTCCCCCTCCAATAGATGCATCAGTTGGCGAAGTGATTAGCATTGGTGACTACTACCTCGGGGGCCAGGGTTTGCAACTCCATGGCGGCATTATATTTTGTCTTCAATTTCATCATACAGCGACAAATTATAATTTAATTTTCATTGCAGCCAGTATAAGCAGTGGAAGAATTTTCTATCTTCAAAATGGCATTTAGGTTTTTAAACAGTGTCATTTTGAACTCTTGAGATACAAAGAATACACTAGAAAGGGTTGGTGTGCTCTAAAACGTTAATTTCTCGTATTTCTTAATCAACTTCCAAGTTAAAATGAGAACGAAATCTTGTAAGAGCACACTGCATTAAGGTTCGAGGTGTGCATCAATATGCATGCAGATGTACCTAATTAACAAGAACACAAAACGAATATAAATTACCATAACTCTCAAAAACTTGTAATTCACATTACTCCAAAGGGATTTTACTAATGAAGTACCTACATAATAATAGAAACATTCAAAAATATTTTTTCAATTAAAAATAGGATGAAACAAAAGGCAAATAATTAAAATCAACAATCACGCCAAATGTATCTTGTGCTCACCTGTTCCCAAAATCTTCCATAGCCCTTACAGCGGATAAAAAGAAGACCACCAACAAATGGCATTTCTTTGAGAAAAAAAAGCCACCATTCAATCTTTCAGTATGTTTTCGAGGACGGTAGCTTAGGAGACATTATTCAGGGTGCACTATAGATATGCCCATGTTTCAGTGTTCCTTCCTTCAACAGAGATTTGCATTTTGTGAAATCCATTCAGCTTTGCACGCTCCTGTTTAGTTCAAGTGTGGTCAGTATGTGTTATATAAATCATTCACTCTTTCTGGTGAACAGTGGAATTCTACATAAAGCTGAAATTTCCCTTTCTAGTGCAGTCTTCCTATCTTCGTGTAGGAATGCTTAAAAACCTAAAAGCCATTATGAAGAAAAAAAATCCACAACTGCCTAAGCTTGCTATAATTAAAATTGAATTTAACTTGCTGCCATATTATGAAAATGAAGACATGAAAATATTATGCTTCCATGGAGTCGCAAACCCTGGCCAAACCATGGAAGTCAATGACACTGACCACTACACCAACTGACGCATCTGATGGAGGGGGAATTATTTTGGAATTTTATTAGGCATATTTAAAGTACTGCATGAAAATTAATTAATAACAGCCAAACTAAGGCCCATTCATTGGAACCACAACCAGTTCCGAGATGCATTCACCATACCAAATACCATAAAAAATACGGCATTGAAAAAGGCAGAATAAGGTACGTGGTCTCCCCTTGCAGTGAAATATAAGCATCATTATTCGTATTCATGTTTTCAATCATTCACCAGAGGCGAACCCAACATAAAACTTCTAATTTACAAAATTGAAGGTATCCTAATTTTATAACCCTCTAAGTCAAAGGTTGTGCAACAGGGAGGTTACCTTGGTGTGTTGTTGATGGCAAGTAGCACTGGATTTATTCTACCGAATAAGTACTGTAAATTTCATTGTAGGTCCCTCAACTGCAAAGCACATTCTTCTTTGCAACAAAACAGTTGTGGAAAGACTTTTTCTGTATTTCAAACACTGACCACCCACTCTTTTTCCCTTTCTATGGATTAGAAATTATTTACCACAAAGGAATTTTAACAATTGACAGTTATGATATTTAGGGTGAATAACCCGCTGAAGCCCATTTCCAAATTAGTTATAGCAATTAACTGCTGATAGTGGGGTGTTTTCTTTAATTTTTTTGGACTTTTGAAAAAATAAAAATAAATAGAACCAAAATGTAATTATTTTTTTAATGATTTCACCTGAATAAACTTGTGGTGAAGAATTAATTAACAAATAAATAGATTACTAGTCACAACTTTAAGTATAGGTGGTAGATAAAACTTAAATGTATGTATACTGATTAATATTTCACATACCCTCCTTAGAATGAGCCTCAATCTTCTATCAACAAACCTATTAATACTCTGAAAAGATAAAAAGAAGGCGATAATGAGTGATCATCACACATACTTAATAAAAAAGCAAATGTTCAATGCATAAAAATACTATAAGTAACACAAATTATCATTATTTTATTTAGTTTTCATTCATTCATTTTCATATCATTCTCATCAGTGGCGCAGCAAGGGGGATAAATCCCCTCCCCAGACCTCAGAGAAATATTTAAGTTTAATCCATTTTACTTCATTGGATTAGGATTACTTATAGGATAGTGTTAGGATTAATCAAATATCCCTAAGAAAGCTGTAAAACTCGTCATTTTGAACTAGGTATTAATCTTAATTTTTTTCTGGAGGAGGTCCCTCGCAAATCCCACTTACCCTGGCAGGCATGCCATACCCACAGACTCCCCTGAATTAGTTGTGCCTGAAACCCCACCCAGCTTAATTCCTAGCTGCGCCCCTGATTATCATTATCATAAATAATCATTCTTTAATTATTATGAAAGAGATGATTGAGGTGAGGAAATTCTACTAAGAACAATAAAACTATGGATTTAGATGAATGACAGATGGGCAAAAAGATACCAAGCAAGGCAAGATAGAGCGAGAGATCATGAGTTTATAACACAATATTTTATCTGGAGAAAGGCCAATACTAAAAAATGAATTTCTATGGTGGGTATTTGGGATATAAAGGAAGGATGGCATAGTCATTGGAGTATGGGGACTGTATAGCAATAAAAATCTGCACGCATGCCTTCCTTGCCAAGGCAGCAGAGTGTGTCTACTTTCTAAGGCCATGTCTGGCACAAGGGTGTCTCATATTTCCAGTCTTTCCTTAAAGTGAATTGTAATACCTGGAGAAACAAGCAAAAGCAGATCATTATAAGAGTCAGGATTATTTTCAAAATCGATTCCTGGCCACTTCTAAAAGATCAGCGGAGTAGATAATTTTTGTAGACAAGGGGACTCCTTCCCCAGCAAAAAAATTTAAAATGGTGGAAATTTCAATTTTCGAGTGAGGAAAAAGTGGCAAAATGAGGCACCCCCAATGCAACTCACATGATAGAACTGAAATTCTAAAATTTATCCTATATTTCCCAAATATACCCCAAATGTGTGCAAGTTATTTTGAAATAATTTTCCCTTGTAATCTGTTCATTAATATATGCTCAATGAACAACCATTCTATTAAGGCAAGAAAGAAAAAAAATGTCAATTATTGCTAATACAATTCACTCACCTGAGAAGGTCCAAGACTTGAATTAAAATTGGACGTCAATCTTTCCAATGCATTTAATCGACGAGTGAATTCCTGATGACTAGATAGAGTAGTTTCTAGATAGGTAGCACTATTTTCCACTCCTATAGTTTCCACAATTCTTGTAGCTGCTTTTGCCTGAAAATGTTCATGAAAAAAGCTAAAAAACTTACTTACTGAGTGGAGGGAAATGCCTATCTAAGATAAATGATTACAGGTAAATGAGTTCTATCTAAGGAAAGGAATCAATGAGGGTCATTTCACATTGAAAAATTATTGCCCTCCTAAAACATTTCCAATTATGATAAAGATTTGAACAATTAATGAGCGTTTTCATGAAAACTATGCATGCATAACTGTTTTGTAAATTACAAATTATTTCCAGAGGTAAAAACTTTTTTATTTTCTGATTTTTCAAATTTTTTTGATTTTTTAATTATGTCATTATGTTTTTTATACATATTTTACGGCATAATTTGGCTATAAATTATTAAATTGCTTAATCTGAGATAAATAATAAATCATATTAAATGTTCAGTTAAAAATGCAATGATTAAAAAACATTTTGAAAATTTTAAAACCACGTCTCTCAAAGATGTATGCTCTAGATTTCAAAAGTTTTGACACAAATCTAAATCCCTAGTGTCTACTGCCGATACATGAAATAATTAATATCTAAAGGAAAATGTAATGAATTATAAAGTATTAAATAAACGCAACGATATCCCGTCAGTATCCAGTTTATCAGCAGCCCATGGGCGAGTCATTGGAAAAATAAATTGGCATTGAAACTTGGCACATCTACACACAAATGATTTCTAAGTGTAATGTGGCAAGTTATTTTTGTACATTTTTTTCAGAAACAATTTCAACTAACACCTAACCATCATTGAAATTTTCACGAGAACTAAAATATTTATAACATAGTGGCTTCCACAGTGGCACAGAGAATAAAAGATGAATGGTTTTATTCCGCTTCCATGATAATCTTTTCCACAGGCAATGTGCAGAGGGAAAATCATTTGCCTTAACCAAGATTCGAACCCATATTCCCTCGATTGACGCCAGTTGAGCTATCACCTGCTACCACGTTATCTTCTTTTCCCTCAGTTTTTTAACAATAACAAAAAAACTGCCTGAAGGCACTTGGGGGCCTTACACAATGTACTATTCTCCCACTCCTAGGGTTTCCTAAAAGTGGGACTCTGGGGGCTGAGTGTCCCAGTTGCCCAGGGCTCCTTTATTCCAGACCCATAACCAACCCCGAGGTGCTGGACATGATCGGCGGAATACTTTTAACATTTATAATAATAATTCAACACTTAAAAATTCTTACCTGGGCAACAAGATGAACAAGATTTTCACCATTTAGATTGATAAAACCGCCAGTCGACGACCGAATGGTGATGTTTCGACCTTCAGCTCCCACAATTTCCAAGTGACCATTCTGCACCACAAATCTTGGCCTGAATAAAAAAAATATCATTTCACCACCTTTGTTCATAGCAAACATTAGATATTACCCCGGGATCAATCTCAAGACGAAAATAACAAGCAACAAAACTCCCAGTATCCAAGAAAGGACGTTATTTATCCGTATGATTACCATTACATTGCCCCATTCAAAGACCATTCGATCATTCTCCGAAAGATAGTCACCACATCGCCCCTAAGATTCCACTTTTCCCACGCGGAGGTTTTCCGGAACTACTATCAATTAAGCTTTCTTATACGTCTAGTCACGTAAATATCGTAACCGATAACCATATACATCCTCCACCGCAGGCATATCACATTAATTACGACACTACTACGCACTACTACGCTACCACGATAACAGTAATGCGGTGGAACTGCACGCTTAACGAATCGTAAAGAAACTGCGCACAGATTCCTTCTCCCTGCATCCCGTAGGCCGGTTGCACCGCGTGGTGAAATGGTGCGGGAAAACCGAAGGGTGGGAGACCGGACGTTTTTGTGAATCTAGCAGGCAACCCCATTCCGAAGCCTAAGTATCCCCCCGAATGCTATTGCTAAAACTTTGGGAAAAGGGCCGCCAATGGAGAGAATTAGCATGGGATATGGTGGAAAATGCACCACTGGAAAAATTTGGGAGGGAAAATAATTTTTTTTGTAATATTTGAAAAATACACACAGAATTATTTAAAAGCACAGATTTGTAAAAACAATTTGTACAACTAACGTAATATGAATATATTAATGTTACACGATGTAGTGTAGAAAACGTCCTCGCTTGGACACGCTATCGTACTTTACTGCCAGGCAATTAGTAGTATGCGTGGTTAAGGGTGGCGATTAACACCCTCGCGACGGGCCCAGACGATGGAAAAAGGTACTTCCTTCAGGAATATCATTAACATTTCATGGCATTCAAAGTAAGGATCTTTCACAAGGCTAAGACTCTCCGTTACATATTTCCTCAATTTGGTTCCTAGCCCATGTGGGCGCCGGACCTTTTTCTTGGACTAGGCGAAGAGATAATCTTGGTAAGGGGCGGAGATAATCCTGTCAAGCAGAAAGACACCACTGACTGCTGGTACATACCCCTTGATGGACTCATCTCATACATAGAACTTGAAAACTAGGGGAATTTCCGCTAGGTACGGCCTGAGATAGGAAGAAGCGTCAATGTGGAGTGATCTTAACACAGCAGAGAGAGTTGAGGAAGAGGGCTAGCAACAAAGAAAACTAATTAAACATTAACGAGGACAAATAGCATAGCTCTTTATTTTTATGTGGTCAGAGAATAATAATACCTATTCATCAGACGGAAGAGGTGTTTGACGTGAACAAACAATTGGATGAAACTCAATATGAAAGATTAATGGGAGATTGGCAATGAGGAATGAAGGGGGAGTCGCTAAATACGCGGAAGACGTGAAAATGTGTGAAATGACTGAGACAGAGGATACGCATAATTTTCAATGAGAAATAAATATTACTGTGGAGAAGAGGTTAAAAAGGGCGCCAACAAGTCAGCCTAAGTTCCGCGAGCGGACGTGGACTCGGATATATTCAAGAGCTCAAGAAATATGTTTAATTCAAGCGGCTAAGCGAAGGCGGAAGACCGCATTATTTTTACCCACATAATAGGATACATAAAATAAAAACAACATATTTGTCGAGTGATGTGTTTTTCGGAAAAATCTCATGCATTCGCTAAAATAATTTTTCTTCGAGATAAACGCAAAAAAAAATCAGAAGGATAAATGGGAATATGTTGAGCCGCATCATATAGGGGTGGTTTGAGGGGCGGGAGCCTTCCTATTCTTTGTCAGTGAGTATAATAATACGAGGGTTTCCCATGGATTATTGGTCCTTGAGGAAAGCGAGGCCCCAGACATGTGTGAGCGAGTGACCTGAAGACACCCGCAGCGATGCCGGGTAAACTTTCGTCCTTGAACATGAATATACGAGGTGAAAATCAGAACTACGATTTATGCTTCATCTTTCGTAAGGCGCGAAAGCCTCCACAGGCATTTAGCGTCATGATAAGCTTCACAAATCATTTGCCCTCGGTTTTGTCCCAATATATTTATGGCATGTAATTGCCGCGATGAGAAACCTGTTTAACTTCTCCAGGAATATACTTTAAATAATAATAAATAAGTTTTTCAAAAAAAGAGGTTATCACTCACAAGGGCAGTGTGAAAAGACGCTTATTTCGAATTATTTACAAAAACGAACTAACACTTCGGAATCAAAATGTGAGCTAATGGAATCACTAAAAGCAAAAATTATTTATACTTAAAAATATTACATATCAATTTTAATAACAATTAAAAATATGTAAAAGTGATGTGGGAAGCTTGGTTACCAAGGGCAAGTCAAAATTTTTATGCGGGAACATCTGGGGAAAGATAGAATTTCTTCTATTGTTATCAACGTTAAAGCTATCAAATTTGTGTACATAAGGTAAATAATGATTAAGAATTGGTATTAGGTCTTTAAACTTAAAATATTGGTCATTGAAGCGCATTAATATTTCTTAAAAATACCACTAAACATTTTTTGAAATGCCAATTGCATAAAGACAGAGGCGTGCCTCTTTAATTCCAATTTTGTGTCAGAAGACGGAGGCTCCTTATATTCCAAAATATTTTCTCCTTTCACCAGAGAATTTTTCACCTCCCCTAGTTATTTTTTTAGCTTAAGGGGATCTCCAGCTGGACAGGAAAAAAAGTATCTGATGTAAGTAGAAGCGTACTGAAAAGGTCATGGTTTGTGGAAATCCTAGACACTTTTCTGGTATTTTTTCAAGATATCTTCTTTTATCCTTGTGTCAGGTTTCCTGCAATACCTCTTCGGAAAGCTGTTCAACAGGAAGAATGAAATGTTTCACAATTTCCGCTCCATTTATTAAACCTAGTGAATAGTTGGTGGCACGTGATACCATGGATAAATGTTTACGCACAGTTTAGCTGTTTTTAGGTATAAAGTTGAGAAAATCGTACCATTTACTTGAAGTATAGAGGATACAGCTCTCAAAATTACCGGGAAGCGGATAATTTGGTCGTCCGGAATTCCTCGAAAGGGATTTTACACTCAATTAGGATTGTCGATTAGTAACTGTTTACCAACTCGAAGATAATTAGGAGATATTTGAACACTTTTGCAGGAAGTGTTATTTGCTGTTTCAACCATTTTATTCAACTTCAAAAATCTAATATTAACTCTGGACAACTCATCCCATTCTCAAAAATATTGACGAAAAAATTTTTTTCGACTGAAGGCCGCAAGCAAAGCTTTTAATATCTCGAGATACGATCGTCTCCTTCAAAAACTGTTTTTTTTTGTGTGAAAACTATAATACAAATAATTTCATCTGCTTCATGGACCCCCCTCTATTTGCCAAGACCATCAAATAAATCTTGGCGAGTCACTTTCGCTTGTGTCCATAACGTGGCCACTACAATGTGAATGTCCTTCGGCACAAACTTCGATAATGATTAATAAAGGGAGACTGATGCTGAGCACTCGGCTGGGAGTAGTGAGCAGCTACGACGGCACATTTCGGGAAAACCTAACCTGTAGAATGGAAACATTTGCACAGGTTCAAAGTAGAAGGACAAATCTGAGTGCATAAAGGGGTAGCCGCCAAGGACAAGGGCTTGTGGGGGGCACGAACCGTTAGGTTTATTGCCGTCCGCACGCGGCTTCCGCGCAAATATCCGAGGGTAAAACCGACATAAGAGGGTACATACCATGAAGGCACCGCAAATAATAAATATTTGAATTCAACGCACTCAAGATTTAGGGAAAATCCAGTCTCGGACGGACTACTACGCATATCACGCTAACATAAGTTCTCGAGTGCACACTGCACACCCCGAATATTGCGGGTCACAGGGCGCGAGAACCGCTCGATATCATTTTGATTCACCACGAAAAGTCGGACAGATGCAAGTTGGATTAAGATTTTTCTTTTCTGTCTAATAATATAGTCTTTAGTCTAACTCCTGGTTTAAATATCTCAGGAGCGGCAAGCGTCGGTAACCACATGAATCCTAGCAATAGGTAAAAAATTAGCGAGAAACGGTGATATTTTAAACAAACCATAAAGCTAATAAAAAGAGACTGACTACAACATAATTTGGCCCACGATTAACTAAAAAATGTTAATATCAATAAATTTCGTATGAATTCCGACTTGTTAATTGCATCCTGTCCATTCCCAGTGTATCTCTTATATGATACATCTGTTTTTTTAAATAATTTTCTGGTCTGAAAGTGTCTCCAAGTGCTAAGCGCCGTTTGTATCGTATTCTCATGGCCCTTTTATAAGGACCATACGTATTATATACATTCCACGCTTGAACGTGAACTCAACTGTTTTCCATCTCTCTCTTGAATCTCAAGCGTGGTTGATGACGAAAGATTCCAGTTTTGGTGTTTTTCTACAATGAGTGGTATTAAGTGTACCATTTTTTGATGCTATTTGACTGGATTTCAATGACATGATATTGTATAATATCTATACTGTGTATGTATGCATTTTTTTCTTTTTGCATAAAATCTTTTTCTTTTCATTGTTGCATTATTTTTAGGCACCATGTGTACAATGGGTCACAACAGTGGCGTAACAATGGGGGGATGAGGGGATAGATTTACATATTTTTATACATACCTCCCCTCCCCCCCCCCCCCCCCCCCCCCAAAGCCCCAGAGAAATATTTTTTTATTATTATTGTGTAGTTGTGATGGGTAATAACTGAATCTGCTTAAAGTCAAATTTCAAGCGCCCAAAAATTTAAGTTGGACGTTGCAGAAAACTTAAGATATCGTCATGAATTAGCTGTTTCAGGCATGACTTTACGGAGTGTACTTGACATAATGAAAAGATAATCTTTGATGAAAAAAAAAATGAAATATTTTATCTGTTTATATGATAAGGAATTTTTGGGATGGTAGGTTGAGGCAGGAGTTTTCTTATAAGAAATAAAGTTGAAATATTGTTTTAAAATGTGATGTAATACATTTTTCGAAGCAAAGTGAAAACATAAAGTTTTTCTCTTCGCTATGCTAAAAATACGTGAAAATAGGACAGTTACATTGCTTAATAAAAATTAGTTAAAACTATGAATAGAATACAAATTTTCACCGTGACGGATTCTTAAAACGTTCATTTTTATTGTGGTTTGATTTTAATAAAGGCATTTTAAATCAAAACGCAAATGCAGCAAAATACTTCAGTCGATTTTCTCAAAAATAGGAAAAAAGTTTGATATCATTTTATATTAACTTAACAGACGTCTCCTGCTCTAAAAAATACCTTAGAAATAAAATTATCTCAGTAATGTGTTCACTAATTATTCTATTTTTAGGAAATACGAAAATCGTTTTTCCCAAAATAAACAGTGAAAAAATCATTTTTGGCCAGATTTTTTCGATTTCAACCCAATGTGCGTCGAGAGTTGACCATTCTTAAATTTTAGAGAGATATGATTAATCTTATCCCGTGTTTCTGAGCGACAGACTGAATTTTTCCGACTGCATTTTTTTTCGAAATATTCTTCCCGGATTTATGCGAAAAAACTTGCGTTATCAGTTTGCATAATAGAGCGCAAGATATTTTTCTTGAGTTTTACTACTTCAAATAAATATTGATCTATCGATACTGCCTCTCGAATATGCAAAAATGTCAGAATCGTACAGTCGAAAGATGTGGTAGAGTGAGGTAAAATGCAAGAACTACTGGGATGCATGAATAACTTAAATATGTTCAATGAGGACATACGCAAGTATCTCCAAAATATGTAGTTTACATTTATCACGGTGGAGGGGAACACCTAAACAACTTAAACCACTTGAGATAGAATGACCCTCACACTGTTCTACCGCTCGAATAAGCAGGCAATGGATCCCAATGACGATTCCCCAGTGCCTTCCGAAAATGTTTACAGGTGATAGAGAGGCAGCAGAAAAATACGTAAAGAAATAATATTTTCCTCACACGAAGAATGCGTTTGAGAAACAATACTAACGTGAGCTTAATGAGCATAGAAATCGATAAGTTCTACCGCGCGATGTGTGTCATCGATGTGAAGACTTTGCTGCTAAAACATTTTGATTTTCATTTTTGTACACATAATTATCAAAGGTCGTTTGTCACATGAAAGGCTGTCGTCTATTACGGCAAAAGAAAATATCTGAGCATTAAATCTAGGTAGGCAACTAGGCAAGGTAGAGAGAGGAGTAAGGTAAATATTTCGGGTAGAGAAAGTGGGAAAGAACATGATAATGCGTTTCAGGAAAATATATGCAGAAGGTTGAAAAACCATGAGAAGGGAAAAAAAGTTAGTAAAAACGACCACAAGTATGAGAGAAATATCTTAAAGAGGGGCTTCAGGCTTTCGCGGTCCATGATCTCATCGAAAAAATTTTTTCAGAAGTAACCGCAAGTTTTATAAAGAAACCCCGACACTTACTCTTGGGGGCCATGCCTATAAAGACGCAACCGGCAGTTTTCGATGTATCCCGATAGAACACGCGGTAAGGCTTGAAAGACTTTTCTTTAAAAAGAACGCCAGTGGCAAAAATGATCCCGCCACGTATGCCACCCGCAACACCGCACGATTCAGCGGGACAGGCAACTGAGGGGGTTGGCATGATCGAGGAAACCTAGCAGGTATTTTTTTTCACTCAGATGACAGTTTCGCCCGAATACATACCTCACGCAGGTCACTAAAATAATCCCTTGGGTCGAGTGAAATAATCTTCTGTTAGGACAAATCCTCTCCGGCACAAAGTCGAAAAATCACCAAGCCGACTGCATTCACCCTATTCTCATAGATACCCTGACTTAGCCGATATGGTAATAGCCCACAGCTTGTTATCCTAATTAATATTTCATGAATTTTTGGCAGGCGTATACAATATAAACTAGTATTTATCATTCGGGTAGCAGCAAGATCCTAGGGCGGAAAAGTAAAAAGTGGTGCTGCTTCGCCCCGGTTCGAACGCACCTCGAATACACAGCGAGCATATGGGATGCATCAAAGAAGTATTTCATCCGACAAATAATCATAAAATATAGAATAACAGAGCTCCTTGTTGAAAAACCTAATACGAGCGAATCGTTTTTTCACAGGTTTTAACCCTTTCGCGCCGAATCCCGCACCTGTGCGGCGAGGATTTTTTTTCCTCAACTACGAATGCCACACCAGTGCGTTCAGAATGTTCTTACCCTAACCAACGAATGCCGCGCCTGTGTGGCACAGGTCGAAAAAAGGGACCGTGGTGGACACAATAGACCCACGGACGCGGTCGCCCCTTGTGATCCGCCTTAGCGCGAGCCCAGTCCCTTCTTCGGCCGCTCAGGTCGACCCTTTCCTATCCTCTCCACGCGGTCAACTACTGTTATTTGCAGAGTTTTTCCAAAAAAATATTTGTTTCTTACTTTTGAAATCCAATGGTAGAAATGAATTCATCTTTTTTTGCTGACCACATGGAAATTTCAAACGAAATTCTAACGTTAATATCAACAGAGTTATAGAACAACTACTAAATATACTAAATCCGTCTATATAAACGTTAGAACTTCGTTTAAAATTTCTGCACGCTCAGAAAAAAACACGAAATTCATTTTGAATTGAAAAAAATCGATACGAACAACAAGTATTTCCATACATTCTGCGTTAATATTTTAGCTAGTTGACCGCGGACTTGTGCTTGGAAGGGCTTTTAATCCTTCTGGGGTCTGGGACAGAGGCCTTGGAAAAGGATAGGCGCCCCTCCGAGTTGGGTCCAAAAGTGTTTCGGGAGGGACCCACTGCCTTTAGTCGACGCGGATAGGCTTCGTACAGAGGAGTAAAGAAAACTTTCAAGAGGCTCGTATCGAGGAAGAATTTCCTTCAACGAAGGTCCGGCGCGAAAGGGTTAATCCCATGCGCTAAATATCATCCTGACACCGCACATGACAGCTAGCGTTGACAAAAGCGATTAAATAAAGTGCATGTACACATTTCCTAACAAACAGAGCCATGATACAATTATTTCCACGCACAATTAGAGGTTATTGCCAAAAACAGATCGATTAACAGATACTCCCTCCATGGACTGCACTTCCCCGCCGATTAAGAAACGGCTTGAGCCCTAAATCCCCTGTCACACACCAAAGGAGAGTCTCATGGAGTGGTTTTGTGGTTAAGTATGTAGCTCTAAATGACTCGGCAATTCCATTTTTGCATTCGACGGGGTATGATACCTAGAAAAGATGTTGAGTTGATCTAAAATGCAAAGGATGGAAGTATTTTTCACGGGAGTTTTTTTTAACTATCCACTCGCATACTTGTTGCAACCAGAAGGTTATTTTTAGATATGTGAGGACAGGGGCGTAGCTAGGAATTAATTCTGGGGGGGGGGGGGTTTAGGTGTGGCTAATACCGGGGTGTGTGGGGGTATGGAATTCCCACCAGGATAAGCGGAAGGCGAGAGATTAATAACTTGCGGAATTTTAAGATAGATGGTTCAAAATGGTGAGTTTTTACAGCTTTCTGAGGGATATTTAATTAATCCTTACACTATTCTATTAGTAATATCAATCCAATTAAGTAAAATGTATTTAACTTAAAATTTCTCTGAGCCTTGGGGGGGGGGTTTTATCCTCCAAACCTCCCCCCCCCCTCTCTGCGCCACTGTGTGAGGATACTACTCGCTCCACACCAAGCTACAGTCGCGTTATAAGACACATTCGGAGTAAGGGAGCCATTTACTTTGCCTTGGCTATGTCTACCACGGAATTCGATGATTTTTTTGTGATGTCCAAAGGCAACACCCGGGATTTGAACACGGGACTCTTCGGTCACAATTCAAGCGCTACACCCACACTCCCCTTTCAACTAGCCAGCTTCAGACAATTTCTCTTCTTCTCAAAGATATCTGCGGAAATCCTCTGCATGATGCCCATTTAAATGGTGTCAAAAATGGTGGAGAAATTCGTTAATTCCAGCCTCTGGGGTGGGGACGTGGTAAAAGGCCTGTAACTCTGTAAAGGGCGCGGGTCCAAGTCTACAGCGTATTTTTCTGCTCAAGGCATAGTGCGAGTAACCTCCTCCTGGTTTCATACCAAGGAAAATCGGGGGCGAGATAATGGCATTTCTGGGCCATTAGGGTAATGGAAACAATAATTGCCTAAGAAGCAAAAAAAAAGCGTACTTTTATACGATCGTTTCTCGAGTAGGTAGAAGCTTAAAAGTCATGATAGTAATTGATCTGAAATTAGCATGTGTATACGATGTCCAACTCAATTTTCAACGAACACTTGAGATTATTTGAATACTATCCCTTTGATCATCGAGCACATATTTCATCGACAGGAATCCACTCAACTTATTCGTAAAAGAAGATTAACATTACGATGCTCTTCTTCGGAGACGTAACTAGAGAAAGCCAACGTTCTCACGCCACCTATCCTCTGCAATGAGATCCAGACAATATTGTGGGGCTTCAACTTGAGGAAACTAATAGAAAACGCCTTTCTCTTCATGGCGGAAAATTCAATTCTTCTCGACGAAGTTACGTAAATCCATAACTAGAAATGGAAGAGTGTCACTCACAAGTGGACATACACAATGCACCGAAGCCTTTCGACGCCTCACGTGGATTTTCTAGCCTAAGCAAAAGAGAATATAATGAATTTATTTCTACTCAAAATGTTCCCTTCCTCACACCTGCGAGAAGTTCTTGCGTCCGCATCACAACTAGTGCTCTCGCTAAAGCATGCACAAAAAAATCGCTCGCACAAACAATATAAATCTAGGAACAAAAATGCATATTAACTCACTGGTATGCGTAAGAATACGTGGCTGCGGCACAGGAAAACAATGAAAACACCATCCAACAAAGCAGCGGGCCGGAAGAACGCGCCGCTCCTCCGTCCATGCTGCGGAAATCCTCACGAAGGTAACTACGAATGCTCCTCCGAAACTTTCCGATTTATTCCAACTAAAATTCTCAGCTTATGCTCCTTTCCATTCGGGTATGCTTCTCCCGACTGAAATGCATGGGGAGGATTACGTAGCGCAAGCTGCTGGCTTATCACCGCGTGAACGGAGGGGGTGTGGAGATCACCCAGCGCATGGCACCGGTAACTCTACACGCCGTCGTCCGACTTTCCCCGGCCGGGCCATGTGGCTCCATGAGCGTCATGCAAAACCCTCGCAGTCTCATCAGCAACGATAACGAATGTCACCTCCTCGATACGCGCGTATCAGTTTGAAGAGACGGGGTACATGCTGCATGGTGGAAAACTAGGAATCCTCTTCACTTACATAATCGGATTTGGGGAGGGCAGTTTTTCTTTAGAAAATAATTGTCAGCTTGTGGTACATCAAAATTTGTAAGAATAAGCGCACGTTATTTTTCTCTTGATGAAAACATAGAGGAAAGAGTTATTTGCTAAATGAAATTTGCATCCACACAAAAATTATTTCGGCACATTGTACCCCGAAAATGTCAATATTTTTCATAATTGAAGAGAGGAAAAAAAAATTCTATAGTTTTTTCAGTAGTCAACCCAATGTTCCATTAGAGCATACTTCATCAGAACTGAAGACTACCACCATACTTAGTTGTGAATCTTTAAGATGGGTTCACATGAAACTGAAATATTATTAATGAGAATTCTATTGATCCTCGAGTTAAAATAAAACTGAAAAATTGAACTACGCACTTCAGCTCCCACAAGGTGGCCTTTAAATCTGAAACTTTGGATTCTCTTATATTGTTTGTCATTGATTTTTATCTCCATATCTAATAGCCTGCCTTATATTAGGCCTGTAGCCAGAAAAACTTTTTAGAGGAGGGGGTGAGAATTACATGGAGGGGGAATGCATTCCTGGGTATAATTTGAGGGGGACAGCTTATTTCCCATCTCTCAAATTTTTTGAGGGAATCTGAATCACTTAGCCCCTCCCATGCTCACTTCAACCTCGCTGATAGCCTTAAAAATATGTAGAATGAAGTAGATACACAGTTTTCCCTTTTATTGTCTGTCACAAAGTTATTGAGTAATTGGTGTCAAAGCCCTTAAAAATTTAACAGGAATCGACCAGGAATTATGTTGACTCCAATGAGTCTTACTGTTTAACGGTTTTTTAGAATTCTTATTATGTCAAATTTATCTCACAGGACAAAATTTCCGAGGAGACATCGAATTTAGCCCAATTCACATTTTTTATTCTCAACGTAAGGATGAGTGGCTAGAAAAAGAAATATTGCTTGAAAATAGCTTTCCATAATTTCGCCCTGAAATATTCAATGCAAAGTTTCAAAATTAATCTCCCCTTCCGCATCAAAGGCATGCCTGTTAAAACTCTTATCAATAAAGACAATAACCAGATGGCACAAGCTAGTTTCATGGAGGGACAATTCCTCCCACTGTGGCCTCGTGAAGACAAGGTCTACATTATTATTCCACAACATTTAGGTCAGTGCGTTCTTTAAATTCATTCTCTCACCCATTTACATTCTTATTTCTGCAGTGATTAATTGTGATTTAATAAGAAACATATGTGCCAATAGAACTCTACTCGTATTGAATGTTCAACTTATTTCATTCTTGTGGAACCTTCCTATGGCTTCCTCCCAGGGTTTATACTTACTAGTAGTCATCGGTTCTTTTTACCAGATGGCTGATTATATGTATGTACACCTTATGGCCTTTATTTAGCCATCATCTACTTTCTCAGAGCACATATCCACTGGTTCATGCTATTGCCTCCTTCACCCCTAGGGGTTTCCTCATTATATACTCTTCCACGCCCATTACCATTTGGGATATAATATAATTTTTTATTGCCATATTGAGAAATTTCCCTCATAAAAAAGTGTACTTTTCAAGTGCAAACAAACAATATCCTGGGCCTCCATCCCCTTTACATTCCATTTCAATTTTAAACCTATAATTTTCTTTTCCAACAGAATGGCTTTCTTGAACCAAATATAAAGGAATTCAACAATATTATGACATATGAACCTTCCGATGGACTGACAAGACTGGTACGAGGAAGGCATTCCACAAAAATAAAGTAGTCAGTCATATACTAAACAGTTCATTAACCCGTCAACGCCCATGGGTGCCATATGGCACCCACTGCAGTCCTGAGCCAATACTCCTGCAATGCATTTAATATGTGAATTTTAGCGTACATTTCGGTGCAAATACTTAGTAGGAGGTTTCCTTTATTACTCTGTCAGTTTGAATTATGTTCATTTTTTAAACTCATATGTATCATATTTTTTTAAAGTGAAATATGTGTGAATTTAAAAAAACTTTGGGTGGTGACGGGTTAATGCTCCTATATATTACAAGAAGCCAGTTGAGCGAGGGGAGAGAAAGGTGGTAGTAAGGAGTATCAAAACCCTTGAGGATAGTGTAGTCAGGTTTCCCAAAAATAGAATGACAGGCAAAAATGGACAATTGCACCTATTGGAGGCAGAAGAGGACTACATGTGAAGCCTACATGTAGTTCACTGCCACTCCCTACATTGCTTTAGAGGTCAGGGGGTATTCAAAATATATTCAAAACATCTTCATACGTAGACACTCTATAATGAATGTGGCCCTGTGGCCAAAAAGAACATGGCCACAGGCTCCTGAAATTCCAAAATATAGGTAGTTTGGTGGCCTACTGAGAGCTAAATTCGATCAATTTTATCCTGAGCCAACTCAGCAGCTTATGAATTACTTCAATTTAACTCTTAGGCTGTGGGAAGATTTTTTACCCTTTCAAAACCAATGTTTAGTCACACTCAAACACAGAGTAGCTCACTATCAACTCCAATTTTCACACTTGAGTTCACTTGACACACCACTCAAAAATCCAGGGGCATTTAGAAACTAACTTCCAAATGAACTACTGGCAAAGAGAGAGAAAAAAATCTAAGGGAAAAGGGTTAAATTTTCTAAGATTTGACTGCTGGAAGAACAATCTAGGGAAAAATCACTGAATTATTCTTCTCAAAGTATAATCGACTATTTCTCTAAGATCAGTAAATTCTGTTTTGCTTGCGTCAGCCCACATCGCCCCAATGACAATGCCAGTATCCTCTTTTGTTTCCACTCCTATATCTACCTCAAGAGGCATCTGTGGGTTCCTTATTGTCGCAGTGCCTCTGCACATAAGTCTCTGACTTATGAGCCTGGACCCAGGAATATATTCCCTTGGGCCTGCCCTGGATTTCCATGCTGGAAGAACAGTTTTCTGAGTTTGACCATCACCTAATCGTGTAGAGCAGAGTACTCAACAAGAATTTTTATCTGTTCCTGGTTCGCTTGCACTCTCAGTACCCTCTTCACAGATGAGTAAAGACAGCATAAGGAATTATTTTTCTATCTGTCACTTATGGTAGTAATCTCTCCTATAATGCTTCCTTTTTCTATCAGAAGAATCCAGACCCAAAATTTTGAAACTGGTACTTTTTTATTGATTCCTAGCATTCAATGGATGCTGATCCCTAAAGCCATTGTCCATCACTGTGACCAGCCTTATATTTGTCAACAAGCATCCAAAACAAAATGTTGAAATTGATTCTGTGTTAACAAATTGATGAAAAAATGCTGTGACCACAAGCATCTCTTGGGCTACTGATGAAAATTTTAACTATAATAATGAAGTCCTAAAGGTAACTTAATTTTTATACAGGAGTCTTGTAAAAGTGCACGATAGAAACCACACTAAGCGATGAGATTTGAATAAAGGTCGCTAGTGTAATATAGAGGTCGACTCCCAAAAAGACTCATCGTGGTCAAGAGGGAGAAGTCTTCCATCGCTTTTTCCCAGACAGAGTGAAACCAGATGTCTATTTCCACCACATTGTAAAGGGTTGAGCGGTTGGGAAACATAATGGTCGTGGTAGGGATAATTAATCAGTGAAATGCTGGAAACGTATTGCCATGAAAAATAACTGTCGACTCAACTAGGGAGACGTTCCTCCCAGTATACACAGGAATCTCCCAATCGTACACTTTTCAGTGTGATACCATATAACATGCAATGCCTGAAAAAGAGGTATATCTACCTAGAAATGGCTTAGGAGACACCTTGATTTTCTAGAGCCCGGCATTTTTTTTGTAACAGCGATGGCTATCTCATCTTCTTCAGGAAAACCATCAACTGAAGACAACCAAGGGAGTTCGCAGAAAACTCCCTCGATTAAGACCTTGCGGCATCATCTTCTGAGTATCACCTTAGAAGATAAAGTACACACGAACTCGTATAAGCACGTACATGTTCAAATTAAACATAAACGACAAAGGATTGTTCTCCAGTTACCCATATCCACGACTCTGCCCGATGCACGTTTCCCAAGAGTAAAACCATCGGATACTTATACTTAAGCTAAACACCCCGCGATTTAAGAACTACTCACACGTGTCACGTGTTTTAAGGAAACGAAAAATAAGTCGTTTCCCTATTTTTGAAATATACTGGTTCCTTCGGAACGTCATCTCTTTAAAATATTCTTCACAAATAAAACATTTAGGAACACCAATTAACAACGTGATGACCGAGAAAATTAACTTTCGCGAATCTTACAGGCGAATGTCAACAAAGAGCCTTCAAAATAACGATGTTTACTAGTTTACTCTAATTTCGTCTCTACTTTGAAATTAACTTGGCGCTATTATACTCAACGATTGCCAACCATCCCCAACTATTTTCACGTTTTCAAGTTGCCTACATGTAACCGCATCGACTGCATCTAACGATAGATCGTATGTTTCGATTGATTGATTGATTTGTTCGCTATCGATTGATAATTCGATTCGTGCGGTACTTTAAAGCGGTGGAGGGGAGGGGTATGTTTAGGCTTCAGCGAATTTTTGTTTTGAATTCATGGACGTCTATTACCAATGTAGAGGTGGAATAAATCAAGCATCCAGTCATATTGTGCCGGATGCTTGCTCTAATCCAAAAAGTTACCAAGAGAATGAAGGTGGCTTTAAACAGTGCTACAATGAAAAAATAGGTAAAAATGTCAATCTATCCCTTCTTGTTCATGTTTTTAGAAACCGTATTTTATTGTGGAACTCACTGCTAAATGTTCCCCAGTGCATGTTGTCGTTCTTCACCCGCTTACCTTCGCTTACATCGAGAGTAATATTTTCACCCCTACTTATCTCCAATTGATTACAATTTGCATGCATATGCGCGAAAGACCGAATGCTAACGTTAAATTTTACATGTATCTTACTTAATTAGTCTATAATTGTTCCGTTTTGTGTGGGGAATAATTTATTTTCAGAAAATACTAATGCAGTGCCCAATGAGCTGCATGCAAGCCCCAATTCATCCGAGGTTTTAAATTCTGAATTACCGAAAACCACTGTGTTTTGCTTTGCGAAAAGAAGGTCCAAAAGGGAACCTATTGAGCTCAAGAGTCACATCCAAGTTATAGCAGGTATTTTCCCTTTGGTCTCAGAAAGTGATCTCTTAGAAATTTTATACTATATTTATTAATTTCTCTTATGTCTATCAGGAAACCCACCTATATACAAATGCGATATTTGCAAGAAGTCTTTTAAAACCAAAGCTCATGTGCACTACCATGATTTTTGCCTGGGAAAAGATCGTCCACTTCAGTGTGATGTTTGTGGTGCAGGGTTTATAACTAAGGCCCATCTTAAGTATCACCTTTCCACTCACACAGGTATGATGGTAGTTATAATTATAGATGGAAGTGTATTTTCATCATTTCATAATTTAGGATTTATGATTAATAGCATACCTTTATGTATTTCTAGGAGAATGTTCCTTTGTATGTAATGAATGTGGGGAGGCCTTCAACCACCGAGGGAAGTTACTGAAGCACATCTGCCATACAGGTCAGTTAATTGCTTCATTCCTCAAATCGTCAAGTTGAATCAAACGTCCAGAAATCATTCTTTTGGAACTACTCTATGGATTGCAGTTTATATCTTGTTCTTGTTTAAATAAATAAGTACTTACATTTCAATTACAAGTGCTGCATAGGGGAATATATAAGGAAAGGAAGATATTCCTATTGAAAATGAAAGGTTGCAAGTTCATATTTCAAGGTGAATTGGATGGATGACACAGATACTTTGTGGAGATCCATTATGAGATATGAAGTGAAACACTGCACTTCATATTTCAAAATGGGGCCCCCAAATGGTCACTACAGGATCATGAAGTTGAGCATTGTTGGGAATGGATTAAGGTTGGATGTGCTGCCATTCGTACTTAGAACCATGATGCTCTTGTCCTCTTTGGTAGGTAGATTAGGGTAGACCGGGGCAATAACGACACACTACTTTGCGCCCGTATTTAGAGGGCCAGGCGCTGCTTTTTAGTGTTGCTGCCTTGCAGGCGACACCGGAATTAGTGCTTGGTATGCTCCTGTCGTCTAAGCAAACAAGTTGTTTTATGGTGAAGCATAATTCATTTTCATAGTTTTTCATCTAAAAATTGACTCCCATACAAATCAATGTAGCACTTTAACAACACGTGTCATTATTATAGTTCTTACATTAATAGAAAGTACGTATTGTAACTAACGTTTTGGTATATCTCTTGTTAAACTTCAACGTTCAGAGTAGTCTGCAGGGTTCCGTAACCACCATATTGTTCTTTCGGGGTAATGCCGACATCCTATGAGGGGGAAATATCGACAGGGTGTCGGTATTTCCCCATTTATTCTCTAATTTTGCATGAGACTGTTAGGGCCTTATTGTTTATTTTAAATGACCTCCAGATGGCGAGACTGAGGAAACAGACCACGGAGAGGGGGAAATTGAATGAGGAGACCCTTAAAAAGGCGTTTGAGTTGGTTCAAAGTGGAAGATCTGCTAAAAGTGTGGCGGCTGAATTAGATATTCTCAGAATCACCCTTAATGACCGTCTGAAATACAACTCTACGGCCAAACCAGCCTTGGGAGAAAATCTTACTTCACACCCTTCCACGAAACCATATGATCTAATCATATTAAACAGTTATCAAACCAGTTCTATGGCATAACTTTGACTGATTTAAGGCGATTAGCGTATGATCTTCCTGAAAAGCTAAATGTTAAGTATAATTTCAATAGAGAGACCAAAATGGCTGGCGAGGACTGGGCTGGTGGGTTTTTAAGTTCTGGTGGTCGTTTTTAAAGATCAGGCAAGTATTTTATTATCATGAAATAAAAGAATCTATTGCTGAAATATCAAGCGAATTTTTTCCTTCTGAAAGAGTAGGTACTTCTCATCTTCCAGTATTCATTTGTTTATCCGTGCTCTTCAATATGCCTAATAATTACGTAAATAGCGTTTTCACAAATAAACAATCAATCTAATTATTTTCTTATTTTTTACCACTGTCGGGAATACCCCAAAGGCCTGTCGAAATTACCCCATAGTGACCGGGGAAATACCGACATCCGGTAACAGTCACAGAAAACACTTTCTTTACTTCATAAATGACATTAGTTTCTTAACATAACATATCATACGGATATAGAAAATTCGAACACTAAAAATGTCTTAAGGTGTTGGAATTGCCCCGGTCTACCCTATAACATAGAAGTTGGCGGATTGGAACAAGAAAAGTCGAAGCCCTAGCGGACACTGGCCAAGAGCCACCCTAACCTTTTAATCTTCCAATCAATCTTACTTCCTTGATTACCTTTAATCATATGCACCTACTTCTCTGTGACAACTGAAATGAAACCTGGACATGTACTAGATATCAAAAGAACTATTATTTCCCTGGTTTTGTGAATATACCATGATGTTTTTCTCTTAAAATTGTCTTTTAGTGTGAAATTTATTGCTTTTTTATGAGGTATGAGTCCTCTCTTGCTTGTCCCAGATTCATGGTTTTCGGTCCTCGTAGGCATTTTTGGGCTTGAAACAGGAGCTTTTCTATTGTTGTGAAGGTTTCAGCTCCTAGTTTTCCTGAATGCAAGCGTATAGCTTTTATGGATTTCAAAACCAATCCATTTCTTTCAAAAGGGATAAAAAACAAATTTTTCATGATTTAAAATTTCATTTGAATGATGTATGAATTTAATACATATGTGGCTTTTTTGTTTGAAATTTTCAATGTATAATTATAAGTTCATTATTAAAAAAGTTCAATTAAATACAAATTGTCTGTGGCCAATAGGGTTTGATTCCAAATTTTTGACCTTTATTTCATCTTGTTCCCCTTCATTTACTAAAGGTCTTGAGTTTTTCCTGCTATGAGGTTGTAATGAACCTTAAGGATGAGTGAAGATATGGACTTTTTGGGAACCTGAGGAAAAAATTCTCCCATCATTGGAATTCAGATGTTACTTTCTGATGCTGGTTGCTGGAGTGACGTAGGTGATGCAAAGTATTCCTCTATGCAGGATAGTGGCATTTAAGTAGGTAGTTAATAAAAGGATGAATGTGAGAGAAGAAAGCGGCCTACTATATATTCTATCACTTCTGTTACCATCCCATATTGATTAAAGCCAATGATATTGTTGTTCTATATGCAGTGGTACTGGTTATATTGTAATTAGCTATGTAGCAGCAACGTAGACTTTAATTTAATTGAAAATAACTTCTCACCCCTAAGAATTTTTATAGACTCTTATGAATAGAGAGCCAGCATGCCCCTCAAGTGAACCATTTTATTCAATTCCAGAAGGGAGAAAAAGGACTAACCAATCTTGATTGCTTAATGATTCAACAAATTTCTCTGAAATGTGTGGTGGATGAATCATCATTTATCTAGCTGATTGTTTTTCCTAAAGCTTTGATGAGTGTAATTTTATGTGTCAAATTATATTTTAGTGACTTATATATTGTAGACGTCATGAATTGGCATCAGAAATGTCATCAAATCATCTTCATTGTAGGAAGGAGGGATCAGGAACTTACCTCCTACCCTAATGTCCTATGGAGTGGTACAAGAATGTATGATCACCGGCACAACCCTTCAACTTCTGGGACACCCACTACCTCCATGTCAAGAGGTGCAGCTGTTGCACAAGAACTGGAGGCCAGGCTTCAAAGCCTCAATTCATATAGGGAAAATGAGGAGAAGATACAGAATCTTAAGCTGAAGACAGCTGAAGCAGAATTAGCCATTGTAGAACAGCAGAAGAGACATAATGAGGAGCTATTCATTCTCGAGAAGAATATTAAAGAGGAACTATTTGCCCTTGATAAAAAAATCAAGGAGCAGCAGCTTAGAAACCTTCAGGTTTAGTTACTCTTCTTGTATTTTTATTGAACATTTAATCTAACTTCTGTGTTTCATATTTTTTTAAGGAGAATTAGCTGACATTAGAAAACATTCATTCTCTTCAGCTTCTGTTTCCTGCAACCTCAACGTGACTTTTCAACTTTACATTGTGGGGTGGACCATCAAAGACTTATAGGTTTCTTTGACTTGACAGGATGTTTTCTTTGTTTTCTCCTGACTTACATTTATCTTTCTCATTTGTTTCATTTTTACAGAGATATATCACATTTGCATCCTGTATGAATCCATGCAAAGTAAGTAGAGCTTGCAAAGCCATCGGCAAAGAGTGCAATTTTTTCCAGTTTATATGTAAAATGTATGTAATTATGGATATTAGTTATCTCATTGATTGCAAGTTGATGTTAAATAAAAGTACAAAAACTAAACAAACTCTTTCCTTCAATTTGTCCTGTGAATTGGTCATTAACTTTGGTTTCAATCTTGTCTTGGTGGAAAGTGGTGGCACAGCAAGGGGAGTTTTGGGAGATAAAAACCCTCCAGATTTCAGAGAAATTTTTAAGGTTAATATATTTTACCTAATTGGATTTATATACTGATAGAATAGTGTAAGGATTCATAAAATACCCCTCAAAAGCCGTAAAACCTACCCTATACACCATTTATCTAAATAAAATTCTGGGGGAGAGACCCCGTCCCTCATGCTTACCCTGGTGGGTATTCTATAACTCCTACACCCCCCAGTATTAGTTGCACCTAAAGCCCCCTCTAGCTTTAAGATTTAGCTGCACCCCTGGTGGAAAGGCTCATGCATTGGTTATAACCCCTGGTGCTATAATAAGAGTAAATATGTAGTGAGAATTTTTTAAGACCATCCATGTCAGGTAGGCTGTTTAAGGTTGGGAGTATGATGGAAGGTAGCATTTAAAATTCTGGTAGTACATACATGGAAAATCGTACCAACTATTGATTTACCTAAAATAATGGCAGTACGAACTCTGTTTCTGAATCCAAGCAGAAGCAGTGCAGTCATAATCAAGCAGACTGCTGATGGAGGCATAGTAACCATGGGTGTACCCAGCAGGGAGGGGGCAACTGCCCCCCCTAGAATCAAAAATAAATTTAGTGCAAAACAAAAATTATGAACAAATTTTCCTTTTGAATAAAAATTATATTAATATAAGACTTGTAACTAAAATAAAAATCATTATTTTTTCAAGCAAATAATTATAAAAACTAATAAATTGCTGTAATAATTTCCTTAAAATTTTAGTTTCATCAACCTTATCTGTGCAAAACAAGTTGGACGACCACAGCTAGTTTTGCCCCCTCCCCCTCCTAGTTTTGATTCTGGGTACGCCCATAATAGTAACAGTGGTAGATGATCCAGAAGATCAGTACGAAAAAGGTGACCGTAAGCCATCTAGAAGCTTTCTCACCTCATCCACCATATCTAGCATATTGTCGTTCCTCTTTCTCTCTGTACCCCTCACCTTCTCCATGCTGTACACCCACATTTTAAACGCTTGTATTTGCTTCTCAACTTCCTTCCTTAATGTCCATGTTTCTTTACTGTAAAGCGCTGCGCTCTAGATTTGACTCTTCATAAGCACACAGTTTAAACTCTTACATAAAAGTCCTCTCATCAGCTCTTTCATGTTAAAATTAACTAACTCCTTACTGACTTTGTGGTATTCCATTGTAAGTTTTCTTAGATATTACACAATCATGTACTTATACCACTTCTTTTTTAAACAGCTCGACCCGGGTTTCATCATCATCATTGAATTATTATCATCTTCAGGCGCAAATTATGACCTTCATTTATCAGAGTACTGTCCTGGCTTTCAATAATTATTTAAAATTTCTTGCTGCTCTCTAGAGTCCAATTCACGGCGGTCATTGCATAATTTTAAAATATTTGTTTTAAAATCACTCCTATGGCAGTTGCATATTAAGTGTTTAGCAAAATTACTTTTTTCATCTTTGTTATTTTTGTAAGCACTTAAACATTATTTCTTCATGACTTCAAAGCTTCTTCCTGTCTGCCCCACGTAGACACCATTGCAATCGCTGTATTTCAATGAATACACTCCACATCTATCCAATTGGTCTATCTGATCCTTCCATTTAAAAATCAGTCTGCTCAGAGTGGCATAAGGTTTAAAAGCCATGCAGAATTTGTCCTTAGCTAAATGATGAGCCATTTTCATAGAAAGTGCACCAAAGTACGTCACTTTGCACCACTGCTTCTTTTTATCGTGGTTCGCCGAAAACATTTGGCCGATAGCCAAATGTCTTAGTAGTCTTCTCTGTTCTTTAAATATCAGTTTGTCTATTAAATTTTGGAAATAACCGTTGGCTGAAACAATTTGTTTAGGGGTGATGATTTCTTTCTTAAAGTCTTCTTTTGATAGTGGTATGCTTAACAGGCGATTAATCATGGAATGAAAAGCCATAAGTTTGTGTGAGTAATGGTGTCTTGAACTTGCTGGGATGACATGATCGGTATAACAGGGTTTCCGAAAAATAGAGAAAGAATACCTGTATTTATCGAGTTCGATTGTAAGATCCAGATAATTTAAGCAATGGCTGGAGTCTATTTCACAGGTAAATGAAATTGTAGGATAGATATCATCAAAAAACTCAAGAACATATCCAGTTGCTGATCAGTTCCATTCCATGGCTTAATCTCATTTATGATCTATTTATCTTATTCTTGTTACCTAGTTACCTGATGAATTTTAAAACGGACTCCATAATAGGGGAAAAAGATGGGTAAAGATATTCTTTCATGTTAATCAGCACCTCCATTGCCAATGCAATTTTCTTCGTAATATCCTTACGGCTGTACTCATTATCCTTCGGTGTGCTGCCCAATTAGCTTTACTGCTCCACCTGCCGGAGTTGTTGGGCACCTAATTTTATCTTGATCCTTATCTTCCTTGGTCACAGTACTTTACATAACCACATAACTTACGTCTTGGTCTTCATGTGATTAATCCTCAAGCCACATTCCTGGCTACGCTTGCCTAATGTATCCACAAAGGCCTAGTGCCCTCTTACTGACTGCCTAGTCAACGTCTGATCATCAGCAAACCTCGCTCATTTAAAAATCATTCCCACTTTAACTTCTGCTTCCAACCAGGGCCACCCAGATGGGACAGACTGCCCAGCCCCACAGAGTTAAAGGGGCTATTTCTCTTTGGGAGAGTGGGGCCTCACATCCAATCTCAACCTCGGGCCACAAGAAGTCTGTGGGCAGCCCTGCTTCCAACTCATCCTACATCCTCCCTTACTACCTCCTCTGCATGCATGCATGGAACAAATGGCAATAATGGAAAGCCTGGTCTCATACCTCAGCCAATGCTTGCTCTCGCAATTCTCCATCAGCTGCCCTCACTTGCACAGTACAGGCGATGAACAGATAGCTAATGAGTCTGCTATCTCTCCAATCTATGTCTATTCCCTTAAGAACGTCCGTTATCTTTACCCAGTTCACTCTATCGAATGATTTCAAGGCACAAGGCAGGCATTCGTGTGTTACTCAAACTTCCTTTTCACATATGTCTTCATTGCCTGTATTTCATTACGGGCTTTTCTACCTAATCCTTTTCCTTTCCTAATTTGAATCAAACTCATCCTTAGCCATATACTCATTTTCCTCACCTTTTGTCTGTTTATAATCTTCAATACCCCTTTTGCTGCATGTGTTAGGGTTAATAGTGCTAACGTCTTTTTATTTTAGATCTTTTTTCTTTTTATTTGGAAGAATTAGAACTGTCTTCAGGAAATCATCAGGCCAGCATCCTTCGTCATAGATTCTGTATACTTATTCATAAAACCTTCTCCAACCGCTCTTCTCTAACTTCCTTCAGATGCTCACTTTGGACATTGCCAATGTCCACCACTTCCCTAGCCTAAATATCACATAAGGATTTCTCAATTTCCATGTCTACGATCCTGTTCAAAATTATCCACCACCCTTAGACTTCCCTCTTTTATGTTCTCTTTGACCTTTCACTGCTGTCTGATAGATCCTCCACATACTCTGAACCTCGACTTGCTCCGTTTGCATTTTCCCATTATTAGCCATAATTTTTGACCTGGCTTTCACTATTTTTCTGACTGAGGGCTACTTAACTTTCTCTCAGTCTGAAAGCTTGCATCTCATTAATATTAGGACATGATCTGAATCCACATCTGCTGCTAGGAAGCTGCATGAGTTTCACCCTGACACTCTTAAAACTGCCTTACCATTTATAGTGCAATTGTATCTTCCCATATCTCCTTGACTCCACACGTACCTCTGCCCCTTATGATGATCATTGAACCATACATATATGAAGAATTAACTATTCCTCCAGCAAAATTCTTCTGCTTCCTCTTCCTGGTCATTTTACATTTCTATTCATAATTCCCCAAATTCATTTCCATCCTCTTACACATTCAAGTCAATGATCGCTACTGGATTTTGCCTGCATTCTCCAGCTCCTCACATATGAATTGTGCTTCACCTACTTTACCTGCCAAATATGTAATTGCTGAAAGCGTTAATCACCTGTTCACTACTGTGAATGGGCATAATGGTACTCTATGGTCAAGGATCTCATTCATACCTCATTAGAAAAAGTACTCTGCGAAAGTGTTTGATTTTCATTAATTTCTATCATACATTTTATCGTGAGAAATGTGATGAGTGCATCGTTTATCATAGGCAGTGATATTCCCTGGTTTACTCCCTCCAGATCAAGCCAGGCCTGTGCTGGGGCACTGGGATGTATCCTGGTGCACCCTCCTGTTCCGAAACTGACAAATTTTAGTCAGAATACCAACATGGAACAGTTAACTTAATTTCAATGATGCCGCATTTAACAGCATAATTAACACCGTCTTGAGTAAACAGTTTATTATGAATACCCCCACATCTCGTGGTAGTCCTCCCCCCATAGAGTTTATATTACTGTAGAGTATTTATGCCTCCCCCTATGCATAGTGCTGGCGCCCTGTGGCCATGGCCGTTCATCGCCCTAGGAAGGGGTCCAGCACGGGCCTGGTTCAAGCCTCGATTCTCCTCTGATTGAGAGTTTTTATAGTCTGTATCGCCCTGAACACGGTGCTGTATATGGCCCTGAATTCGAAAAGATATTTCTGATCGTACTTAAATGACGCGCTAATTTTATATTGCCACACGTGTAAGAATTATAATCAATTTCCAGTACAGCAGCTTCCATGGGCGAAAATACATATTTTTCTGGAGAAGATTTTTAATTAAATATATGATCATAGTGTAAGAATTTTTAGCCATTTATTTGTGGTATAAAAAATCCCACGAACCTTAAAAACTTTGGACTTGGTTGGCGAGATTTGTCCTTTTCGAAGTTGGTAGTTTGGTACGATTTGACATCATGCGATTATTTGCCATATCGCATGACTACATTCACTTCGGTCAATTGTTTGTTTTGACTCCAGTTTGTGCTTGGGGAATTTTTCCGTCTTTCACCCTCCAAGGAATCTGTAAAATGGACATTTTAAGTATTTAATCTGGTTGCAAAGGTTAAATTTCTATGGAAGTCTGTTGTCAGTGTAAAAGCGAGGCTAATGTAGCCTCCAGCCGTATTGTACAGGATGCCTGCGGTCATCGTAAATGCCGAAAGTGCTTGCTGCAGGAAGAAAACGGGTGTAAACAATGTGATGGAACTAAGAAAGGTGAAATGAGATGTCTATATTTTCATTTCCTTACTTGAAATCAACCTATAATAATTTAGAATGGTTATACTGAAGTTAGTTTTTACAATTGTATGTTGACTGCTTCTTTTACTGTCTTCGGGATTGTCAAGGATCAGTCCCGTTGTTCTCTGTCTCTTCTTCGCCGTGCGCTCGTTATGTTTCCTAAGATTCGCATTGCTTTTAGTGGCATAGAATACATTTGTAGACCGGCTAACCTTCTTTGGTGTTAGAAAATTTACTACAAGAATCTACTGCGGTCTAAGCCATGTCGCATATTATGGTATACAATCCTACTGAACTACAACTCTACTACCCTTATCCACTCTTTTGCAAATTTTCAGGAAGATACGATGAACCGTTTTTCATGGAATATATAACCTAATATGTTTCTACCTCTGTCTGGGGATTTCGGCCTTTTCTCCTGAAGCATGCCACATTTACAGGGTGGAATTCACATTTATTGAAATTGGTTAATAATTATTTTTTTCAGTTAATGTGAATTCATCGCCGTTCACGCGGTAGGATGTCACCTTTACTCAGTATAGAATTATGACATGAGCGCCAATTGGTGCTAATTGATGCAGACGAGAGGATTTACGATGGAATGCCAATGCAATTTCCTGAAGAGAAAGGAGTTTTAATCCACATTTACTAAATTGTTGTTTATGGTGTCAAAAACCGAGGAATACTTCAAATTTACTCGTTGGTTCTTCTATGATATTCCTTTTTGTGTTCGCTACCTCAAATGGGAGGCAGCATTGTCTTAACTTTTGCTGGCAGAGTAACAATAAAAACGAGATCCAACCCTAAATTTTTGCTAAAAATCCTCGAATGGTTGTCTCCTTCAGTTTTCTTCATTGTAACTTGTGTTTGATGTCCCATCTCATCCATAATGTGTTCATAAAATGCCTTGGAGGGTGCCATTACACAGCGGAAACGAGACTCCAGGGCGGGTTTTCGGGGATACACTTCTGGGCCAAGTTCTGAAACATTAGCTTATCACCTCTGCACCACAGACGTGGGAGGACAAGGTAGGAAAAAGGAGGGAGACGCCACCGCGATAGGAGCCCGAAGACGCCTCCTGGGAAGGGATAGGGAAGGAAGGGCGGGAAAGAGGATAACCCCCACTGCTATGGAAACGACAGGGGCCACTATCAGCGAAACCATGACTTGCTGTTTCTACAGTAAGGAAAGATTTCCTATGAGGAAGAAAAATCTATGATTTTCCGTAGATGGTGCCATTACACAGAGATCTTTTTTGAGATGTTGTGTACAGATGCGCCCACTGCTGGATTATGGATTAATCCCCAGAAGAAACACTCCCCTCCTTTTGCCATTACCACACAAGGAAAATTCCTCTGGACATTGTTGAGTCCGATAACACAAATAATTTTAAAAAGATGATTGTGCTCAATCAACTTGTGGAAAAACGTTAAATTTTGAAGCGGCAAAAAAATCCCCCCTCCCCTGATCCCGCTTACTTTCTTCTTCCCTATTCCCCACCACTAAAATATAATTTGTATGTAGCTATTTTTTGAGAGGAGGTAGTTAAAATTGCACTGTATTTTTGCTTTTAAGAAGTTTTATAAGTATCACTGCTTGAATATGTATAATTTGATAATTATTGTTAAATAATTCGAATATAAAAATTAAATAACTTTAAAAAAATTATATTTAAAATTTTCAAATTTTGCCGCCCCCGAAAGCTGCCGCCTAGGGCACGTGGACCACCTGCCCCGGCCTAGTTCCAGGCCTGCTCCCTGCCATTCTAGCATCTAATTTTTTCTCCTGATGTTAAGCATTGATTCATGCTGAAACAATTCTGAACACTTTCATATTGAATCTCATTTGGGTTTCATATTTGAAATACATATAAAGATGACAATTGCTTATCTAATTTTCCTCCTAAAAGACTGGTATTATATATGCCATTTCCTCTTAGCTTCAATTTTTGCCATTCAATTGGTATTGTCTACTTTGTCATGAGATTTCTATGTGTGCTTGTCCCTGATGCCTACTTCTCTTCCTGGCCTCTTCCCTCAGTAGGTTCCCTCCGTTCCCTTCCCTCAGGTCAATGGTTATTTGCCTTTTCATTTAGCTGTTACCATTCTCTGCAGGAAATCTTAAATAGACTTTTCCTCTGTCATGCATATATACAATTATCATTATTTGGAATTATTTTGTTTTAGATACAAAATTTGAATCCACCAATGAAGTAGAGGCTTCTGCCTCTGAGAAAAGGGATGTAGCTGAAACATCAGAAGTGAATGTTACGGAAAAAAAGTTGAAAAGGGAACCAATTGTTTTGAAGGATCACATAAAAGTTATTGCTGGTATTTTCTTAACATCTTATGATCTGGAATTAGTATTTGAGATGCAATGTTATTCTATGACTAATGTGAATATTCTTTCAGGAAATCCTCCAATTTATAAATGTGATATTTGTAAGAAATCTTTTAAAACAAAAGCCCATGTCCGTTACCATGATTTCTGCTCTGGAAAAGATCGCCCACTGCGATGTGATTTATGTGAATCAACCTTCATTTCAAAGAATCACCTTAATTATCATCTCAAGAAACACACAGGTTGGATGCAACCAATTTTAAATTTTGTGTTATTAATTTGAAGTCCAAGTAACAATTACTAATTTGAAATGCAGGCGAATGTCCTTTTGTATGCAGTGAATGTGGTAAAGGATTCAGCCAAAAAGGGAAGTTGACAAGACACATGATATGCCACTCAGGTGAGTTATATATATTAGTTGTACTAAGTTTTAACAATACATTATATATTTGCTAATACTTTTATGCACTCCAATTCCCTCACTTACTGAAATGGTTCAATCTTCTACCTGAATGGAAATATTACTGCGAATTTGAATATGATGGCAATGATAGCCTAGATATAATAATTTATAGATATTTTTATATGTTAAGTGGAAGAGTAATTATGTGACGATTTGGCATATCTGTATGGAGTATTTGCAAGGGTCAGAGTCTCATGGGCAGTGAGTGATGTATGAGTAAATCCTTCAATGAGTCAGTCCCGGTATACAACTTTTTTTGTTACATAATGTAAATAATATCAGCAATCGAAGTACCGTATAAGCTTGTGTAAGAGGCGCTAACGTGTAAGAGGCGCACCCCTATTTTGAGGATCGAAGCTATAAAGAAAAAAAATTTTGCGACATTTTTTTTATCCAATCGTGCGGTGTTGCAGACGTATGCCTGGAATTTCGACAGTTATCGAAATGTCCTCTTTCAGTACTATTTGAAAGAGGAAATTTTGATAACTGCGGCGGTAATAGCGGCATTAGAGGGAGTAGAAAGAGTTCCGATCCTCTCTTTGCATACGCCATCGCTCTACGTTTCTTGTCCTACTCACGAACAATTTTGTTTAAAAGCTCTCGCAGGAGTATTGCAATAGAATTGCAGCCGTGGAAAATTTTAAGGCAAAACACGACAGGCAAATGGCATGAGCTTTCCCAACAGATTGAACAACAATTGGGTCAATCTCAGCGCCCTAGGATAATAACCACGTCGTAGATTTAAGGCCCCTTGCACACGCACCGATGTTGGACGGCCGGTAAAATATCGGCCGTCCACATTCCAATAGTGAACAATGGGAGAGCATTGGAGCTTGCACACGTACCGACCACACGCCGGCACCGGCAAAATGCCGGTTAGCTACCGGCTATTGTCACTGTGGATCGCCGACGCCGGCTCAAAAACTTAGCAACGTATCGTTTGACCGGTAAAAATCCGGCGTGTGTGCAAGCATCGCTTCGCCGGTAAAATATCGGCCAATATTTTACCGGCCGTCCAAAATCGGTGTGTGTGCAAGGGGCCTAACGGAACTACACTCGGCTCTCCATCAGCTAATGCCTCTGCCGTTTTTTTCCTTTCCGAGACTCCACAGGAAAATATCAAGTTACAGGGGAACAATGGAAACGTGTTTCATCCCTACCCCATTCCACCAACTAACCTTTTTCGGTCTACCAGGTTCAATTCCCCGAGTTTCTGGAGGTCAAATGCTACGTAAGTCACCTTCTGAGCTCGAAGATATCTCGATATCTTTCAGCAATGGTTGACACGCACGAGGTTCTAAAAAGAATTAGACCTAACGCGACGTATATCTTACAGCATTTAAGTTTTTTGAGCTCCAATTGATTGACGCAAAGATTTATAGCTAAAATAAGGCTACTAATATTCAACATAGTCCAAACAGCACAATTTCGGAAGAAACAAGCGTAGCATAAGCGCATTCAAACAAGACGAGACGGACTGGAAACTCAGGCAACGCAAACTGCGTATATCACAGTGCTGTGCCTTCGCCCCTTCGCTTTAAAGGCAACGACGTCACATGCAAGATCAGACGTGTTCTTCCCTTGCTCCTTCGCTCGTAGCTTTAAATACGGAGGGGAGGGAGCCCTCTTCCCCTCGACCTCTCCTTCAGCGCTCTTCACTTATAAGGATTTCCGATTTCTTCTATCCACCATTAAGTCCAACAATGAGCACACTCGTTCGAATTTTTTCAACCGCAGGTTTTGATACCAATATTACTATATGCAGTATAAATGCCGCGGGATGCCCACTCGTGGCAATAAATTTAGCGCGCGCTCCGGAGCGAATCACCCTGCGCGATCTTTTCAATGTTCACCTCTGGGGTACCGACGTGACGGCGCGATGCTTGCAAGAAATTCAAACAGGAGCATTTTAAATATACGTCACTAAGGGAGAAACTCCCCTGCCTGTCGCTTGATTTTGACCCAGGGTTTCAGATGACTGACTCACGCTGAAAACCAAGGCCACTCAGTTCCCCTTGAACTTGCAACCGGTGAAGGGGAGGGGGGGAAGATAAGAAGTTTGTGTAAGAGGCGCACCCCCATTTTCGGCTGCAATATCTGGGAAAAAAGGTGCGCCTCTTACACGTGCTTATACGGTATGTAGCTCTTTTTCAAATTGACATTTAAAAAGTGAAAAAGCGTGCTCTGGCATAAAAGGCCCTGTTTCCATGGAATAAGATTAGGCTTTTAATTGACAGCAATTCACTGAAATATGCCAAGTTTGACTAACTTATTGATCACTAAAATTTTATGAATTTAGCTGTGATATAGGTTTAATAGGAGGTATGTACATCATAATTGTAACATATGTATTTTCAAAACGTTTTTACTTAGAATGCATTTTATTTCTCATTCCAACAACCTAATCTCTGACCAGTTGTATTTTATTATTTGCAGACAAGAAGCCATTCAAATGCCCAGAATGTAGTAAGCAGTTTGCTAGTCGGCAAGCCCTTGTCTCTCACTGCATCATTCACTCTGGTGAGCGTCCACATGTATGCTCACAATGTGGGCACAGCTTCTCTCAACTCACCAGTCTGAAGAAACATCTTAACACTCATTCCGGTAACCATTCATTTTACCCTACTTCATTTGACATTTTGAATTAAGTTCCCACTTTTGTGATATAAACATATCCATATTTCATGAAAAGGAGCATGCACTACACACTGTGGAACACATACATACTGTGAATTTGAAATAACAAACTACATAGATCCTTCAATGTCTATTTGGCTTGTCCATGGGGCTATTTTCCTTAGGTATTATTCATTTAAAAAAAAACTATGTGAAACTATCCTTGTTGGGTAATACATACAGCAGTACTGGCCAGCCAGATTTCAGTGTAATTAATTTTATTCATTTATTAAATTTACAATAATTTAAAATAATTTAATTCAATTCATTAAAAAAAAAACTATGTGAAACTATCCTTGTTGGGTAATACATACAGCAGTACTGGCCAGCCAGATTTCAGTGTAATTAATTTTAGTATCATATCTTACACGAGGGCAGTTTTTTTAAACTGCCAATTGTACAGCATAAATACTAAGCTATTGTCAAGTGGGTAGTGTGTGCAGTGGTCAACTACATATCCTTAGTACCACCGACTTCAATCTCTTCCAGTTTTTGTTTCTTGATTTTAATGTTAGGTTGTTAATTTTTCTCCTTGAATATGATGTCATTTCTTTTATTTCATGAATGGCTTTCTTAATGTAAATGTTGAACATTACGGGTGTCAAAGCCCAGCCTTTACTCATTCCTTTCCTGAATCTTGATTCTTCACTGCTGGGTACTAATTTCATCACTGCTTCTTGGTTTTTGTATTTGCTGTGGATAATTCACCCGTCAATATAAAGAAATCCAATTTCTTTCAAGATTCTAAGCATTCAAACTCCTTCTTTAAGCCTGTAAACTCTATGAATGTGGGCTTTTTCTATTCCATTATCTTCTCTTTGAGCAGCCTATGGGCTAATATTGCTTCTCGTGTGCCTTTGCTTTTTCTGTCTGAGTCTGAATTGGTCCTTATCCAAATACTCTTCTGCTGCAACATGTATTATTAAGGGATTTTCATATTTGGTTGTTGATTTATGTAATTGTTAGATTTTGTGGTGGATATAAAATTTCAAGTTGATAGGAAAATGTTCAAGACACTTTGGTCTATGAAGTTATACCACAGCTTTGGATCAGTAATGAACTAGAAAAATATTGTGTAATATTTAAAAAATTCTTATGAAATGAAAAATATTCAATGAATGATCTGATAATTGGTGCTGACTGTATATGTATCTTAAAAAATAATTATTATTTTCCAATTGATGGCACTGCTTACTTGATGTACAAGAAGAAAGGGTGCTTTAAGTCTTTGTCTTCCCTTCATAGTTCTGTTCATGATTCAATACTAAGACTATAGGTATGCATGAAGTGTTTTAAAGTCTACGGACCAAAAGGTAGTTGCAGTTATCTGGGTTACTATGCTGTAAAATGAAAAGTTGTCTTCACCAATGAATTAGGTCATCTTGATGTGACACATGGTGTCAAAGCTATGGTTGTTGTGATTAAATTTGTGTAGAAAGATCCATGTACTTCTTATTACCTATAATTTCTCTGTAATATTTTCAAGTGAATCCATGTTTACTATTGGGCTATCATCTCTTAATAAAATTTAGTATTTTATTTTAATGCAGGTGTTCGTGCATTTACTTGTGAAAACTGTGGCAAAAAATTTTCATCTAAATGGTCACTTGACAATCATAAGCTCATTCATTCAAGAATCAGGCCACATAGCTGTCCCACCTGCAAACGTGCTTTTAGTAATTTAAAAGATATGAAGAGGCATTGCCATGTACATTCTGGTGAGTTTAGCCATTTTAATACGTAGTTAGTTACATATATTTTTCCAACTTGTGAAACTTCAAGATGTTGACTGGCTTCTCTTTAAGTGTGTGATAGGGCATGTAGGAAAGGTTAAGAAGATGTTTATGTATTATTTATTTGTTTCTGAGTTAGTGTGGAGTGCATCCAATGAAGTTATAATGCCAGGGTGAAGTTTTTGAATTGGTCTCAATTGACAGTGCAATGCAATAGAATTATTGTGAGAAAAATTCATTTGAAAGATGAACTGATACCAGGATGTAATACTTTTCTCTTCTGATGCTTAATGTGCAATCTCTAATATTTATCAATTAAATATTTTTATTTACTTACACGTAACAGCACAGCACATTTGCAGTGGAGGCATGTTTGAAAAATGATAATTTTTTGTGATAAAGGACTTAGAACTGTATTGTTTTTATGTTTGTTATTCCAGGCTTTCATGTACATGGCAACATTCTGATGAATTGTGTAGTTACAGAGAATAGTGACTATGTCATTTAGGGATAATAACATTATCACAAGTGAATGGCCCCTATTGGAAAAAAATCTGCCGATCCAATTGAAAATTTCAATTAAATTCAATCGAATATACAAGTATTCAGATGAATATACAAATATACAATTGAATGTACCAATATTCAATTTGAATTTACTCATATTCAATTGGAAATATGAATATTCAATTAAATATTAGTAAATTCAATGGAATTCGAAGAAAAGATTCAATTGAATTATCAAATATTCAATTGATTTCCTAAATACAGTAAAACCTCTTTACATCATAGTTGAGGGGACCAAAATTTGGGCAATTTGATGTATGGAGGTTCACTATATAGAGGTTTCATTGATATGCACCATTTTTTCATATCCTTCGGAAATGAAATCACTATTGTGGCGTTACGTCGTTAATCTTGGACCACTAGTCACGTAATCCCACACGAACCAAAAAGCACTTAATAGAACATGAAAGAACTCACTTTTAAGAGGAAAAACAACCAGAAACTGCAAAAGTGGAGAAATAGTGGAGAATTGTCACCATTGTCCAGCACTCGGAGATACCGACGAGAGGACAGGAAATCGAACCACGCTCTGCTACCAAATATGTGGCATTACGTCGTTAATCTTGGAGATTGTTCATGTAAGCCCAGACATAGGGAAACTCCAATCGTCGGTCACAAGCTGGTTCAGGGAAAGACTCCACAAACAAGAAACCAGCACACAAGAAAAAAATTGTTAAAAATATTTACGAGTTGTTTTCAATCAATATCTATTTGAAGTAGAGGTATTCAAAATCAGAATTATTACAGAAAACAACGATGATAACTAATGATCCCATTGGAAACATTACCAAACTAAATACCAGCAGTATAATTTTTCTAAAATCACCTATGTCAGTCAAGCCATCTGTCCACCACCGGCGCCCGAGCAAAAGAGAGCTTGGGTATTCCACGACGAGGAAGTGTGGAGGGGAGGAATTTTTCCAAGGATTGGAGGGGTAGAAAAGGCGATGTTCAATCAGCTGCTATGCCCCAAAAATCGCCCCTGTTGACTCTCAGCTCCTCCAAGCATCATCCCGGGGTAGGAACGAACAGCGTGCAGGGCCGGAATTTTCCCTTTCAAACTTCTGGGTTGGAGACATCAGTCGAATCAGAGGGAAATTCATTGGAAAACATGGAGGGGAGAGACATAGTGGGGTGAGGTGTTGGAGGGAGAGAGAGTTGTGATAGGACTATATAGGACTTCTCACTCCAAACTGCATGCTAGGGCATCAGCACCCATTTCCCCTTGATTGCCAAGGAGTAGGTATTCCTCCGCAGTAGTCCTATATAAGTCTTGCTCTGCAGGTATGGCTGGGTTCAGGGCTGGGTTTTGGGTTTCCAGATGCAGGTGAGGCAGGGATGCAGGGATACAAGAGTCTCCGAGCCTTTTAGTTGAAGAGCGCGAAAATCCTTTGTGCGAAAAACCTTAGCGCGAAAAGTCCTTAGCGGGAGAAGTTCTGCGGATAAGTTCGGAGGAATTCGGAGGAATTTCTGGGGGGGGGGGCAGAAATTTTGGGGGGGGGAAACTAAGAAATGCCGCACTATGATGTATAGAGGTTCACTATGTAGAGGTTTCATTGATATGCACCATTTTTTCATATCCTTCGGAAATGAAATCACTACTTTTAATACAGTGCAGTAATGGTCATTTAAACCATTATATTTATGTGTTTAAACAATCATGCATGCATTAGTGAACATATATTTATTATCAAATTCACAATTATTTATGGCATGGTTGAACTTTCAAATATGTAATTTAGTTGTGTATGTATTTATTTTTTGTTTGGAATGTTATTCAAAATGGGGAGGAGAAAATAGCCTAAATGATCCACAAGCTGATGATTGAAAGCCAGATAATGGAGAAGTGAATGTGGACATGATCTGAATTGCCATAAAAATTCTTATTACTTCTTGATTAAACTTGATGTATGATGAAATATGTTCCAAATCTGTTTTTAATTGCATGATGGAAACTGGAGTCACAAAAATTAATTTTTGATGAATTTCCACTGCTTTGGTTTGAAATGGTTTGAGTTCTATCAGTCATTTATTTAATCATATGTTAAAATTCTGAGTAATTCACCTAAGTGTTTTTCAATTTTCACTTTTTTGTACTCTTGTATGCCATATGTAATGGATAATGGTTTGTTTTTTCAGACGATAGACCATTCACATGTTCCCATTGCAACACAAAATTCCGAAGGAAAGACAACTTTGATAGGCATCTTAAAAATACACATCCTGAAACATATGGAGAAGCAGAGGTGAATCATGGTGATCCAACTAATGCTACATAGCTCTTATTGCTTATGCTGGCATTGGGTAGAGCTGATTTGGTTTTTCCGTCACAGAAGAACAAATATCTATGGCTGAAGGATGGAATGGGAAATGATGGCCATCCAAGCATTAAACTCAGGCATGCTATTTTCCTTCGATACTCAGCTTAGCAAGTGATTTGCTTCTCTCTTTTTGGATCTGAGTTCCAACCTCTGGCTTATTGTGGATATGTGATATATTCCTAGCCTGCGGCATGAACTGTGATGAAATTCAAATTATCATGAGTGAAACTTTCCCTGTACTGGACTAAAGACCTTTGGCTATCTGTGTCACTGCAAGACCCTGATAAAAATCAGTTTATTTCAAGAGGTTTTTGGGAATTTAACCAGAGATCGTAGTGATTTTGTGAGGCTCAGTGATTAAAAAATTTGATATACAAGAGGTTTATCTAGAGGCTTCTAATAAACTTGATACGTTAACGTTTTCTGCTTTGTCATTTCATATGGTATTAGTAAGGATTTGTTAATGCTATGAGAGATTAAAAACAGGTTTTGTATAGGTTTTTCATAAGTTTTCAATGTAAGCATTGCAATGTTGTGCAAAACCTTTATAATCACTTTCACCAACTTTTCAAGAGGATGTTTATGAAAACTAGCAATCGATGAAGTCATTACAAAATTAGCATTGCCCTTTCCGTAGCTTTTTTTAGAAGTGAAATATTACTTTGTGTGTTTTGTGTATTACAAGTTATTATTTACATTTTATTACAACATTTTTGTTCTGGGTGGGAATGTATGTATGAATTAGAAATTTTGAGGCTACAAAATTGATAAAAGTGTTATTTGATAAAAATGTCTTTTTTCAACCTGTGTCGGAACTGTGTTCCGGATCATTCTGGCACCATGACACCACTGCTTGCAATCCTCTTGAAAACCTAACCAAAGTCTGTTATTGGCTTATGATTTTCATCAGGGGAACCATCATTCTATTGAGGCCAATCGATTCAAATGGTATTTTTAATACCTCTACAGTATCTGTAGTTAGCAATAGCAATTTTAAATTTTTTGGGTAAATATTTTTTACATTATTGAAAGGTTTAAATTTTGAACTGTATTATTTATTTTATTTGATGAACCTTTACAGTTTTCCATTGAAATTAAAGCGTTGGCACGGTCAATGTGGTGCATATATTTTGAAATTGTCAAAGGTAGGAGTCCAACTTTGTTTTTTGAGAAGATTGGACAGGGAAAGAGACTAGCATTCTGCTGGTGGGTCCTATTCTCTGTTCATTTTATCTTTGCGAGTCAGCTGGTGTGGCTAAAGCAAGTGGGGGTGAGGGGAGGGAAATTATCTTAACACGTGACTTTCCCTTGGCCAATCAGCAAAGAGCAGACGTGGCCTCAGTCAGTCGCTCTCTGACCTCCGTCGAGTTAACATCGTTAATCTGCTCATAAAGCAGTGTTGCCAAACCTCACACATTCTCCTTGTATGTCTTCAAGTATGCCTTTCACTGACAGTGCCTCATTCAGCCTGGTAGCTGACAATGTCATGGGCTTCTGTGAAAGGATTATCCTCAATACCTTACAAATGAGTAGGTTTATTGTTTTGTTGCGGGGGAAAAAATACCGGTGACCATCCATTACTCTCACTTTTTCAGTGACAAAGTAGGGTAGCTAAGTACATTTGGCAATGTTAAGTTTGCTCCTTCTCTCTTTCTCTCTCGTTACTACCCCTACCCCATTAGGGAAGCCTTCCGAGAGTGTGTGGGTTCCCATGAAAGCTCACTCGCAAACACAAAGTGAATAGATTATAAAATGGCTAAAGAGCATACCTGCACGGTTCGTCGGAACCAGAGTGTGTATTTTCCTTTGGCAGGGAGTGTATTTTCCTCTGTAATGCTGTGGTAGCAAATGGTAATTCTTTAAGAGTCGTTCACACTTAGATTTTGAAAATGAGGAGGAAATAATTATTTGTCATGGCCTTTCAATTTCAAGTTGAATAATTTTTTCTCCATAATTTTTTTGCTGTTTGTGTACTTATGAGTGACTCATTGAAGCTTCACCTCTGCCTGACTTTCTGTTTGCTGTGAAATCAATAATGTTCTCTCTTATTGGAAGGATTGCCTTTAAAATTGAGTGGTGATATTGATGAGTATATAACTTGGAAGAAGAATTTGGCATAATGAATATATGATTAAAGTGAAAATAAAATGGAGTCATAGAATAAAAAAATGTTTCATCATTGTGGTCTTGTTTTTACCACCTTTACGAATGGGTGGATCTTGTTTTGATCCACTTTTAGCTTCATTTCTTTTACTGAATTTTTACATGTGAATAAACTAATTATTTCACACTTGTGATCTATGATGTATGCTGTATCATGGCATTGTTATTCATTGATTTCTGCTCAAATAAGTGACTACATGAATTTGTAGTATGATTGTGATTGTCTACATTATAGAGTCTTCTGATAAAGTCAATGACTCAACTAATCAATAATGGAGTCAAATATGCTAAAAAGTGGCATTATTTTTTATTTACTGTCCATGCTGAGTGTAATTCATTACTACTTATTAAAGGACATATAGATTTTAAAGTTAAAGTCAATTGATTGATATTCATACGTGCATTTGAGATAATATCAAGTTTATTTGGCTGAAGTAGATTTTTCTTATAATCCTACTAAAATCCTACATAGTCTTTTATGATGTCAAACCAGTGGTAATTACAGTTGAGGACCTCAAATCTGGAATCCAGAAACCAGGAAAACCGAAATCCGGAACGTTGGAAAATTCCTCTGTGTAGTGTTTCGACTTAACACCTCGTGGCACCACTCTCCGAGCCTTGTTCTGGGATGAGTAGGAAGTTATCACACGCTATGAACCTACGTTTACAATCTAGGCAGGGACACGTAGGGATCTCAAATATCGAGCACAGGAGCCTGAACGCATTTATAAATTAATTAATTTACGAAATATAGAATCATTTGCTTATATTTACTGTCCGACTAAGGAAGGTATTGATAGATATTGCAATGTCTGCTAGCGAATGCTATCAACGAAAGCTATTAAGCATGATGAAAAATGTGTATTTATTGCTCATTCTCATCCAGTATTTAGCACGTATAATTATGCTGCAGAAGCTGGTCGTGATTTGATGACTTAATCGGCAAGTTTTTGTCAATGTAGTGCACTTGAATCCATGTAAGGCAACGAATGTTCTTCAAGGGGTTGTTCGACAGACCATCCACACATTCACATGTAGCTAGACATCTGGTCCTTTTACACATCTGAGAGGATTGAGACTGTATATTTGCTATCCATCAGCTGCATACTTTAGTTGCGCGGTGTACAGTGAATATTTCACAATTTATGACTGACGTACGGCAGCATCCACATGTCTAATGACAAGATGAGCTTTACTATGCCAATCAATGGTTGATTGGGGATTGCTAATTGTTGAATGATGCATGTTTGGTGCTGGCTTGCGAGTTTTGGTTTATTCAAGCATCAGCAGCATTGTCTTGCATGACAACTGTACATTCTGACATCAATCACTGAATGAATACAGAAGTAAAAAGAATGCTGAGTCTGCGTGCTCACGGTTTACTTTGCTACATAAGCATCTATGTAGATGTGTCATGAGTGACCGCATGCACACCCTTCGATATGGAAAAATACAAATGATGAGGTATATGCTAATTTAAAATCCCTATCATGTGTAATTTCTAAGTTATTGTTTTATTGTATTAAAATTCTCAAAAGAAGTGTACCACTTTTCCATGTGCCGAAAACCGGAAATCCAGAAATCCAAAAACCCTTTGGTCCCAAGCTTTCTGGATTTGAGGTATTTTATGATTACTTCTTTTGATAAATTTAATCCTGGTGTAACTACTATAAGGCGCGAGCAGTACCCTAGACTTAAGTCCTCATTGTTAATAGGGATGATATTTCTAAGCTCACATTACATTTTTTTTTGCATATGTAAAGGGATTTAGCCGAGCACCAGTTATGCGACATCAGTTACACATTGCTGTTTGAGGCACAGAAAACTAGGAGATGGAATGATTTTGTAAGTATCATTGGCATAAAGTATGAGATTAACTCCAATTGTCTAAGGAATTTGGTCAGGTAAGTCATTTATTTCTTGCGGCTGAGCTTAAAGCCACCAGGTTGTGGGTGGTGCGTAAACATCCAGGAATAGATGATAGCTGTGATGTAAGTGCTCATCGAATAAGCAGTCGTGGACAAAAAGTGATGGAATTCTGCGGTGGTATGGGTCTATCCCTGGGTAAGATAGGCCATCTCAATGATACTTTAAGCCCGCGAAGAAGCCGTGACTTGGAGATGGGAGGACAATCATACCTCCCATCACCTGGGGAAGAGGGCAGCAGCTCTTCTTCATATCAGTTAGAAGAAACCAACTGTCAAAGTGTTTGTCGACTTGGAGTAGGCCTTCGATGATGAGTTATTCAATGCTTGGAATTCTGGAAGAAATTAGAGTGCTCTGCAATGATGGTATAATTGTGCACAGATTATATAAAAAACAAGTTGCTGTGATGATATGTGGACCCAACTTTGCGTAATCAAGAATGGGAATAGATGTGAGGTAAGGGTATGCACCTTCCCCCGTAATTTTAAATGTTTTAATGGAGAAAGCGGTCAATGAAATCAAAGGCTTTGGATATATCTACGGAGAAAGAATCACTACGCTGCAAATTGCTGATGACATAGCAGTCATAGCTTTAGACAGAATGATTTGAAGAAGATGTTGACAAGTATGGAGAGGACAATGGACACATCAGCTGAGAATCAACAAAAAGAATACCAAGTTCCTAGTATGCAGCAGAAGAGAGGTGGCAAGGATAAACATTAAACTAGGAAAACAAAAGCTGGAAGAGGTGAAAGAGTGTTGTTGCCTAGGTTGCCGAATAACCAACGATGGACGAAGCAAGAAAGAAATAGTCTCTAGAATAGTTGAGGCAAAGAGAGCTCTTTACAAAAAGAAGATTCTTCTTACAGCTGAGAGTACAGGCTTAGAAGTAAGGAATAAATTCATCAGATGCTACTAATGGAGTACTATGGGAGGGAGGCGTGGACATTGACGGTAGCAGAGAAGTCAAGAGTGGAAGCATTTGAAATTTGGTGCTACTGAAGAATGATAAAGAAAAAATTTGACCAAGTAAGTATGTAATGAGAAAGTTATAAGAAGAGTTGGAGAAAAGAGAAATCTTCTAAAAACTTGAGGGAGGAAATTGGACATTTTAGTCAGCCACATTATGAGGCATAATGGCGTCATGTCAGCAATAGTAGAAGGACATGTGAAAGGGAAGAAAGGTAAGGGACGCACCTGAATGAGTTACATAAGACAGGTTATAAAAGATGTAAAAGAGAAGAAATACATCTCTATGAAAAGGCTAGCGGAGAGGAGAGTGAAATCGAGAGCTGCATCAAACCAATCTTAGGATTATTGATGATTTAGGAAGGATTTATTAATAGTAAATGGAAGAGAAGAGGTCCCTGGACAGAGGCTTAAGGAACACCGTGAAGAACTAACTTTGATGAGATATATTTGAGTCCATGCTTATCGATGGCTACCTTCAGAATTCTGTTACTCAGATTGGATTCATTAGAATGGAACTCCACAAAAGATAGAGCTTAACTTTTCCAGAAGGCTGTTGTGATGAATAGCTAATTAACTTTTTTGTGGAAAAAATTTGTCACTATGTATTGCACAATATGTTTTGCATGCTGCCTATATTACCGTGTGTGGGGTAGAGGGGAGGGATTTCTATTTACTTTGAAATGCACTCTCAATTATTATATCTGGTTGAATAACTCTTCTGAGGTTATTTTATGGCAGGATGGTGAAGGGTGATGAAATTCAAAAACAAAGTGACTCTGATGATCATTCTTTGATCACCCTCTCTTTTATTGTTAAATGAAATTCGTTCACTTGAAATTACTTACAAACTCCATAGCACCTCATTCCCTTGACATTTTTTGGGAAATTTTTTTTAGAATCTGAATTTTTTAATGAAAAAAAGCACAACTCCTACACTTACTCTGCAGACTTCTATAATTCTTCTCTCTCTTCTAATTTGATGACCTCCTTGTTGAGCTTTTATGCCACAAGATCACTCATTTCCTTTAGTTTTCAAAGAAAGGCCTACCTACTGGGCCCATACCATGGCCTATGTTCTGGAGAGAAATCATTTCTCCGGATATTTTATATATTGTTGTTGCCTTAGACTTTTGATCTTACTTGGTGGGATCCTCTTGCCTATGATAAGATTTGTTTAGTTCTCCCTCATGTAGTCTGCTCACTTATGCCTCCATTGTATGCTGTATCCCCAAAGTCCACTCACATATGAATCACTAACAATTAGGGATGGACAGATCTAGGATTTTTTTTGGATCCTTGATTTTCGGAGCCAAATCTTTCGGATCGGACATTTTCGAATCCAAATGCATTTTCAAATTCCTGATGTTGAGATTCCCCCGATGATTGTTCAATCTCTTGGGAAGAGTCACTCTATAGTAAGACTGGCACATATGTGTGCCAATCTTATTTTGCCTTTTTTATTCTCCACGGCTGAAATTCTCCTATGCAACCTGTGCAAGAGCTTTCAAACAAAACGGTTCATGAGTAGGACAAGAATCGCATGAGATGGCACGTTCGGAGATAGAACCTTTCCACCCTCACTGAAGCTTTTATTTAAAATTTCGGATCCAGATCCGATGTCTTCTGCGACTTTGGATCCAATGTATCTGATGAAGGGCAATATCCACGGATATTTGGATACGAGGTATCCGATCTGACCATCCCTACTAATAATATAAGCCTAAGGTTTGAGACGAGTACATCTACTGGGGCTGGGAGAACTATAGGATTCACTTCTCCCCTCATAAAATTAAGATTAAATGATTAATTTCACATTTTTGATCAAATGCTTATAATTATAGGTAGAGTCTCTTTAAAATAAATTTCTTAATTCTGCCCTTCCTAGACTCATTGGAATAGCAGGCAAAGGAGTAAAGTCTTGAGTTGAAAAAGTGTGGAAGTGCAGAATAGGTTGGAACCATAAATTCTGTATACTATTAAGTAATATAGACTCTTGTAATATGAACTCTACGGGCGGAACCGTGGTCCTTATAAAAAACGACCATGGGTGGAACCATGGATGTTGCGCGCTGCGCGATTTTGCACTCTTTTTAAAATGATAGCGAGCTGAACTGGGATGATATGTCTTTTTCCTCCGTCTTTTTCATGACGTTCAAACATATTACTGCTGTTTTTGACGTTAAACAATTTTTGGGAAAGATCTCAAAAATATATCAGTTTTATATTGTACAATAATAATAGTTATCATTCATTTGTGTAATGGAGGCCAAGGTTAGGTAACGTTTGAATTGACCGGGCAATGGCTTCGATATCATCATATCATGATATCATTCGATAAACTATCGAATTAATAAGAGCGCGGCTTGGCGCACTGAGTTATATTTGTGTACCGGGATTTATCATCCTCTGAGAAAAGGTAAACAATTAGCTACCGGTTCATGTATTTATTTCTAATTTATCGTCTTATCATCGATTAGACATCATTAAAAGGTGAGTAGTTTGTTTTTATCCGTCTTTGTGGCAATGATGGTAGTAAATCAAGTGTGAAGATAGGGTCAATTTTAATATACCTTTGTTATTTGCTGATATTGAGTGGTAAATATTGGTAGTCGTGGATGTATTAAACCTATGGGTAGATGAAGTTTTATTTTAGCCACGGTGCTGTCCTTTTATCCGAGGAAAATTTGTCGGAAGAATTGTGATGCCCCCATGAAAATGGGCGTTCCCCCGAAATCTATTTTTGATACAATGTTTTTTATCACAGGTCGCGGCGTGTTATTTGAAATCATAGCAAACTTGCGTCTTAGAGTTAGCAAATAGTTATATTTTGTATGGATGGTTCTAATTATTTTTTGAACTCTGGATCTTTATTATAGAGAATAGATTGAGATTTTACATACGATGAGAAGCTTGGCGTACATACTACGAATCTCTAGCCCCGAAGACAATTGGAAAGTAATCATGGCATATGGAGAGTTCTAAACTCAATGTAGCGCTTCGGACGGGTGGGTGTGGGTGTTCTTCTTTGTAAGAAATATTTTTTTGCAAAGCCTTAGAATTTGCAGTACGAAGGTACTTTAGTTTGAAATGTTTTTGTGATGGTGTTACGTATTGTGCATTGCAGAAACGTGAAAAAATACTCATCCCAGGGTCAAGGTAATGCATTTATATCAACCTCAACCACTGTAGTACTCACTGTTGAAAAATTCACTATAAACATTTTACTATCCTTTTATTATGTTGGCGGAATATTTTTATATATGTTTCAGTGGTGTTTCTGAGCATTCTGACTCCGGCGTTATCATTTGCAGATACTACATGCATCATCCCGTAGCTACCATGCCAAATGTCTTCTTCTTTCTTGGGGCCATTTAATTTAGCTTATTCCTAGTCTGGGGTTAGCTTTTTTTATGTCTGAATGTGGTTTCTGAATCTATCACTAGATTGTTGTCGATTTGGAATCGTTGTTGGTCGTCAGGCATGTTCAATTTGTGTCTTCTTCAGCATTGATTTTTCTATAATATTTTGCTAACTACTGTTTTTTTTCTGTACATAGCCTTTCTTCTCTTTCACTTTGTTTCCCTAATCCATATTTTACTGTTATTCTTTGATCTTTACTTTTCCAAGCAACGTTTTTCCAATCTCCCAGAATATATGATATTCTTCAATTTTTACCTGTTACATGTGTTTGGTTAATGATTTATCGCTATTGAATATTGATGCCAGTTCATTTTGAATTCATAGTCTTGGTGGGATTTAGGATCATCCTTCATTGGGACTCAGTACTCTTCCGCAATGATGTTATTACCCCACCAGTTTCATTCAGCACTTCTGTGCCTTTTTCTAGGGGCATGTTCTAAGTTCACCATAATCCATTAGTCTTCTCTCCAGACCTTTGACTCCTCTTTAAGTCCATTTGATTGCCTTGTCAAGCTATTCTGTCCTCTTCCTCCTTCCTTTTCTTCTCCATCCATTTCACTTTCTCTTGTTCCATGATACTCTAACCTTGATTGC